>NC_092795.1:35731281-36331281 GCF_918797505.1 Bemisia tabaci
CGACGGTGAATTACCAGACCACGTTTCTCGGTTTGCGTTGTTGCCGACTCCCTGTCAAGCAAAAAATCTTAGATGGAAAACAAACTCAATGTCTTTATTGAAAAATGTTTCTTATTTTTCTTCTCGGTGAGTAAGCAACTCCAGGAAAATTTCAAGAAATGATATTGATTTAACACCCTAAATACCTTAAGTCATCGGAGTCCGATTCACTTTGAAAAAGTGCCTAGATTCACCTCCAATTTCAACAGTAGCTATACATTTAAAAATAAGAATTATATATCTATGATCGTTCTGGAGGAATGGACTCTTAATTTATTCCCACGGGAATTCATGAATTTCACATTCAAAATTTTAAATCATGTGAATATATTAGGACCGGAAACTCTCTATTTCCATGAATGATAATTTGCGAGCGGCTTCGATCATAATTGCTCAAATATCGTGGGCGTAAATCAGCAAAATATGTAGTTCATCAATTATATTAAAATGTGACTACGCGCAGGCCCGCCACAAGGGGGGGGGGGGATACCGGGTCCGTGGTACCGGGGGGGCCCGGTTCCCAGAGGGAGCCCGTTCTGCCCGTGAAAAGCCACCACGAATTCACATGCAACCCTTGTTTAGTAAGAAAAAGTGAAAAATTTACCCTACAAATTTCACAAAAGGTGAATAAATTTTCAAAAACACGCTGGGGCACTGTAGAATTCTTCTTAAATTTTCAAAGTAGTATACTTCTTGGAAAATTTCCATCTATTTTCAAGATTTTCTGTGCAGAAGGATATTTTTAGTAACTGCGTTTCATTTTCTTCCGTCGTCATATACTAAGAGTCCTCAGTCTGGGCATCCTCGACTACAATGGCTCATGGCTCAACTCCCTTGCCATAGACAAACGAAGAGGGAGTCCAGGGGGGTCTGGTCCCCTAAGAATTGAAAATAGTATCATATGCCCCCCTCAAAAATTAAAATTTTCCAAATGTTTTGAATGCAACAATTCGGAAGTATTTTGTGCTGAAAGTAGAAAAAAAGTGTAATTATTCCTCAGACCCCCCCCCCCCCCGTGCTTGGGACCTTAAAACTGGTACCAGAGCCCGAGATGGGATGTGGCGGGCCTGACTACGCGTTAAAGTAAAACTGAGGCGTTTTCCGAGACGACTGGGAGAATTTTATCTGCAATCGGATCTAAATTATCTAAATGTTTCAAAATATAATACTCATAACTTTTCTTAAAACAAGTATTTCATTGAAAGAAATTTGACAACTCTCGAATATGCATACGACGCGCGGCGTATCAGCAAAGTAGAATGGACATCCGTGCCTAGGGGAGGTGAGACCGAGTTTATCTGGCCCTTCCTTTCCTTTCGCAAGTTTTCTTGGCGTAATTTGTTCGAGCGTTCCAGGCAGGTGTTTTGACCACCCGAGCACTATCTCTTTTGAGCCACACCGATTCCCCCTTTGATTCTGACTTGAGGACTCGATAAGAGAATTTTCTCCGACACCGCGTCGCCGCGGCCGGCCGGTCGCCAAACCGAGATACCGAGATTCTGCCGAGCGGATGTTCTGCGTCGTATCTGAACAACAGTGACCACCCTATGACATGCCTCTCCCCCCCCCCCCCCTCTTCCGAGACTGATCGGAAACGTCAAGTATAAAACTTCGTGCTCGTGTGCACGTTAAAGCGAGGGAGGCGATTCACCATCTGCTGTGCTAAGGAAAAACGCCGTATGAACATTCATGAGTTGCCAAATTTCACAAGATTAATAATGTATTTTTTAGGAAAGTTACTCATATTTTTCCTTGAAATTTTCATGTATTTTAGATCAAATTGCGAACAAAATCGTCTGAGAATTTCGAAGCAAAACATTCAAAAAATTTCCAGTTAAGTCGGTATTTATCGAGGGGAATCTGGCAACGCCTGAACGCTCATACTGCGTTTTTCCTTAGCAGCATTGTGCAGTAGCTTGTAATTTTGAGAAGCTAATTTTCTGTGTTAAGTTCAAAGTTCGTTTCACCGATAAAAGACGTTGGGATTTTTTAAGCAGTATTTGAATTAAAAGGTATAACAGCATGCTGTGGGAAAGCCAATTATCACAACGGTACATGAATTTAACCTTATGTTCAACACGACTAGCTGTGAGAAACTCTTCCGAGGTAAATATCTGAGGTGATAGTAGAGCCGAGTTTCTACTTCAAAAATACCACTTAAAAAGAAATGTAAGCACAAATTATTTGTGAAAATTAACATAACGGCAAAAAAGGGAGATTGCGTTATAACCGACATAAGTAAAAAAAAAAATACACCTTTTTAGAAAAAAACACGGTGTCCCAGACCACCCACACAAGGCTATTTTCTCAGTTATTTTAGGTCGGATGAGATCGGGAATAATAGAAATGGAAGGGAAATTGACCCCGGAAGGAATCTGAATTCCATACTCCCGAAGCCCCTCCTGTCAGCTTCAAAAGTGGGAGTGAATATAAAGGGGTAAAATAAAGAGGAGCATACTGCCGTGCTAAGAAAGAACGCCGTATGAGCCTTCAGGCATTGCCAAATTTCTTCTGGCAAATCACTAATTTTCAGGACAATGTTTGGATATTTTTCTGTCAATTTATCAGATAATTTTGTTTGTAATTCGATCTTAAGTGTCTGAAACTGTCAAGGAAAAATATTCATATAATTTTCCTCATAAATAAAAATTTTATCCGAGGAAATTCGGCAACTCTCGAATGTTCATACGGCTTTCTTCCTTAGCACGGCAGCATAATAGGGCTGTTACGATGTACCTGCAGTTTTAATAGGAGCCGATCGAACAAGTTAAATGTGAGATTACTTCTTGCTAGAGCCGTGTATCGTCCTCTACGTTGGAGACATGACACTTTCCTGACTTTGTGTAACATGATAACTGAACTGAAGTATCTAAATACTCTCTGATACTGTTGGGGTATCAATAAAGAACATTTCCTATCGTTCACCAAACATCAACTTCTAAACTGGCTCCTGTGTTACACCGCAATCACACGCTGAATGTGGAGCTTAATGTGGCTTGAATGTGGAAGTCATCGGCCCGATGCCTGAATTTTGCGCGCGACGCGCAAAATTCAGCAACGATTCTCAGCAACCATCGGACCAATTTTGAATTTGTCTGAACTATTCGAGTAGATTTGATACACATCTGGATGAAAATAACTCGAATTTGCTAAATTTCAGCCGTTGGGCGATGACTGTTGACTTCAACATTCAGGTGCTAAATTCAGCGTCTGATTGTGGCATATAACGGCATTAAGTTTCGTAACTTTTCTGTTGCGGATGTTACATTTTCACATGCCTTGACAAAATGAGGAAAAATATTACTTGTGCTTGAACTTTTCTGCTCTTTGAGGGTTGTTTGATATTCTTGAGGAACTGAACTGTAACTCCATTTGGTTCAACTCACTGCACATTGCATCTTTAAGAATAATAACCGTTATTATTCTTTAAGATGCAATATGGGCAGTGAATAAAAATCACTCCAAGCATAACCCCGAAAATCACTGGTCTAAACATGCCTTTCAGAGAAACTGGAGAATCCTGCCCCTGCGAATCCAGAAACTTGAAATGAAAAGTAAACTCATTCCATAAAATTGAAGAGTTTTCCTATTCGGCGCACACAATTTTATCGTGCACTTGTAAAGTTGATTTTTTAACCTCTAAAATATAAAAAAAATAGTTGCCCTATTCTAGATTGATAGCCTCAAGATACTTTAAGGCGTACGATTCGTGCGATGACGAAAAGTCGTCAATGGTATGTGAAATCGCCTTCAAGCAGGTGCTCTGTGCAGCGCTATTCTCAAACATGAAAAGTTGCCTAGCTGCCATGTGCACGGCGAGGCGAGTCAGCGAGTGAAGTTACCTTACCTGCAATGTACAGCGATGAATCAAAATTATACAAGTTTTGTATATATTTCGTCAATTATTGAAGTTGGGATTATATTTAATTTGAGTGAATTATTTGTTGAAAATACATCTTTGGAACATTTATTCCAAGTAATGGCAACAATAATTTAAATCTCATCAACCAAAGTATTAAATTGGCTTCATTATTAGGTATGCTATGGACAGGGTGGCAAAATTTCATGAAAAATAAAATCTTGCAATTTCACGTGAAATATATCATGAAATTTCAAAAATTCATGAAAGATATTGAAAAATACTGGCTCCTCTTCATGTTTCGCAAAATGTAAAAATTGTACCTCCATTTTTGTGCGTTTGCGTGCGGATTGCATACTCTAGCCCCTGAAAAATGTGAAATATTTCACATCCTCGTGAGGTTTCATGAAATATTTCACTGAAATTTCCAATCTTTTTATTTCTCTCTTACGTTTCATGCCAACCTAGCAATGGAAGATAATAGCATATTGGTACGTGTGGTTAAAGATCAGTTTAAAAATAAAAACAATCCAAAATCGCAAGATATGGTTGTAATATTCTACACAAGTGACAAACCCATAAACGCACGATAAGGAGAAAATAGGGACAAGTAACCGTCTTTTGTGCCCATAATTAACTGAAATTATTACACGATGCTTTACAAAATGACCTTGAAAAATTCAAAAGCATCTAGATGTAAGTTTGTGCACGGTCTGTTCCTCGGGTCACGTTTGCATCAATTTCTTGCTAGTTTTTGTCTTTGTCACCGCTGGAGAGCTTATGACGTATCACAGAAGTTGCCAAGCGTTTTGTTTGGTTTTTAAAAAATCCAACCATAGAACTGCTGCGTAATATCGCGCTGCGGACAGAAGTTGGTAGAAACTGTTCCTCGCTACTCGGGTCACGATTTTTCAGCCCGCTCTTACTGAACAGTGGCGCCGATTCAAGAACAAATCCCAAAGTATAAATCTCAATACAATATACATTGTTTTAAACAAAATTTGGCAACCAAAAACAGAACCATGGAGGCTGGAAATTTTCTGGAATCGTCCGATGACGAGATAATCGATTTGAAGATGGAAAGAGGGTTGTGAGTATTTGCCGATACTATATCCGAATGAGACTTTGTAGTTAGATGACGTGATGAAGTGATAAGTGGTGGAAATGGATCATGACGTTATCAAGTACCGAGCGTCAACAACTCCGAGGTGCAAATTCTATACCTCATTCATGATACTTTTAATGTCTGCCGTTTCAATTTTCATCATTAGGAGCAAGGTGCATCTCCTCTTCTTTCATGCCCCTAAGTGGTAACTTTAAAACCCTCCCGCTGGATACTTACCGCATCATCCATTTCCTCTGAGTTGGGATCAAGAAATTGATGTTCATTGACTTTTATTGGACGTATTTCTATCAAACGGAGCTAAGCGCCAATTTGAGTTTCTTTTGAGGAATTTAGAATCCCGGATAGCGCGTTCTGTCAAACGAACCTAAGCGCCATGGAAAAACATTGCGAGTATAGCACGGAATAAGCCGGACGCCCGATTCCGCCGTCAATCCAAGCCCCCCTCTACCTTCCTCACCCTATGGCGCTTAGGTCCGTTTGATAGAAATACGTCCAATTGAAAGAGGTAAAAAACTATGAAGAACTTGAGAAAAACTCAAAAGAGAGGCGATGCTTTTTCTCTGTCAGGACATCAATTTTCACGTCATACCTGACTTGGGTCAGTATATTTTATTTGCATTGAACCGGTCAAATACATATAAAGTATAAAATATTCGTTTATGATTTTCCTTTTTTTTCATTTCCCTTATACTTGACCACATGCAGTTTTTCAAGAACTGTGTTAATAAATCTCGACTATATATTGATACTATTGTACTAATCATATTCTCTGTTAAAAGGACCCCGCACACCTCTTATGGGAAGCTGCACCACGAAGAATTGCCTTCTGACTTATGTATTTCTGATTCGCCTCAAGATGCTGATCAAAAGTTATAATTGCGCCAACTTTCTACGATGCACCGTTTTCGCAAAAAACCTATGAGAAGATTCAATTATTCGGCGACTATGAATAAAAAAGAACAAAGCATTTGAGAACAGGCCCGATGTGAATAAGGAAAAAACGTAGCATGTGTCCGTCTTCTTATCTGTACCTGCCGACTCAGGGGCTATCTCCCTCCCGCACTCGCCCGGTAGACGTTCAGACTTTCCTGTTCTTATGCTCCTCAAGAATCTGATTTGGATGGTGGTCGAGCAAAACGGCGGCGGAATCCGAGATAAGACTGCTGCTCGGTGCGGGAGTCCCCATGATTTCCTTGTTGACACACAGCCGCTTGTCAATCGAGCACTGAAATGAGGAATCTTTCTGGCTTTTTATCACTGAATAATTGAATCTTCTCATAGGTTTTTTGCGAAAACGGTGCATCATAGAAAGTTGGCGCAATTATAACTTTTGATCAGCATCTTGAGGAGAATCGAAATACATAAGTCAGAAGGCAATTCTTCGTGGTGCAGCTTCCCATAAGAGGTGTGCGGGGTCCTTTAACTTTTATAATAATGCAAATTTTTCTCGGAGCTTAAGCACGCAGTAATTAAAGTGTTGTATCGATGTGGAAACCAAAGAAAAAATAAGACATTAATCAACACTTGCTTAAGAAATATTTTGTCAGAATATTTATAAAAAGAGAGAGTCTGCCTTCATCATCTATGTGTTACTTTAGCTTTGATAAAATATGTGAGTATTTTCCAGAAACTGAAATTTGGTATGAATTGACCGCACGTGTAAATAATCCACATTGAAATCTTTAAGCGTATTAACAGACTATCTTCTCACATAATTTGAGTGCGGGTGTGGCACGATGGAAATAATTGGTGGTGATATTCTACCAACTTCCGGGCACGCACATATTGTTGCTCCTCTGACGTAAGGGCGAATCGTGACTTCCATGCGATCCCCGAAAAGCATGGAGTTGATATGGAAAGCAGGGCTCTCGTAGAGATGGCTATACGCTCTTACGTTAGAGGGGCGACGATACGTATGTACTTGCCCAACGTTGTTGAAAATTCGCATTCTTGGCATCATTTTCAAGTCCGCGCGGTCAACCGAAATCGGTAAATATAAGTGAATGGGCGAAGAGTGTAGATGTACACTAGAAATATTAATGAAAATTACTGATTCAAACAGAATAATTTTAACATAATCAATAAAAATTATGGTGAGAATATACTTTGTAACTGTTCCCAATAGAGCTATGTGATTTCTATCGCAAGCCCGCCTCCATATTTTTAGGAACTTATAGAAGATGTCTAGATTTTTTCACTGCCACATTCCTGAGATGTTGTAGCGATTTGACGACAGCATAGATAGCTTATTGGCTTGCAATTTTTGGGGTGCATGGAGTAGTTGGAGACTTATCAAATTTGACTACTTCATTTCGAAATTAATGAAGATTTCACTTTCCAGCTTTGGCACGAAATAATTTGATTGCGTAAGAAGTTACAATCATGAGCAAAGAAAACATAAATCAGGGCCCGAGGCCTTTAGCGGTCTAATCAAAAATGAAGGCGCTGACAATGTAAGTCGTAAATAACCGATAAAAAATAATCGACTCTAAACATAGGGGAGTAAAAGATGCTACAAAATATGATTATTTACATTTTTTGAGATTCGGAACACACATAGAGCTTCCATGCAATTTACATATCACTTTAATGATTCCCTTTCAATTTCATCATATTAAATTGAGGATTGAAGGGCTGAGGAACAACGCGTACCTCAAAATCATTATCAATGTCCTACAAAATTTAATCATTTTTGTCTGCAGGTGAACTCTATTTACCAGCAAAAGTTTACTCAAAAGAGCCTCTGAGGAAGACCTGATAACATTTTCGCAACTCCTGCCGCCATTTAGCTAAAAACTACACCGCACTAGTTGTAAGACAACCTACAACGGGACGCGACAAAAATTATCCTTGGTATCGTGAGATCACTCACAACAGTTTAATGAAATCCTGATTTTTTTGCAACGGAACCCCAAAAATACGCACAAAGTTCAAAGTTTCTAGTTATTCAGTTGAATTTTCTCGCTCTTCAACAACCAAAAGACTGAAGGATAGCTTAACTTTAATTATACAGGCAGCAAAATGACGATGAAGAGGAGGTTTTACAGTACATTCTCGGCTCTGGGGCCATCAAACATTGGGAAAATCCATAGCAATAGAAATGAGTTTATCGGCCCCATGAAGGTTACTGTGCCGTCTGTGTAGCAAGGTTTTAGAATTAATTATTAAATTAGTAACTTAAACAAGCTAAGATTTAGGTTACGTTAGAAGTTTGTCAGTTAAATGTACGAAATCAAACAAATCAACGCAAAAGTTTCCTCGCACTTCTTGTTTTCAATGCTCTCTGTCCAAGTTGAGGTATGTCATATGTTGCTTAAGATTTGGCAACTATGAATGAAGATGATGCGTGTTGTGCACACTTCAAATCTACGTCATAGTGGTTCCTCGCTCCCTCTTTGAAGCAACCCCCCCCCCCCCCCCCACTGAACGTAGCTTTGTCTTTTGGGATCCGGGAATATCCCAGCACTGAGCATAAAAGCTCCAGGAAAAACCGCAAGAAGTTGCCAGGTCGCGACTAAAAAGGACGCATTACATGTTAAATGTTCTTTTTTACAAAGCTACAAAGGAAAGGAAGATAATTTGGTTAAAAAACCTAAAATGTTTCAGAGGCTGCTTCAGAAAATCGGAAAGCACAGGGAAAATTGATAAATTTTGGACATCTAGTCCAGTCAATCTAGCATTTTTCTGGGAAAATCTATATATAGAAGGTTTTTTTGCGGAAACATGTTGCATTAGGCAACCAGAACAACATATCAAAAGTTTACCAAAATCGGCCGTCCGCTAAGGCCGCCATCTTGAAAAAAGGGGGGGCGGGGGGCCAAAATACGCCGCCGGCGACCGGTTTTTAGCTTTTATCTTGAAAAATATCGATGCTACGGAAAAATGTCACTGAACCTTTTAAAAAGATCATAAAATTTCCTATTAGAAACACTATACATTTATCAAGTTGCGACTTCTGGTTCGTGAGATATGGCGGTAGTTTCCTGCGGCTAGGAAAGTCAAATCTTGCGAGAAATCACGTTTTTTCAACAAAATCTGTAATTATCTTAAAAACGGCGAGTCTGAGGCAAAAAAGTGTTCTCACCGGAATGAAAGAGCATGAAATTTCCATGCTAAAAATGCTTATGAATTCACTAGGGGGTCCGCCCCCGGAGCGCTATGCGGTCCGAACCAACGGCGGCTACTACGCGGTGAGGCTCGGCTTGGCCGCGCCATGCATTGTTGCGGTCCAAGATGAAACGGCTTCACTTTTTTGGTAGATTTACCGCGAGGGTAAGTCATATTATCCATTTAAATATGTGCTAATTTCCTTTCATCATGAACCCCCCCCCCCCTCCCCCCTTAGGTCATGCATGTTGTATAGTTAACAAATGTCAACGGTCGCGCTTGAAGATAATGTTATTATTTTATGCTTTCTTATTCAAATTAAATTTGTCAAACAACAAATCTTCTTTCTTCAAAGTAACTAAAAGGAAATGAATTAATACAAAATATAGAAATAGGAATAAGACAAGCATTTCTTCGTTTATTACCTTAAGCGGTGGAATCGTTTATTAATACCTATGTGTTGAAAAGCATGATGGTCTTGAAGGTTCAATTGTTTTTGATGGATACGAACAAAAAGCGCAACAGATTCTACAAAAAGCGTTGAAAGGTGACGACGTGATATCTTTAAGAAATGTCCTGCCTTAATTTTTTGTGAGGACACTCCTCTATCCTTGGCCCAGGACTTGCTTCTATCTATAATGAAAAGAATGAGGCGCGTTTGATTTGCTTGCTATCGAAACACTTTACTACAGGGAGTCAAGTTAAAGTATCTCAAGCAGAGGACGATGCGGATACTCTCATCGTAAATGAAGCTCTCAGTCTGCCGAGAGGAACGAAGAAACAAGTTGTTATCGTTGGTAGAGTACCTATATTGAGAGAGTATGGCCACTGGGCCCCATGGAGAGACTTTTAGGACCCAAAAATGGCGGTGCTTTGTTTTGGTTTTTGTGGATAGGAGGGGGGTCATTGGCAACTTTTGACGGTTTTCACCAACCGCACTTGCTGCCAACCTTACTACATCTAAGATAATTTTTCTCAAAAATTGCACACGATTAGCCTTAAAAATATGTAAAGAATCGCAATAGTGCATTTGGGTAAATTTCTCGTTACGATAAGCAAAGAAAACTACAATTTGAGTCATTTTGCATCACATTAATTTATGGCGTCCGCCATTTTTGGGTCCTAAGGGCTCCATTCAGCCTAAGATGGCTGAGCCAATCAGAGGTGGTAACACCGGTGGCCATACTCTCTCAATATAGGTACTCTAATCGTTGGTGAAGACATTGACCTCCTTGTTCTAATGATAGCTTTGACGCCTGCATCAAGCGACGTCCTATTACTCAAACCAGGTAAGGGCAAATATGCAGCCCAAATTTTTAGCTCAAATCAATTGCGAACATCGAATGTAAATTTGAAGAAGAGCATTCTGTTTATCCATGTCGTCAGTGGATGTGATACTACTTCAGCATTTCGTGGCAAGGGCAAAGGCAAATTTATTAAACTGTTGGAAAAATGTGGCGAAGTCTCTTGTATTGCTGAGAAATTTGATGAAACCGACTGCACTCAAGATGAGCTTTGTCAAGCGGGTGAGCAACTCGTTCTTTTGCTGTATGGTGCTGAAAAATCAGTTACTGCTTTGAACAAATGCAGATTTCAATGTTTTAATCGTGCTTTGGCAAGGCAAAAACTGAGGTGAAACTGCAAACGTTGCTCATCCAACTTCAGATGCGTGCAAACAACACTTCTTACGTGTATATTATCAAGTTCAACTCTGGAGAGGAAGAAAACGGAATCCCAAAGAATAGGGGTGGAAATCTTCGGAACTCAGGCTTCTCCTTGTGCCTATGCTCAACCCGCCTGACCCCCCCCCCCCCCCCAAGAACTTTTACAAATCATCTCATGTACATGTTCGAAAGGCTGTAGTAACCGCTGCTCTTGTAAGAGAGCTGGTCTACCATGCAGTGACATTTGTCTACATTGTTCCGGCTTGGGATGCAGCAATCAAGCAGAAACACTCATCGAAGAGGAAGCAGAGGATGAATTTAAACTCCCTCTTTCTATATTTTGTATTAATTCATTTCCTTTTAGTTACTTTGAAGAAAGAAGATTTGTTGTTTGACAAATTTAATTTGAATAAGAAAGCATAAAATAATAACATTATCTTCAAGCGCGACCGTTGACATTTGTTAACTATACAACATGCATGACCTAAGGGGGGAGGGGGGGGGGGGTTCATGATGAAAGGAAATTAGCACATATTTAAATGGATAATATGACTTACCCTCGCGGTAAATCTACCAAAAAAGTGAAGCCGTTTCATCTTGGACCGCAACAATGCATGGCGCGGCCAAGCCGAGCCTCACCGCGTAGTAGCCGCCGTTGGTTCGGACCGCATAGCGCTCCGGGGGCGGACCCCCTAGTGAATTCATAAGCATTTTTAGCATGGAAATTTCATGCTCTTTCATTCCGGTGAGAACACTTTTTTGCCTCAGACTCGCCGTTTTTAAGATAATTACAGATTTTGTTGAAAAAACGTGATTTCTCGCAAGATTTGACTTTCCTAGCCGCAGGAAACTACCGCCATATCTCACGAACCAGAAGTCGCAACTTGATAAATGTATAGTGTTTCTAATAGGAAATTTTATGATCTTTTTAAAAGGTTCAGTGACATTTTTCCGTAGCATCGATATTTTTCAAGATAAAAGCTAAAAACCGGTCGCCGGCGGCGTATTTTGGCCCCCCGCCCCCCCTTTTTTCAAGATGGCGGCCTTAGCGGACGGCCGATTTTGGTAAACTTTTGATATGTTGTTCTGGTTGCCTAATGCAACATGTTTCCGCAAAAAAACCTTCTATATATGGATTTTCCCAGATGACCCTTATTTAGAGCTAAATTTACTGGACTAATCGGTCAAACACGTATACGGTCGAAATTCCATTTCATTCCGCGAATTCGTGTTTGCGACGAGTGTAAAATCACGCTATCGTTTAAATAATCACAGAGCGTGTAGGAAATAATTATTGTAAGTTTTTAATTCAAAATTATATGAGAGAAATTGCCAACTCTCTTTGCTACGAAAGTCAACACGAAACACTTCTCACTGCTGTAGGAAGCAGTGAGGGGAGCAAAAAAAGGTCGAAAAGTGAAAAGAAAGAAAAAAGGTCAACTCGAAAATACATATGAAATATCTGGACGTTGTCCATTAACAGTGATCTGGACATTGTCCAATGAAAATCTCAAATGGATCTGCTGTAAAATTCAGTAAAATTGGACTATGGATACACTCCATCTAAGCCCCCGAGGCCGGAACATTCCGAGAATGGAAAACTGTAACAGAGGACACTATCAAAAAATATTTTTAGACCTAAAGGAATGACAAAATAATTATATTTTTTTGGTAAACGCATATCATTCAAATTGTATAATTAGGGTCAAACAAAACTATTTTAGATTGTGTATTGGAAGTACAGTACAGTATTTATGTATAAAATAGGACAAGAAAAGGCGGGGACGAGGCTGAAAAAATACACAATAATTTACAAAATACGGGACGTTCGACCGGTCTCCCGGTCATTTTCAACTGTCGAAAAAGAATTAAAAAATCTAAAAAAACAAAAAACAAAAGCGAAGAAACGATGTCACCGGCCCCTGGTCATGGCATGACAGCGAGAAAACAGAAGACAGAAGTAAAGTATTTATATGGTTGATCTATAGCACGTTAATCGCTATACGGACCGAGCTCAGTGGTAAAGAACCAATTTTAATGAAGTTCTTCAAATAGGCATGTCAACCAGTTTGTGAGTTCCCTACAAAAATAGGTGCCTCTATGCAGTTCCAATGCTTCTATTTACTGGCTTAAAGTATTTGGTCTAAAGTTATTTTAATTTTTGTGTGCTTGAGCACACATATTTTTTAGTCTTCAGTCCTGTAAAATGCAATAATATGTTAATCATAAATTTAAAATAAAAAATATTTTAATTTATTTTTCATCGCTATAATTAACTATCTTTCACGAAACCTCTTTACATCTTTCGTCCCAATTTTACATCAAGCTGATGAGCCCCAAAAAATGTTGATTCGAACCACATTCGGCAACAGAAAAGTTGAAGATGCCCGGACCTTGACCATGGTACAAGGCCGTGTCACCGCATGATCCATAAGGTAACACAGGTGAAAAATGGATCACGATACTGCAATTATGAACTCGTGATTTGATATATATACCACCCGCGGTGGAAGCTCCTCAGTCGCGTGTCAGGACAGCCCAGCTTAATTTTTTGTTAAGATCCCGCGAGCCACGTGATCAGTGAACTTTTCAACAGCTTTTTTTGGATTAACGCGATGGCCAGAGAAATTACAATGGTAAGCGCTCCTCTATCTACGATTATTTATAGTTTTCTCTGCTTTCTTGTAATCACTGCAGCCGGATTGTTGAAACTTTAACTGGCTTCGTCGGCACGATAAGACAAGACATAGCCCTATCTGCGCTGTGCAATATATCGATTTTCGATTCTTGTCGTGTCGACATAAATTTCAACAATCAGGCTGCAGATCGGTCAAAATTAAAATATTGTATACTAATTCTTGCAAAATCATCGTGGAATTTGATAATTTTTGAAATTAATCTTTTTTGTTGCTCATCTTACCAAGGTTGTCATTGTGGTGTATAAGTGATTGGTTTTAAGAACGTTCCATTCAGCTCAAAAATAATTTAATTTGCTTTATAAAATATTCATTCTGACTGATTTTAAGGTAAATTCTTTGCCGTAAAGAGCACCTGAATTATCCACCGAAGCATAAATATTTGAAATTTACGGTTACAACATGTTCTGCGTGGAATGTCATCAAGGAAACATGTCCCAAAGAAGTTTGATTCTTACCTTAGTAGTCCATTGCTATTCATCATAATGAACTAAAATTTTCCAGATTTTCGTATTTCATCAGGTCAGGTTGGCCGAGCGGTCTAAGGCGCCAGATTTAAGCTCTGGTTCACAGTGTGAGCGTGGGTTCGAACCCCACACCTGACAATAGGTTAATTTTGGTTCCTCATTTCAATATTTCAATTGGAATTTTTGTCTTTTTGTACTCACATTATATAATATCAGAGGATATTGATTTTACTTTCCCGACATCTGACGAAAGAAACGGTCGCTTCGTGGCATTAAGGAAAGTCCAAAACTTATGAGCACACGAGAAACGAGACGATACGCAAAAAAGTACGCTCGAAAATACCTTCTAGATTTTGTTTGAACACATTATTCGCCTGTGAGGGAGGGGGGATATGCTGCTTCCAAAAAAGAATTTAAGAAATATGTACTTTGCAAAGTTGATTTATGTCAATTTTCCTACACAACAACGTCTGAAATTACCAGAATATTTTCATCATGATCGCAGCACAATTTTTCTTTCGCACGTAAAGAAATGTTGAAAATTCTATTGATTAATGATTGATTAAAAATCTCTTGCTTAATTAGCAAGGAGACAGGGCACGTGGAATTGGGGACCCTTTTTAAGTAATGTATGTGAGGTTGAAGTGAAGAATTTAAACAAGTATGGTTTTTCGTTCTTTCTTTGGTTTTTATTTTTATGCAGAATTGAATGAGAGTGCAAGTTAACAAAAATGAAAATTCAGGTTTTTTTTTTTTTGGTGGGTGGGTGTCATGTAAGAGTACCAGAATAAATTGCTCAAATTGTATCATTCTAAACGAAAAACTTGCGATGTATTACGATACTATATTAACACCGTTAAGGTGATTCGATGGACGCCATAGTTTGTGTCAGAACGACATGCAAGATATAGCATCGATCGGTTCCATTTTTTCAGCTACTCATCATTTTTCTCGAATTTTGAGATCGCAATTCTTTTATCAGGATACCAAAGAATTCACTTACCAATTTTGACAAACAAATTCAACGTAATAAAGCGTGGTTTTTTTAGAGGAAGAATGTCTCATTCGAGTGCAGTTTCGATATCAGTACCGAATGCGATATTTTTCCTCTATAGAAACCACGACTTTTATACGTTAAATTTGTTTGTCAAAATTGGTGCGTGAATTCTGATCTCAAAATTCGAAAAAAATGCCGAGTAGCTGAAAAAATGGAACCAATCGATGCGATATATCGCGTGTAGTTCTGCCACAAAATATAGCGTCCATCGAATCACCTCGATTCGATTAACTCCCATCATTAAAATATTTTTTGTGTTTCGGTCTACCTTAAACATTTTCCTTGCACGGCGATCCCCAAACGGCCCGCGGAAACCAACTCCATCAATACAAATGAGAACTAGGAGAAAATGAGGAGAACATCAAAGCTGAGAAATTTAGAAAAGAAAATAAAGAATGCAAAAGAAGGAATGCACAACGTTAAAACAAATAGGAAAAATATTTTAAAAAATGAAAGATTATTTTATTTCAAACTTCCCTTTCAAAACTGTGCAAAAACTCTTTAACTTATATTTTTCATTCCTGCTTTACTGTTGCTTTAGTTACCTTGCGTGTTGAAGAAAATTGTTTTATTAAATTACGTTGAAAGGAAAACTAAGTGGAATGAGAGAGAGTGGATTCATCATTAGAGCACTTTACAACATATTTCCACTTCAAAATTGCATAAGGAAACGAATCACACAACAGAAAGTCTGGAAATCAACTCCTAAACACGATATGAGCGTTTACAATTAACATTGGTTACACTTACATGGTAAAAATACGAATGAATTCATTTGTATAATTAACTCCAATTTGATCTATGCTAAAATGTTTGTTAATATCTCGTTCAAGTTTATTTCAAGCCTTCTCGTTGTTTGAATCGTTTTCTACGTAAAATTCTAAAGTGCAAACAAGTGGCGTTTATTTGTGTCGCATTTAGCAAAAAGGAACCAGCGCGATTACAGTGTTTTCAAAATCGTGCAACTTCTCCTTTTCTTTTAAAGATACTTAATATATGTACAGTTTTAAAATTTACTGAATTATTTTCCTTTAAAATAAGCAATTTATTTCATGGGAAGCCAAAACTATTCGCTACTTTGGAAGATTTTTTAGATAATTATGAAGGAGCAGCATTATGTGATCACGCTGATTCCTTTTTGCTAAATGCGATCCATATGTGGTACAGACTGTGTCTAGTAGGCCCAATCTATTGGGGAGTCCGAGGATAACAATTTTCAGAACCACTGATTTATTGAATAAATGATTCGTTTTGTTAATCGTGAATATAGCAATAACTGCATAGAGTATACAGAGTCGTAATGTAAGTCGGAGAGCTGGCGCCACTTTCAAGCATTTTCCAGATCCCGGATTCGAGACTCCTGTGTGACGCCGGGTCACTTTTTCGATAAATAATCGATTGTTTGCGATACACGGGTAACCGCTGCCATCCGATGTAAACAAAGAAGATAGGAATCACCACGTATTCCACATCTCCATTTTGGATCGAAAATGTATCGAAAAAGTGACCCGAGCTCGGCGCACAACGGGCTCGGAAAAAGGCGAGCAGAACATAGCGCCAGCTCTCCCATTTACACTACGACTCTATGTACTCTATGAATAATTATTACGATCTCACTATGTATTGCAGATCTTTGCATCCATGACCCTGCTCTCATGCGTCTACCTGGCCCTATCGAGCCCTTACGGCTTCGGACAGGATCAGGGGCGCGGTAACTACGGCGGTCAGCAAGGTGGCGGCGGCGGGTGGGGCTCCATGGGCGGCTACGGGGGCAGTCAGATGGGTGGCTACCGCGGCGGGAGGGGCGGTTTTTCTGGTGGTGGCGGCGGCAACTCCGGCTCCTTCGGGCAGGGCGGCTACGGCGCCAACACCTTCGACGACGGAAGCAGCTACGGCTACGACTGGAGGATCCCCGGTGGACAGGCACACTTCAAGGGATACAGAACCGGCAGAAGTAAGTCGACAATTTTCAGGTCAAGTAGATTCCTGGGGGCTGATATTGAAATTTACAGACCAAGCTTTGGACACAGAGGACATAGGGGGTATGGAGAGATGATGTTGGTTCAAATGGATGATTGTCATAGACTAAGGGAGAAAATGATGGACTAACAATAGGGCCTCTCGTGGGTTGACGTTAGTTAGTCTATTAATTACCTCCTTTGTCCTTTGTCTTTTGCAACCACCCGCTTCCACCAATAGTAAATCATTGTTAAATCTCATGAAATTACGGCATTCGCAGGTGGTTTAATACGCTGAATCCAACGGTGACATCAGAAAAATTGAAACATCGGTCAAAATGTGAGGTTTTAGGGAACACAATTTATTTCCCAGAAATGGGGGGGGGGTAATAGTACTGCAACCCCCGTAAAAAGCAATTTTGGCAGAAATGTCATCTTAAAATCTTACTTTGGCCCACAGAGCACGCTCCTGTAGTCCAAAGATTTAACCATGCATCACCCTGTACATCAGTTGAGCCCAGACCCAGAGTGCGTTGCACAAAAGCTTTAACTTTTCTACCCTTGCGTTTGAGTCTTTTCAAACCGCATAGATCCTTATCAGCTGGCATTCTTGCGAGTGTCTGATGTGGTTAACTTCTCTACCCTTGCGTTTGAGTCTCTTAGGACCCTTGAATATCCTAGTTACTATTGGATATAGAAACGTAGCGTTTGAACAGATCCTACTTCCTTTTGTCAATCTATAAGCTAAAACCTGTAACTAGCGCAACTGGTTCATTAGAGGATTATTGCAATACTGTCGTGCTGAACAAAAACCACGTATCTACGTGAGGCTCTCATCAGAGTAAAGCGGTTTCGTTGTTCGGGCAGGGCAGAATGTAGCAGAGACATCCTGGATCAATTTGCATTTTTATTTTAAAAGAAACAAAATAACCTTTGCTTGCGTAAGGTCATTTGTACTGAAAAATTTGAAACTTCAAAGAATAGCAATAAAAAACGATTCCTCTAACTAGAAGAATGTTGTCCTCGACGTAACGCTTGAGTCTTGGGCCGAATATGGAACTTTTTAATGTGTTGACTCTTCAAAGGTCCTTACCGCTAAAGAAAGTGACCAAAAAAATTGTTTTTCGAAATCTGCTAAGAGCTTTTGACTGGCAATAGAGCTGTTTCCCAAAAACTCATAATTCTATAAGGACTAACGTGATTTTCATCTTATTATTTCTGTTCTTTTTCTTTCCTAGGTGGAGGCCAATACGGTGGTGGTGACTCAGGATACGGTGGCGGAAGAGGAGGTAGAAGTTATGGTGGCGGCAGCAACTTCATGGGGCACAATCAAAACTACAGATCAAACTCTAATTATTGAAAATAAATACATAATTGAACAATGAACTGTGTGGGTTGTCAATGAGTCGATCAGATGCATCAATATGGCTACGACCGATACCTACATCGTCCAGCTTTGCGTTAATTTCCTCTGATAATTATTACAAAAATAATGTATAAAAACCAAATTTTTATATGAAAAGGAAAACTCCCAGAAGGTACACCTTCCGCTCAAGTGCAAACCACCTTCTCAAACTCTTAGGCTCATGAGAAGCTCAGTGGTGGTGGTTTTAATAATAGATGCGCTACTCGTTAGAAACTAGTGCATTTTAAAGCGATGAAAATAATATTTTACTGTGATTTCAAATTAATAGGTAGACTTATAGAAAAAAGATAGAAACAATTTAAAGAGGGAGTGAAGTTACTCAATTCATACCCTGCAGTTTTTCCCCGCGACTATAGATTTTATGAAAACTTTTCGAAGTATTTATTTGGCCAAAAGACCACCGTGAAATATATTCTTAACGTTTTACTGTTACAAATTCATAAAAAAATTTTAAAGAGAGATAGACATTTGTAAAATAACGATAGAACTTTAAAAACATTTTAGTCAACTTCACTCCAACTTTAGACGGTTTTCAAGGTGATATAATACTCACTATCCTTTTCTACATTTAAATTTTTGTATTCGAAGTGTATATAATTACAATCGCTGATTGATTCTCTTTAATTATTTTTTTTATGAAACTATTTATTACTTCATAGTTCTCGGTCTATAACGTTCAAAACTGACGAGTTGATCTTGTAAATGTATGTTGAGACACGTGTATATTTTTCTATTTTTGTGTGAAAAATGAAAGAAAGACATGGTTTTTATATTAAAAGTATTTATTACACAAAAGCAGTTGTTTTTCTTAACCAGGTAAATTTTTCTAGCAATCTATGTAAATGAAAACTTAGAAGGAAGCACTTTCCACAGTGCCTTACATAAATCCTCATTTAAGAATATGATAAGAATTATCTACAAGAAAATGAGAATAAAACAAAAAAATTGCTGAGAGGATAGAGAAACTATTACACAGTACTATCATCACAGTGCATGCTGTGATGATATGACTTCTTTTCAATTCCTCTTATTGCTCTAAGCGTAGTTTTCCACGAAAAAAATTGATAATCTAAATGAAAGGTTAAATATCAGAGCATAAAATCTATATAATAAGCCTTATGCTGATTGTTTTTTTGCGATTTACTGTATAATTTAATTGAAAAAGAGTGTCCACATATCGCTTGCTCCTACGTAATTATTATCAGACAGAACTTTTGATCTCTCCTCCAATCAGCCAAGTTTTTGAATAAAATGAACTCTTTGGGCACTGCAATTTACCCCGGTTAAAATTAGAGGAGAGACGAGAATGTCAGCCAGTAAAAATTTAATTCGTGAAATAATAATATTTAAATGAGGACATAAAAGGGGGGAAAAGACGAAAAAGATGCTTTTTGAGGTAGCATCGGGTGTGTACTGAACTTCAGATGCTGTAAACACTAAAACCCTATGATGTATGCACTAGACAAAACATTTTAATCGTAGTGCGCGCTTATTTACAAGCGAAAGCGTATGCACAGCACTAGAAAACTGTTACAGGTTTATGACACGATAGCTGGTGAGTGTTCCATTTTGATATCGTAAAATCGTCGGAATTTCCTGTACATCTAAAAAAGGAAAAATTTATTATCCTACATACTGACTTGCGACGCAAAATGGAATACTTGCGCGCACCTAGGAACATTAACACGGGATTTACAGCACGCAAGTTGTTTTAATATCATTTTATCGTTGGATTACTCTTTAATGCAATATCACTCACGGGTTTTTCTTCTTTGCCGATTTTTTCATATTTCCTCGAAAAAAAATGAGAAAATATGAATTACAGCTGGCTGATTTTGTCGGTAACCAGGGCATAAAGTTGATTTAACTATATTTTTAATATGTTACATCCCAACTTAATTAGTTGTAACAGAGGAGGGAAGCTAATACAAAAAAGTTCCTGGTAACTGCAAAAATCAGTCAGGCACATATTGAAAGCCACCTTGTTACTTTTTTCCGTGTGAACAAAACATGTTTGATTTTCAAGCTCACAATTTTCACTACGTCACGCTTACTTCCTGAGCAAAAAGTTAAGCTCCGGGACCAGCTTATAGTTCAAAAACTCCAACGGAAGCTCAATGTACGAATCCAAATCATCCAAATCCTCATCTAGATCTGGGTCTAATTCAGGGTCATATCCGTAACCCAGTCCATACACGCCGAGTCCGTAAGAGCCTACGGCGTAGGGTAGTCCAGAGTGCACTAGACCCAGCGAATATCCGTAACCTCCGTGCTTTCCGTAGCTGTAGTTTTTCACGTAACTTGTCGCATGACCCTTAGAGTAGCCGTAAGACGATCCCCAATACGGTGAGCCGTATCCGTAGTTATTATAGTTCGAGTAACTAGTGGCCGGAGAACCAGAGTAGTAGCCTAATGATGGGCTTATGTAAGGGGCCCCGTAGCTCAGCGAGGGGCTGATGTAGGAGGAGTAGCCCAGAGATGGGCTAATGTAGGAGGTGTAACCCAGCGATGGGCTGATGTGAGAGGAGTAGCCCAACGGAGAAAGGAGGCTGGCCGAGTGGTGAGGGTGGCTGTAGCTGGACGTGTAGGCGTAGCCGTGAGGCCCGTGTACTTCTTTTGACTCATGAGCGTAACCGTCCTCTTTGTTGTCTGAAACGAAGAAAAAATGGTCTAATCAAGCAAATAAGGCAAGTGAAACATTTGAAAACTGGTGGAAAACAGGTAAAGTGGCGAATTATGAAACTTTATAAAGTATGACTCCAAAAACTAGTGATTTGCATGTAGCCCACAAAAGCGATCAAATTCGGTATCTGTGAGAGATTTACTGACAATCGCATAAAATGTCGGGAGAAGGATTAGTGGGAGGGAAGAGAAGGATGAGTGGGAGGGAAAGATCGATACGCGGATTAATTTTGAAAAAATATGAAAATTATCATTCTGAGCCGAATTTATGTAGCCTATAAGAATACATAAATTTATCTATGCTGATGGACAGATAAGCACGACACAACAGGAACAAAGAGACTTCATTGAGTGCAATTGAAAGTATTAATTCAGGGGCTTGAAGGACAAGGCGCATAAGTGCAGTTTTTAAAAAAAATTGAGATGGTAATGATTTTAAGTAAAACTAGTGTTAATGCACATTCTGGGAAAAAATCGCTCCAAAATTCCAATTTTTCAGCATCAAAAGGTAAGTTTGAACTTTCTTTCCGCCGTAGGGATCCGTGTGATTTTGACACATCATGTATACACATATCTCGCGAAATAACAAAAAACTGCACTTGTGCGCCTTGTCCTCCAACCCCCTTAATTGTACTTATTGCTTGGTATTTTTCAAGAATTCTACGTAAAAATTTTAGTGTGATTGTTAAAAGGAGGAAAATGTACAGATTTGCAATCAGCAAATTCAAAGCTGAACAACACCTTCTAATAATCGCAATAACAAGAGAGAAACCAGAATTCTTTCTTGCATCTTGGCAAGATAGAATGGATGTTAGACTAAGTTTCAATAGGTTGACATTTGATGAACGTCCAAAGAAATTGTGAAGATCAGTGTTGAAAACAACAAAATTGAAACTTACAAACTTTGGTATGACTGTAGCCTTGTTCATTTGAAGAGACGACCAGCAATATCGACGCAAAACAACATACTCGCACCAGAGACTTCATCTGTAACAAATGAAATTTATGATTTTGAAACCAGGATATTGCGTCCTCTTTACTTAATATGCTATGTATGCATACTAAAATAAAATCCTGAACATTCATATAGGTATAACTTGCTTTTAAGTGAACGCCGAACCATCTTACCAGAATTATGCACGTAATAAGAACACCACAAAACAATGAGTGATCGAAAAGCAGAGCTTTTGAATTATTAAACTTAATTAATTAATCAATTAGATATTAATTATTAAACTGGTTTAAGATCATTTTTTGGAGGTCCTTAGAATTGTTTCACTACCCCAGCCAATACACGCAAAAATGAAGTTCGGTATCGAACGTGTGAAAGCTTCAGCAGCACTGGATGTCGCTTTGTGAAGACTTTCTCATGCACACTGTAGGAATGAGATCTCCATAAGCAACATTACTATTTGGCACTCACGAGATCAAATTCTATCAGAATTTTTCCGGTCAATTTTTCGATAGTTTTACCCTAGCACCAAATATGCGTAAAAATGAATCCCAAACGCTGAGCCGAATAAATCGATAACAATGGCCAAAATACTTGAGCTAAGTATACTGACAGGGGATAGTGGTCTTGGCGAAAACTATTGCAATAGTTGCATTATTACCAATTATGAGGACCTCACTGTGACCTGCAGTCAGCTTCCCTGAACTTGATAGTGATGGTAAACCAAGCTTTTTAGTAAGAGTTTTCAGTGATATTGAAATTCGTTTCAGAGAAATACATTTCTCAGGATTTTCCCGATTTCCTTCCATTGGTTTTATCCCCTACTCCCAACCATAAAGCTCTCTATACAGGGGGCGTGGGGAAATGTTTAACCCGGGCCATTCAGTATGCTGCGGCCGATCACTCTTTGGTGATAGAGATAAACTTAAATCTAGGACACGTGACTAAGTGTGTGTTCTTATCAAAAAACAAATTGCACCGATTTCGCTCGATCGAACAACTTTCCTTACAATTTTTCACTGGAGGAATAAGATCCATATTCAAATATGTACAGTCACAAAAAACCACGAGAAAAGGTAAGCATTGTGGCTAGTTTTGGCTGAACAAAACAAGAAAAACAACCAGAATATTGGATGAAATGTACATTTTAATTTATTGCGATTGGACCTCAACTCGAGTGGTAGCTGGACGGCAAATCGTTGTTTCTGAATTCCAAAAAATTGAGTCCCATCCACAGTTAATTAAGAATATCCATTTCATGCAACAATCAGGTCTAGATTACTATCACTTGATCCGGAGGAAAGTATACGTTTCCTTTAAAAGGAGAAGAAAAAAAGGGGGAAACCGGTTTTGATAGTGACTTTTGAAAAGTAAGGCACCAAAAATTCACAATTCAAATTTGAAGGAGCACGCACCATGGAAGAGATTGTAGACACTGATACAGAATCGAGCTGGAAGAAAACAGAGTATAGCACAAGTATCCAATCAATGAATCCGTGGACTCATCCCGTCAAGCACAATAAATCAATTAACGGAGGCGCAGCGGGGGCGGCGTTATATACCGCGATCGAGTTTCAGTGGCTCGGAAAATATTAGATCAAGTTACTCCGAATTTCCCGGTTTCCGCGAAGGCTGATGCTGCGCCGGAAGTCGGGTGAAAATCGAGGCAAGGTCCACGGTTTCCACGACCTGGGCGGGTCACCGGGCCGGGCGTCGCGACGCCACCGACGAGACGCCACGGTTAGATCAGCGGATGCACCGTGTCATTCAACGGAGCATCCTCCGTGCGCGGGGATATTGGCCCATATTTTCATTGCATCTTTGAGCGCTGGATCAATTTCTAGAGAACTTATTATATTTTTCAATATTAAATCATAAGAGAAACGCGTGCACTGGAAATAAAAAAACACATTGGATATAGAGTCCAGACTCTTGAAAACATTGACAAGAGAAAGGACTCTTGATTCAATCAGATTTAAGCTTAAATCAAAAGGAGATCCGCTCAAGTTAAGAGGCTTGGTTCTTGATTTAAGCTGGATTCTGATTGAATCAAGAGTACTTTTTCTTGTCGATGTTTTTAAGAGTCTGGGCTCTAGATCCAATGCGGTTTTTTTTCCAGTGTGTGAATCGCTTTGGGGGATTAGACCGCGAAGCGGTCAGGAATCGTATTCCCTATTTTATAATATTTAGCAAAAAATAACACATTTTAATGGAGGAGAATAAGTTGGTCCGTTGATCAAAAACATCTTTTGAATTCATGAGCTTACGAGAGAGCTTAAGAGAGAATCCAGTTCATGCATACTCGTATGAGCAAAAGTAGGAACTGTTAGAGGGGAGGTAGAAAGGTACCTCATCAAGGAAGTTCTGGAGGGACATTTACAGACAACCACCAGGGAAGATCTATGGGTTTCCCTCAGTTTCAAAGGAGAGCTACAGGGCCTCCTCATAAAATTTTAAAAAATAGGGTCATCCCGAGGGTAATTTAAAGCTGTTCCCATCAAAAAGTGATCGAATTTCTATTTCAAAGATGAACGGTATGCCTCTTGTTTAATTAGCATGATCTCTCAAAATTCTTGGGGGGGGGGGGGACTGTACTTCTGGGAGTGCCTTGCCCCCCCCCCCCCGCCTCCCCTTTCAGTTCCGCTCATGTGCATACATGTTGCACTTACCGCTAAGTTTGACAACTGTTCAGTTCAGCTCATATTTTCCGACCATAATTTTTGACTTTCTCTTCGAAGGCATTCGCCGTAATTGATTAAAGCCTATAAATACTCAGAGGAATTTTTTGAGTTTTCACATTTTCAAAAAATACATTTTTTATTAAAGTGTTTTTCTACAGCAAATGCAATTTTCTTCATCATAGCAAAATTTCTTAACAATGCGATGATCAATATTTCAAAACATTCTCAGTAGTTTTTGTCAACTTTTTCATTTTTGATCCTTTACCGACGAGGTAATATCATGGAATATTTCGTCACTTTCCGGCCAAAGTATCACAAGCGCCATACGAAGTTTAAACATTTCGGTCGCCATTTTATTTTTTACAGAGAAATTTTTCAACAATGCTGCACGAAAATTTCACTGGATTTTCTTTGTGCTGCCAATAAAATTCAGTGAAATTTTTAAACAGATTCAACCAAAAATTTCTCTATAAAGAAAATAGAATGGCGGCGGAAATGTTTAAATTTCGCATGGCTTGTGATTCTTTGGCCGGAAGGTGACGATTTAGAAAGTCATGGAAAATGGCGGACTTTCATTTTCATCTCGAATATTTTTGATAGACTGGAAGCATCTGAAGTGCAGTTCGCGGCCTTGTCCTGTGGTTACTCATCTTCATCTCCCGCTGCGATATTACTTTCCATCGGTTGCCGGAATGCTTTGATCGGATATCACCATCTCCGGAATCAAACGTGTAATCGATTATGCAGTGGCGGTTTCCCTTCTCGATTCATTGGCTCATCTGGGCAGTGACCCGCAACAACTTTGAACTTCGTCCTGTGACTGAACAGTCGACGAATACCTACGTTGAGATACGAATCAAATTGTTGAGTTTACAATTTAAAAGTGAGGTGATTAGTGTTTTTTCTGGGAGCGGATGGTTTCAATGGTGGGTTGACGTTTTCGCACAAAATTTCCGAGTTCGACATTACCATGCAAAACCTGGATCGACATTTCCGCACAAAATCAGCCAGCAAAACTTTCTTTTTGGCTCGATTTGGCAACATTGCGCAAATAATTGAATCGTGTTTCTCTTATTTCACATACAAAAAAAATTTAGAAGAATTAGAGGGACACACCTTACCAATTGATCGTTTATCGGGGATTGCTACATTTGTAAAAGATAACAGCGTAAGTTTTTTCATCATTTGATGGCAAAAAAAACTTGTGTGTCTTCATCTTCATGTGACTTGTGCGGGAAATATTTTGTGCGGAAACGTCAATTATTACGACCTTCCTGTGGAAATGTCAAAATCCCAGATTTTGTGCGGGAAATGCATATCCGTTTTAATCGCCTAGTTTCCTTACCAGCTATAACGTCAATTCTAACAATAATTTTGATAAATTATTAGGACGCAGCGTGTCTTTACCCTAATTTGCTTGAATTATTGATGAGATTACATGTTTTCTGATGTTTTGAAACCAGTTGACCTATATTTTTCCCCAGAAATAAAGCCCCTCCATTAGTTTCTAACCGTCGGCCGTGGACGCAAATGACAATCAATTTTGAAATTCTAACAAGAAAACAGACACTGATAATATCAATCGCAAAACTTTCATAATAATTACCTACCCTTGTAATACTTGGACTGGGCTGGCCATCGCATTGTTCCCGGGAAATTTTCGGATCCATATTGAACTTCCCTCCCAAACAAGACGCAATTACCAATACACAGGGGCAGCCATGAGTGCGGTCAGGCTATGGAACTGCTCAACGTTGCTAAGTCATGAACAAACCCATGAATGAGTTCATATAATTCAGTGTAAAGCAGCGGCTTTTTAAATAAAATTGGTCACATCAAAGCTCAAAACATGTGGAATGTTACAAATTGTCGCCTTATAATGTAGAAATTATCCATTAATTGTGACACATGAATTTGATGCATTCCGGGACATTTAGCAACTCTGTTACGACTGCAAAACTGAGTAACTGGATCACGGTGTCTGAAATTACTGGTTCTCGAAAACAGTAGGTGAGCGCGGCAATTATATTTATTGCGTGGCGGTTCATGAAAATCGAATTATGATTCAATTACAATCAGATTATCGCCGGCCGGGTGGAGGTCAGGAGCGTCCACTTACCTTCTCACGATTTCCTTCTTCTCAGCCTCTCGAGTTGAGCGTCGCGTCGCGGCGGGCGAATTGGACGTGTTTATGCTAAAAGGAACTATGTGCATACGTTTTACGTGCAACATAGTTCCTTTTAGCATAGATACGTCGAATTTTGAGGCGTGCGCGTGCAAGAAGGGAGGGCTTCCGAGGTTGTGAAGAGGCGCATCATTTTTGTAAGTGCCTATCTTACTCCGAGGAAGAAGGTTAATGGGCCCTTGAAATAGGATCTGGAAGTATTGGAATGACTAAACGCGAGTAATGATATCTCGATCACTTGGGCTTGAGATTTCCACGTATAATTGATTTTCTGAAGAATACGAAAATTCTTGAAAATTCACGGAGTATACTTCAAAAAGGAAAGTAAAAACATGAAAGTTCGAAAAACAGAGGCTCTGATAGACTATATGGATTGCATTTTGCAAAAGAGAACCAGGAGAGTTACAATATTGCTAAGATTGTGCAGCTCCTTTTGTCTTGGAAGGTATACCAGATTATCTCTAAAAAGTTTCTATTTAACTCGCTAAAAACTGTAAATTTAGGACAAAAATTATACCATGCAAATTTCATATTTTTTCAGGATGTAAATCGATATATTGCAGTGGGTAAAGTTGCACAATTTGAAACATTGCAATGCTCCTGGTTCCTTTTTGCAAAATGCAATCCATATAGTCATCCATTTGCAGAGCTTTGTAATTTTTAACGTCGCAAATTACGTGATGCATTTTTAGGGTTATTATTAGATTCAAAGGTCTGCGAAAAATTTTAGTGCGAAGGGAAATACATTTTTTGGGGTTTTTTATGCCAAAGGCAAGGAGATTTGTAAAGTCTCAAAAAATCAGTGATTTAAGCACAAATTTTCTTAAAAACAAGACGTTGGTGATGAAAATATTTTTAAATAAAATTTAAATTGCTTTGAAGAAATAGTCCAACCGCTCAGAGGTATTTAATCACGCAACTATTCAATAAAAATTTAGGTGATTTTTCTTCTCACAGGAAAAAAACTACATTGGATCTAGGGTCCAGACTCTTGAAAACATTGACAAGAAAAAGGACTCTTGTTTTAATCAGATTTAAGCTTAAATCAAAAGGGATTCCACTCGAATTAAGAGGCTTGGTTCTTGATTTAGGCTTAAATCTGATTGGATCAAGAGTATTTTTTCTTGTCGATGTTTTTAAGAGTCTGGACTCTAAATCCAATGTGTTTTTTTACCAGTGCTCTTTGTGAAGGATACTTTGTGCAAATTTCAAGTCATGGTCTGGGTTTGGTCGCTCTTTTAAAAAATAAAATAGGGGCAAAGATTTTGAAATACTACAAACGCGATACACGGATGTTTGCAGTTGTACCGTCGATATGTTTACGATGAAATCCGACATAATTATATCTCGAATCTTTCAGGGAAGAATGGAGAAGGCGAATCGACGAGTTTCGCTCTTCGAAATCGGATTTTAGCTGATAATTTGGCAACATAGATTAGCGCCACAAACCGGTGAAGACGGACCCGTCAAAAATTCAGTTGCGGAACGGAAATGCGTCGCACAGTCATTGCCAGATCTAGACCGGAGTTACCTTGAGCTACACTGCCGTGCTAAGGAAGAACGTCGTATGAGCCTTCAAGCGTTGCCTAATCTCCGCAGAAAAATCACGAATTTCCGGGAAAATTTGTTATTATTTTTCCTCCGATTTTTCAGAGGATATTGTTTGTAACTTAATCAAAAGTGTCCGAAAATTTCACGGAAAAATATTCATGGCGTTCTTCAAAAATAATCATTTTCTAAGAGGCAATTTGGCAACATTCCGATGTTCATGCGGCGTTTTCCCTCAGCACAGCAGTACAGTATAGGCGGATTTCTCAAGTTTTCTGGCAACCGTAACAACACTGTGCTGGTGCAGGAGCGGAAGCGTCCGGGGATCGGAACACGTGAAGGTGACTTTGGCTTTCCAGTTTCCACACGACCAAGAACACTCCTCCCCTCGCCCAGAGGGAAAACTCTGGGTAAAAATAGACGATCCAACCACACAAATACCCGCAGAAAACCAAAATCTGAATTGGTACCCTCCTGAAAATGATGAAAAGGAAACGGGTACAGGATTCTGTGGATACCGGCGGGCTGATTTTTGAAATTGATAGACAAAGCTATAGACAAAGAAGACATGAGCAATATGGAGCGATCCCATCGGTTGAAACAGGTGGTTCCTATGGACTAAGGGAGAAAATGGGGAAGTCCTCTAATCCCCGTCCCCTTGATCCCTTTTGTCTTCTTTGTCTGTAGCCTTGTCCATCCATTTCAGCAATCAGCCCGCTGTTGGATCTTTACTGATAGCGATTGAATTTCTATTAATATGAGTAGATGGACATTCGAATGGTGTCCGTAGAAGCTCCACACTTGTTTTCGGCCCACTATTACGAGTGATCCAAGTCCAACAGATTTGTCGAGAAATCCGGGCTGGCGTTGAATCTGCCATGTCCGATATCTCAGGAACTAATCTTAGTGGATCAAAAAATATACAAATGGTGATTTTTTTTTAAATTTACAAATTACGGAAATGCCTCCTTACTCCTTATTAGAAACAGTGTTTTTGGAAAATGTAAACAAAATTGAAGAAATTGTATGTAAATTTTTCTCCTGGTATCACTATATCACTGGAATACTCTAGTGGTGCGAGTCGAATACGAATTACTCATCATTTTTAGCAGGGTAGTTTGTGAGACATAAACTCCACAAAGAGGATTCTGATTGGCCAGTGGTGCGGTTTGAACTCATCGATGAATGCTACATGACCGAGTGAAAGAGCCAACAAAATTCGGCTCCAGCTCCTCTAGGGGTCCTTAGAACCCAATAGACGAATTTAGAGACGCCCTGAGACTGGACATTTGGGTGTCATGAGGCCCTTAAATTTCAAGATTTGCGACCCTTTACAACCATAACCTCGGGCCCCTGAGCGGTAATCCGGCGCGCCTTGGTATAAAACTTCTTATTTCAGCCTTAAACTCATCAGTTTTTTAGAGATTAAAATCATTAGTATCTATTAACATCAGATGCAAAAAGTAATCCCCGAGGTTTCATATTCTTACAGGAAAGTTTAATTTTGTATTCCACTAGCTCTGGATTGAACGCTGAAAAAATTGAAGCTACCGCGCATACCTCTGCAATCATGTGCACGAAGATGACGATACGAAATGATCACGATTCGGAAAATGGATGATCAAGGTTGCCATAATGACGTACAACAATTTAATATCAACTGAGTAAGTTCCATCTTCGCTTATCCATCATACTAATGAAAAATCAGAGATCCAGCAACACCGCAGTGAACAATTCTTGACAAGTTCGAGGAAAATGCGAAAAATAGGGAACCTTTGGTGAGATAATTCTGAGGAAATCGTTAAGGAGGAAAAATCAGTCCAGTGAGCACTTTAATTTGTCTGATCGCGGCGTTGCCGACCTCACGTTTATCTACCTGCAGGGTTATTACGTTTGTTCAATCAAGGGTTTCAAACCAACAAGTTTTTTATGACCACTGAAATTGCATTTTTAAAACCCTCAGTGTTGGGTAATTTTTCTTGGAGAAAGAGGGTGTCAAAATTCCCTGTAAGATAGTGGAGAATTTTCGCTTCGGCCTGGTCTAACTTTCGGCGCTTTTGCAAATTTAAAATTAATTTTTTTTAAACATTTAAATTATTTGAATGGTTTTTTTGCTGATAAAATCATTTATTAGGGTTTTTGAGCCTACCATTGAACCCGCTTTATTTAAAAGATAGGCTTGATAGATGGGATGAATCTCTTTTAGATTTGGTGACATGAACAAACAGGCAAAACACCATACTAAAACCGTAACTATTTGCCGAGAGGCGCTAAAAAGCATATTCAAAATACTACATAAGGCATGTAATGAGCCAGCGCATCCCAGTTTATTTCTTATTCCTGTTACACTCTTGAGAATTCGTCAGGGTGCTTCTGTTTTTTATTAATTTTTTGTATTTAAAATTTAATTTTTTTCTATTCTTTCCCATTTTTTAAAAAGCGCTATTTTATAGCGCAAACATTGACACTGATTTTAACCTCGACTTAACTTTAGTTAAAGTTGGTCATTTAAACGTTTTGTCGGCCACGAGGAATCTATTCCCACTGAGGAATGAGGATTTTTTTTTTCGAAAAGAGAACGCATTTAAATTTTTCAAAATATTTGTATTTATTTCTCGAAAAAGTTACACTGCTTCGATAACTTTAGATGATTTTCATTACCTCTATCAGTTTTCAAGCATGTCTGAAGAACATTCATAGAAAATTTGGGTTGAAAATTTTGCTTGGGAAACGCATACGGAAAAATATTTTGGGTCCACGCTCAGGTGCATGGAGGTGGTTAATATCACTGCACCAAGTTTCAGGATAGGTTCCACCTAACCCTACTCCAAGCTTATCAATTTTTCCTTATTGTAGCTCTTGCATCTTGACTATTTTCCGCGCACGTTTGTCTTTGAAATATCTTCCAAACATTTCGCTTTATCCTTTTTCAAGCTGCAGGTAGGAGGATAACCAATATATCGTCGCTTGGCTGACATAAGGGCGTAACTGCACTCTGCAATGAACCCTGTCCTCCATACAACTCAATGCTTTTCCGGGCTCATCCCAATGTGTAGTTACGTCCTTATGTCAGCCAAGCGACGATATGATGAAATTTTGCTCCCGTTTATCTTATAATCGCAGACTTTGCGAATATTTCTCAAAACAAAATTTCTTATATTTAGGCTCAGAAAGGCCTCAAGAGCTTCACAAAGTAATAAGTTTTCAAACTTTTCGAAATCTAATGAGCGACACATACATCGCTTAAAGTCATGCAATTTGAGATGTTCCAGATTTGTCATGACGTCATTAAAGCGCGCACAGCACTTAAAAGTTATATATACTGACGGCATCTTGTGGTAAGTCATATTTCGTATAATGGCGGTATGTCGATCTTATGTACCATGTGTATGCCGAAGTTACCACTGCGCGATTGCCTGTTCATGCCTTTGACCTCATGAAAACTTCATCTCCATGAGAATATTTGGGATAAAATATCCATAATTGTTATACATATGCGATGATAAGCAAGAGTAATAGGGCGCTTCTTCGAGATCGGCGATCGGTCCTTGGCTCGCATGCACCGACACAGCTGCTGCAACGTCATTCCTTAATTGCCTTGCTCGGAAGCCTAACTTCGCCTCTCCTGACCTATTTACGGGGACCCGTCTCCCGGTGGAGGCTGAGCGCTGGCCTCGATGTAGAAAAAGTCAGGGCAAGCCTCGAACCTGAGTTCCCTGAAAAGCTTGAGTGAAGGCGGGTTGGATGCGAGCACATTGGCTTGCGGCAGTAGTCCAGATCGCAAGAGTTGCTCGTTCATGGCGTGACACATGATCTGCGCGTAGCCCTTGCGACGGTGCTCCTGTCGGGTGTGGAGGATGCCCAGCCCGGAGTACTGGTTGCAGAGCACCCAGGCGCAGAGTTCGTTGGTGTCGCGCAGGTAGACGCCCAGGCCGAAGTTGTTGTCGATGAGGGCCTCCACGTGACCGGCGGCGCCGCGGAAGGTATGCACCCACTTCGACTGGATCTCCGAGGAAAATGCAGGGTCGAGGGGAGCAACGTGAACCTCAGGTGGGCACCTGAAAACGTACAGAAATTAGAGAACACAAACTGGTTGCGGTGGACGCACGCACGCACGGGTCTTGCGTCCACCGCAACGGAAGGAACAACAAGTTCCAACAAGTTGGAATTTTTTAGCCAAAGTGCTTTAAAAATCAGCATATAGCTGGAAATCTCAATACAGAGGGGAAAAAGCTCACACACAAGCACAATTTTTTCTCATAGTCCAGGCGCCTGGTAGCTAAAAATGAGGCTACCTGGAGTTTTGGGTACACAGCGATTTTTTTGACTTACTTTTTTTGGGGGGGGGGGGGTTGCTGAATCCGATTCTGAAGTTTGATACCACGTATCTGGTGAGCATTTTCCGTCATTTTGAAAAAAAAGCCTGTAAAGACCTTTTTTTGCGGTTTTTTTGATATAGCGGCTACGCATGAGAAAAAGTCCCGGATTTAGTTAATGTTTTGAATAGCTGACATAATTTGGAAGAAAATGGTGTATCCATATGCTAGGTTTGCTTAAAAATTGAGGAAGATCGTGAACATCGCGCCCATTCACGTTTTCGCGGAGCACCCGTCAACGGGCGATCCGGCTCGCCGCGGTCAGCCAAGTTCCGAAGCGTTCCCAAGTTCCGAGATCCGAGGTTCCTCAATTTTTGAGCAAACCTAGCATATTTATGTACCATTTTCTTCCAAATTTTGTCAGCTATTCAAAACATTAACTAAATCCGGGACTTTTTCTCATGCGTAGCCGCTATATAAAAAAAACCGCAAAAAAAGGCCTTTTTAGGCCATTTTTTCTAAATAGCGGAAAATGCTCACCAGGTACGCGGTAGGAAACTTCAGATTCGGATTCAGCGACCCAAAAAACATGCTGTAAGCCAAAAAAATCGCTGTGTACCCAAAATTCCAGGTAGACTTCAGGCGCCTGGACTATCAAAGAGGTGCGCTGTTTGGTGCAAAAAACGCTGTTTGGTATGAGCTTGCTTTACGGATGCGTGATAGTAAGGGGGATAGAAGTCCAGGACTAGGTACGTCATTGAATGCTGAAATTGACGCTACGCCAAAATTTCGAAAGTTTCCGATGAAAAATCGACGAGAGGTGCTAAATTTTCCTAATTGTGGGGGAGGGGTGGAGTCAAAAAATCCGATTCTCGGCCTCATGTGCTTCATATTATACCATGGTGAGTTTTCATTATAATACATGTTTACAAATACTTAAAATTTTGGTTACTTGCTTGGACGAACCAATTAAGTGCACTAGTGGAGGGAGGGTTCGAAGGCTAAGATTTTTTTTACATGCATGGTTTCATCAATGAAGCATGAGGGGATTGAATTATTCAGTTGCGTAATGCCGTTTTTTTAAGGCAGCCTTACGATAAAATTAACTCATTAGTGGGCACGTTTTCTCGTTCCCCCGAGAATAGTTTTTCATCCGTCAAAGACCTCGCGAAAAAAGCTCCGTACCCGTGACAAAGATATCGTTCACGTTTATGCGAGGCAAGGTGATAAACTGAAGCCAATGATCAGGAGTGTCCATGAACTTGACTTCGAATTTGCTGACTTGGCACGGCGCGCGCAGCAGCACCGGATAAGAAAGCTGCATAATGCCACGCACGGATATAACGGAGAAAAACTTAAATGAAGAACTACATTACTGCATGAGAACTTGTGCATGAAGTACCCTAGAAATCTGTCTTGAACCCTAAAAATCGTTGAAATGATGGATAATCAGTAGTTCAAAGCATAGTTGGATTGCATTTTGCAAAAAGGAACCAAAAGCATTCCAATGTTGCTAGGATTGTGCAACTTACATTTTTTGCAATAAAATTACTGGAATCGTGCGAAAATTTAAATTTACAAGGTAGTTTTTATCTTGAATTTATAGTTTATTGAGATTAAAGATCAAACTTGTTTAAATGATTATTTTATATTTTCAGAGTAAAAAAAGTTGCACAATCTTAGCGACATTGGAATGCTTTTGGTTCCTTTTTGAAAAATGCAATCCAATTGGCAAAAAATTTATCTGTCCCCCCCCCCCCCCAAAAAAAAAAGAAAGAAGGAGGAAAACCATATCTATAGCTTTAAATTCAAAAAAAGCTTATGACCTACTGGCAGGAGTATTTTACGTACCTACTACATGTCGTCGCCTTCTGGCCAAAGTATCGCAAGCGCCATGCGACATTTAAAAATTTCCGGGGCCATTTTATTTTTTTACAGAGAAATTGTTCAACAAAGCTGTCACAGCCGAAAATTTCATCGAATTTTCTTTGTGGTGCCGTTAAAATTCAGTGAAATTTCCAGACAGATTCAACCAACAATTTCTCTGTAAAGGAATAAAATGGCGACGGAAATTTTGAAACGTCGCTTGGCGCTTGTGATACTTTGGCCGGAAGGTGACGATGTAATGTCGCTCGCACTTAAAGCTTGCTCTCAAGTCTAATTCAGAAAAAAGCGAGGAGTTAAAACTTTAAAGAGGGGACTTGGGCTATTATTCAAATCCACTTGGTGACACTGCAAAAACGCGTATTGCGTTTGGGAGACTGCAAAAGCTCCGCTCCCATTTGATTTTATCAAAGAAGTATAGACGAACACTTTTGCTTGAATTCTTGTATAAAAAAATAATAAAAAAATGTTGGTCATAATTTACAAAAATAATTAGGACAGGAAATTTTTGGCGTCACAAACCGAGATACGGATTTTTTCAATTTCACCGTCACTCCTGATTTAGTGATATGACTTAGAAGACACTTCACTATGACACTCCAGACTTAGAACTATTTGGATCGCATTTAGCAAAAAGGAACCAGCGCGATTACAGTGTTTTCAAAATTGTGCAACTTCTTCTTTTCTTTTAAAAATACTTAATACATGTATGCACAGTATTCAAATTTACACAATTATTTTTCTTTGAAATTAACAATTTTTTGGTGGGAAGAAAAAACTATTTGCTATTCTGGGAGATTTATTAGATAATTATGAAGAAGCAATATTTTTACAAGACGGTAATCAATCACGCTGGTTCCTTTTTGTTGAAAACGATTTATTTTAGTAAGTGAATCAGGGTTGAACTTACGGAAAATCATTGAGTACATGACGCGAGGGAGTGAGCCAAAATTTTACAGATCTCATGTTGAGGGTGGTTTGAAGGTTGTTGCGAGCAAGGCATTCTTCGGCCACAGGAAGGAGCTTCTCTGAAAGCCCCTCAAAAGTCACCTGGATCCCTTCCATGTCCCACTTAATCCTGCTGGTGGTCAACAAGGCATTTCTCAGGACTGACGTGTCGTTCCCGATACAGTAAACGGACAGAAAATAATAAGTATCCTGAAAAAAAAGCAAAACTTGGACTTAGATGTCTAATTCTACAATCTACGAGTACCTCGAGAAATTTAGAGTTTTTTAAACTCTCAAAACTCAAAAACACATACATTGAAAGTGCATGATCTAAGCAGAGACTTCAAATAAGGGCTTCAAAATCCTTGTTTAGCACATTATGGAGAGCAACACTTTGCATAACTTTATCATGTATCGTCTGATTCGTTATGGGATTAAGATAATCGCCGTCCCTTTACTAAGTTTCCATAAGAAAGTTCCGCAGCCTGTTAGCAACAGTAAACTTTGAAAAAACTCTTGCGGAATGTTTAGGCAAAATTAAAACAGTGGAAAAAACAAACATGTTATTTACGCCGAAAGACAAAACTTACATAGAAACTTGGCCGTATTGTTGATTCCTGGTAAAACGTGATAATACATACATTCAGAAAAAAGAGCAGATACTAACTAACGAATTAGTGAGTTCATATATTTTATCGATTCATTCATATGATTTACTGTCCACTTAACATATTATATCAGGCCTGCAACTATACTAGCAAGAGTGTTTACAACCCGATCACATTTTTTTAGATTCATCTTTTCATCAACTCAATTGCTAAAACCAGGAGAACAACATGTATTATCAGTAGACATAATTGCACTGTGCACGGGGTAGAAAGAGCCTTCCTCTCAATGTAATTCAAGACAAAAATTTCGCAAATTAGTCAGCTCCAAATAGCACTCGAGCACACGTCATAGGAATTCAGGGATTTACAACTTCTAGTGACACGCCAAAAATCGCCTTCAAATGATGAATATGCAATTTCCGCAACAGTCGTCGCCGACACGCCCATTCTACGCACGTATTATGCTCCGCACACTCTATTTTTTGTATGCGGCTATAAATGCTGTTATACATGTACAGTACATGTTGACCGTCGATTTTAATGTTATCTTTCTCCATCGACCTGACGAAACTAATTTGTAGTAATTAGTTCACTATTTGTAAAAGTAAATGCGTCATTACAGATTAGAATAAAATGAAAAGAAAAGAGATAACTTTTTCGATGAAATGAGAATAAATGCAAAAGTTATTCGTAGAGAATAAACTGAGAATCTGTGTAACGGTACTACACATTTTCAAGCGAAGAATAATAAAATATATGCCGAAACCCGGGATCGAACCAGGGACATTTAGATCTTCAGTCTAACGCTCTCCCAACTGAGCTATTTCGGCGCACAGTGATGCATTCAACAGAGCATTTTACTATTTTTAAAGTATAGAATATCTATACGTCTTTTATCAAATCTCCTAATGTATAGATATAGCCCTATGATGATGCCCAGTCTCAAAGTTTTTCGTTAGGGGGGGGGGGGGTTGAGGGAGCTTTTCTATGCAAGCTGTCCAATAATTAAATTAAAAAAATAATAATTACAGTTCCAAAGTGCTAATAGTTTTAGCGCCTCAAGTATTCTTTTTGAAACTTATTAAAATGATCGCTCACCGTCGGTTTGTATATTCCAACGACCGCTCCATCTTCTAAATGACCGTGGGGTGTGTAGATATTGAGCTTTTGTCTACCACCCTTCTTACTCCATTCAATAAAAGTCTGGAGAGCGCCATAAGCCTGCAAACATATCCACACCGGGTATTATAATAAAAAATGAAAAAGCTCGGGGAATTTAAAATAAGTGCCTTTGATAATGGGCCCATGGTGTATATTTTCTGGATTAGGACCAACTTACAGTCACCTGATGAGTTGAAATTTTGGAGGCGTAAAATGTCTCACCCACGTAACTTGCCCTACAAGAACCTTGCTACAAGATTGTAGAAAAATTTCATTTTTATTGTGCGGCGAAAATTGAAAATTTGGCACAATCATGGTAATTTGGTGGTAATTTGGTAATTGGTAATTTGTTGGTAAGGGCAAATAATTAGTATTTTCTTCTTGGAATTTCCTTTCATCAAATCAATAAATTTTCATAGCCCCAAAGTTTTTGAAATTTTTTTTGAAAAATTTGGATTTTTTTTTAAACATTTGAATAAGGAAATTCATATATTAACACCTCTATTTATCGGATTTTATAAAGTTTCGTAAAGATGTGGGTTCATGTTTATTTTTTATATCCTTAAGTATCCGGGTTTTTTTGGAGCGGGGGGAGGTTTCCGATTTCGCTCAGATTTTTTGAATTCACTTGACCATTAAAACTGCTTGATTATTAAATCGAAGTATAAAATTGTTCGGTAGGTTTAGGCACTCTAGGCTTTGCTGGGAAAACACTCTTAAATCGAACACATCCCGCCTCTAAAAATGTATGTTTTTATACAATTTTCAAATTCTCTCACGAATATGAACCCATTTGTAGCATCGATATGCCAATTCCTAAAAACAACTTTAAGTTGAGAAAGGCATGTTCAAATTCACTGAATGTTATAGCTCATTTTCTTAAAGCAGTCGAAACACAACTTGCATCGTTTAAAAATTTCGCGTTCTAATGAGCATAAAGAAGAAAAAAAGAGGGAGAAACTTACTTGTAATGAATATGGTAAGTCTGAGCGCAGTATTTTCAAAAGCTCCTCCGCTTTTTTCAGAGGTACAGGTTGAAGAGAATCCTTTGATACCAGCATTTCCCGTTGATACACCATTTCCGAGTATGAGAAAAATTACGAGTACTTAGATGATTTTCTGTTCCGTGAATTTCCACAAAGATCAACGGCCGAACACCGATCGCTTGACTCGGCAATACTCAAATGGACGTTAAGTCAGAATTTCCGCAAAGAAGGAGGAATTTAAGCACGAACAAAGAGAGATAGTAACGAGGGTCACGAAGTAAAATTCACCCTTATCTCTTAAAAACTTATTAGTAGGAGACGGTCGGTATATTTTCAGGTCACGCGCGAGTTTCAAAAAACTTCGGCGAAGCACGAGCCACTATTTTTTCCGCGGATCACCGCTATCGAGCAACCAGAGAAACGGGATACATCAGTGACAAGTAATACTTGCTTGAAACTTCGCACCTTTTTTCACAAGCAAATTGCGGTCTCGGGAAAATTTTTTATTCACCGGTCGAGAAAAACAACTATGAATGACTCAACAGACAGTGCTGCTGTTTTTCAAACGACAGAGAAATAAACGAGTACTTAAGTATGAAGAAAACAGCAAAAAAAGTCTGAAACTGGTAAGGTAGTTTGCCTTCGAAGATCGAAGACGAAAGGAACGCTTCGAAGAATGATGCGGGCTGGCTCGCGTGGACCTCTGTTATCGAAGCACAATAACCCTTATTAATATTCAGCGGAATTTTTCTGGGGTTATTTTAACTCTCTTTTCCGCCGGCGGTGAAAACAGCAACCTAAGTATGCGTTTATTCGCCACCTTTGAACATCGATTGCCAAGTCTTGTTAAATAATCTCCCACTTTTCGATAACAATGGAGAAGGAACTAAAAATTAATTGTCACTCCATAAAACTCAAATTAGTACTTATGATTCAACTACATGATTAATTACCTACGTGTAATTTATAAAATTATCTTTATAGTATGTATAATTTTTGAATCAATGTCACCAATTTAGGGCAAATTTTTAGGGTAATTTCATCACGAAATACCACCAGTCATTTTCAGATTTTGACTAGGAAACTTGTCCTAAGCTGTGGTTTTCAAATTCTTACCTTATACCGGTGTGTGATTTAGAAAATTTCATCTGAGATAAGAGAAATTATATATACTCGATCTTTGACGACACAAATCGACACTGATAGACATAGATCGACAGTGAAATTACTAAACCACGTTATACTTTATATTTTGAATGAAAAGCTACTCGCTATCAATTCTTGAAAACTTTCGTGATTTTTCTTCTCCAAGCGAAGAAAACTCTGTGTAAACTTCAAGGAATGATATCGATTTGTTCTCCCTCTAAAAATGAAAATGGAAGCAGAGATTTTTAAAGACCGCAAACAAGATACGTGGTCTGGTAGCTTCACCGACGAGATTTTTTTTTTTTTTTTTTTTTTTTTTTTTGCAAGAGACGAAAAAAAATTTTTCAGAGTCGAAACGGATTGTACTCAGCAGCGGAGGCTTTTGTGATGTTTCACTAAATATTCCATTGTTCATACGGCGGTTCCGTCGAATGATGCCGTTCAATCAAAAATTCAAAGGGCCATTTTACAATATTTAGGACGACGACGTGACGGGACGTGACGCAACGTGACGTTCTCAGTCTTGATCGTGGATAATAGCGTTAACTACGCCCCCTGGCCGCTACGCGGCCCAACCCCCTGAAGGCGCTCCGCGCCATCAATGGGCCGCTTCGCGGCCCTATTTTTACCCTCCTATCAGTGTTAGTTTTATTTTTCCCCTAAACAATTACGATATGAGGTATACTTTAATTTTAAACTTTACTTAAAATTATACTTTAAAATTAAAAGGACGCGTTTTGGAATGACTGCTTGATGAAATATTGCAGTAAAACAATGAACAATGATAATCAGATAATAATTAAGATTTAATGAGTCGGGGATCGAACCTACACCGAGTTCAAGGTAGACGCATTCGACGTCTTAGACGACTCGGTCACCGCTCGACGTGAGGATTTTGGTGCGAATCTTGTGTAGATAAGTGTAGAGCTGATGCGCAGGCTACCCAGCTACTGCGCAACCTCCTCGACCACTGCGCATCCTCCCGCGCATAGCGGTAGCAGTACCGGAGCATTCTATAAACTCACTCACTTTTATAACGTGATTTTAAAAAAACCTGGGTCCTTTTTCCAAAATCTGATTACAGCGGGCTCATCTAGGGCCTATTACCTGTCGATTTACGCAAAAATCATGGAAATCGGCCCGGTAGAACGCTCAAACGAACTATGACAAAAAGTGTAAATTTACATTGTTTAAATGGGAGAATTCGCAACTTTACCACGTAATATAAAAAAACCTGGGCCATATTTTGAAAATCTGAAAAGAGTTGGCTTATCTAGAGACAATTGCCCGTCGATAACCGCAAAAATCATGAAAATCGGCTCGGTAGAACGCTGGAACTAAGCGTTACCAGTTTCGCAAAATTAGGAGGTCTTGGAGCTTATAGTATAGATATCTGAAATGTGACAATCTCTCAGAGCACACGAAATCTATCATCAATTATCAACTGATTACACCAATTACTACGAAAAACTCAATTTGCAATAGCACCCATAGAAATGCACTTATTTTGCATAAATGCACACGGCTTCAAAGGATCCAAATTCCCCACTATCAAGTGGTGTCTTGCGATAACAGTTGACTCTCAGGTTATCACCAAAAATTTAAGATAGTAAACTGCATTTATCATTTACTGACAATTCGCATGGAGGTGCACAGTGCAAGTTTAATGTCCGATGACTGTGTGCATAGTTGACAGCGTCATGGTTGGTCAGGGGCGCCAAAGTTCAAAGTAAAATGGGGCGTGCAGAAATTTGAAAATATGTGCAAAGTACAATATTAAAACTGATATTACGTATTGGAATATCAATCCTGTGTCTACACCATAGATTTACTGTCAGATTGTTTATTTCAAATAGCCATACGCATAGATTAAAGTTCGATTGGGTCTCTAATCTTCAGACTCAAAACATTTCTATCGAAATCCAAAAAAATATCATGTTTATTTGGTTGCACCCTACAATTTTGCCAATGGCTTGCATATTCAAAAGTAAGATTTGCAATGTCTACTAAAATTGTAGCTACACCTCCATTGTATTCAAGATCATTCCTCGATCCACATGGATTTTAACTGAAAGTAATAGCATCTTGATTATAGTGTTTCATTTCCGGTCGTAATTTTTTGTCTTTTATTTTGTCTACTCACCATGGAATTCATAAATTGTGCAAAGAATACTCGTTTCAAACGAGTCGTTTGACTGATTCTAAATTTATTTTCCAAATATTATTTTAAATATTGTTTCCAAATAGGCCCATGGTGTCCCCCTCCCCCCCATTAGTTTCCTGCTAATAAAGATAACAGCATGAAAATGCGGTGTTACATTGAATTGGATTGCATTTTGCAAAAAGGAACGATGAGCATTACAATGTCACTGAGATGTGGAACTTTTTTTACCTTGCAAAATATAAGTTTATATTTGCAAGGTAAAAAAAACAGTTGATCATCTAAAAAAGCTTCATCTCTACTCCCAATAATCTATGAATTCAAGACGAAAATTACCCTTGTAAATTTAATTTTTTACATGATTTCAGTACTTTTTTGCAAAGAATGTAAGTTGCACGATCCTAGTAACATTGGAATGCTTTTGCTTCTTTTTTTCAAAATGCAATCCAATTTATTATGAAGCAAATCGACTGCTTCTTTGTTTACAGTTACTTTGTAAATGAATCTCCTGTGCGTGGGTGATTTAAGGTGGAGAACCAGGTGTAATGAAGAAACATAATCTTCAATCCAGCACCAAAATCTTTTATAGTAAACCATATTTTTTTACTTTGATAATTAAGAGGAGTGAAAATTATTTCAATTGTAAAATTATATGGTTTTAGGATGATTTCTCCAGTACTTAACAAAATAAAGGTAAAAAGAATGCATAGGGGATGCGATGTTTCGATTTGCACAGGCATATAAACATGTTTTCGGACTATTTTTCTTCCTGTAGCTGTGAAAAATGATTATTCGAAAGAAAGTCCGGCCTAGTGCCCCTTGAGCTTTGGAATAATCCTCAAAGAGCTAACTTCTTACCAATGACCAATGACGAAACGTAAAAGTGAGTATATTGTGCTGACCACTAGAAATCTAATGTAATCAATAAATCCTCAATGACTACAACCTTGCGGTTCTCTAGTAGTCTTATCTTATTCGACTTTGCATCCTGAATTTTTAGTCTTGTCTGATTGCGCGTTTTGGCGCTAAGTAAGTATGTGTTGATCATTTATAAAAAATCTGACAGTAACAAAAACAAGGGAAATTCACGGTGAGTTCACTTGCGAAATTATGGAAAAACCTCCGTGGGATATGCTTGAATAAGAAAATGACAATCGTCGATTTATACATTTCACTTACGTACTTCAGATGTATTTTACGTTTCCCAACGAGCTGAAATTGCTGAAATAAATGAAAAAATTAGTCTAAGAAAGAGATTTTTGGTGCCGAAATACAAGCACTGAAGGGCATTTTAAAGGTCCAAGTTGTAACAGATGCGCTAACTTCAATGAATTTTATAAAAATTGACAGTCTTTTATGAAAATTGAGCAATTTCGAGTTACCGAGTTGGTGTGTTTTCGAACTCACCGATTCATTTCATCTAATGGATATTATTTTAAAGACTGTTTCTTAAAGGAAATCTAATCAGAAATTAGTAAAAAGTAAAACTTTTCTGCAAAATATATGTTCATGATCTTTAGTAATTTTAATAAGCAATGCAGAAGGTAATAAAAGGCAAAAAATCGCACTATCATCAGTGATGAACATCCATTCAGCTTTGAAACCGTGTTACAATCCCCTTGAATGACAGGATATATGACACAACATGTCTCAGGCTGGAGCTGGTTGCATCACGTTTCTTTGAAGGAAAAATATTTTGCTTTTAAACAAGTCAAGCAAGACGTGTGCCGTGTTGAATTCTTTAAGTACTTACTGATTTGATAGATTTGACTTGTTTTGTGACTGAGAAGGTTATAATTCAAATTGATATTACTTTATTGGACGTGAGAAAGACTTGAGGACGTGATTGGTCCATTCCGTTAAGCACGTTACGGATCTGTCAACGCAAATATTAATTTTTTTAGACTGCTCGACCAAAATTTACTTGGTCAAAATTTTTATTTCCAGTTATTTCATTTTTTTCTTCTTGTTTAGCTTGATGCTTCCCCTAGATTATTGCAAAGCTCGAAAAATAACTTGATACAGTCTGATAACATCAAAGACTCTCGATGAATCAAACGTGTTCTAATTTTATTATTCCTCACGACTTACCTAAATTTGTTGTGCAATATTTCAGTCTGTTTTGACCAGGTGCCAGTATTTTTGGTCATAATTTACAGCATCGAGTCATACGCTTAAGACCTTACCAAAATGTCAGCTGTCAAACATAAAATCAAATCTGGGACGCGACTTTTTTTGTTTTTTTTCGTACAAAAAATGTTAGCCACATACACGCTCCGAAGTTATATAATAATTATATAATTGCTGCACAATGAAACTATCCGGCTCAATGTGAGCACATCTGTTTGTTGTTTTTGGCTACCTTTTTTCCATGGATAGACCTCCTGTCTCCATACCACCGTCTGATCCATTGTTACGTGACATTCAGGAGAGGAGGAACATTTCATCACAAGTCTCTTTTTTAGATGTGTCGGACGCTTGAAGGTAAAGAGAATCGAGATCGCTGATATATGAATTCAATTGATTCGTATTTTTTTTTCGAACTTTTTGAGGTGCACACTTATAGAACACGCAAAGTAGGTTCATCGTCAGAAAATTAATTAAAACTGCGCAGATGAGATACTCAGGTGCCAATCGTATAAATCCGTGGATGATTAAAGTAATATTTGTCTCTGCGAAATAAACACAGATATCAAATGCAATATCGGGAACTTCCCAAGTGGCAGAATAACTATCATTAAGTTTAGATGGTCGAATGCAATTTTTCATGGATTGATACTTTAAATCAAAATTAAATCATTCCTTATATGAACATAAAATAGTTTGGCTGCTCTCCTCAGCCTATCATGCACAAATCCTCCGGACGAGAAGATAGTCATTACTTAGAAACAAATATGTCGTTGGAATATGATTTTTTTAAAATGCTGTTACGTTTTTAGATGAAAGAATATAAGAAAAAGAAAATTAAAAGTTGGTACGTTTCAATTTAATTTAACGTCAACTTAAAAACAGTGTAAAAAATGTCTTACTCAATAAGATATATAAATTGGACAAAAACACAATAGCTAAAATAAAATTACGCAATATTAATATTTTCATCAGTTCATTGAAATTTTAATGAGCGTACTGGATTTGTCAAAAATTCACACACGTTTTATGAGTTACGATACAACTCAAGTCCAATGATATTTCTTGTGACACTCTTAAGGGCATACACTGGTCATCTAAGTACGAGTACTAGAGCCCGTTTCAGATTACTTTACCTCCTTCGATGTATGCGCAGTATAGGGAATCTTATTCTGCGCATATAGCGGAAGAAGGAAAACGATCTGAGACGGACCCTAGGAGCTTAAATGTAAGTATCCATGCTCATTAATGTACATTTTAAGACTAAAATCGTTAGTTTTCAATTGTGTGGTGACTCCTTGTCCGGTTCATGCATTCACAAATTATAGATATTTTGGTCACGCCATGTTTTGTTATGGTAAAGTATTAAAAATAGAACAAAAAGAGGCTGGCAAAATGGATAAGAAAAGGATCCTCTTAGAAGTCACTACATTCGTTGTTTTGTTGTCTGGTTATTTAGTGATTATTCCACAGCAACCGTGAAGAAAGTGAGGTAAAAAAAAAAAAAAAAAAAAAAAAAAAAAAAAAAAAAAAAAAACTAAATTCATATTAACTTCAGTGAATCATCTTGACTGAACGTTCAGTTGTTATATGGTACTAATATTCGACTCTTCGAGACTTTCTAAAGACTCTTTCAAAATTTTAGTGAGCATTTATGCATAATTTGAGAATATTTTGTCTTGGCACATCTACTTTTGAGCATCTACATACGAGCTAATCGATTCAGCATACCAATTAATTTAATAAAAAGTCGCGTAAAAATATTCAAAAGTGCACTCTTAGTGGCAGTGACCCGTAAAAATCAATTTCGTGAGAAATACTTTAAACAAAAGTATTAAAAAAAAAAAAAAGAAAAGAAAAAAAAAAAAAATACAAAATTGATGTGCCGGGCCGCATCTATTCCCTGCATTCGCGAAAAATCAATAAATAAGATCATATCTACACTCATGAATAGGATGCGATAAAACGTCGGACATGCTTCCTATAGGTGCGAGTTTAAAAGTTCAACGCTCTTTGTCAATAAGTTCCGAATTCCTTACGATCATCACCGTCCATCAGGTCAACTGAATAATCCAAGTAAGGTGCACCGGTCACCAAAATAATTTTTGCACCATGGTCCACGTTCAATGTGCATGTGCGACACCGTGTGATGTCATTTGTTCGACGAGCTATTTATGTGTTTTGCACGCTCAGGGCCAGAGTCTAGGTACAGTTTTGATGGCTGACGTCGCCGGCTGTGGTGCCCTCCGTTGGTGAGCGCGTCTTCTTTGATGGTGCTGGTGCTGATGCTGGTGTTGGGGTCCCTTGTCGAACACCGGGGGCGCCACGAAGTTGGGGTCACATGGTGTGTCCTCAATTACTTTGTTCGCCTCGCCGTATAAGATCCTGAAGTTGACCTCGTTGTTGTTCAGCGCATCGTTGTTGAAGACGGGCAGCTTGTTCGAGACGACCCAAACGCGACTGGCCCTGTCTACTTTCAAATCCGAGGGGTAGAGAAGCGTCACGTTGTTCTGCACAACCTGGGATAAGGAATTAAAGTAGAGAATTAGAACACATTCCAAGATAAAGGAGATTTGTGGGCGTTAAAAATGTCATCCATCTTGCGCTCATTTTCATTTTTACCAAGAAAAATCCCTTTGGACGACTGAATCAAAATTTCTAAAAAAAAAAAAAAAAAAAAAAAAAAAAAAAAAAAAAAAAAACGCATTTACGTGCAGAACACCACAAAAATAAATGGACGTATGTATGATAAAATAAATCTTGTGCAAAGGGTTTCCATACAAAATATATCCGTTCAGCATAAATACGTTCAAATGTGATGTCAGTTACACACTTTCCCCCCTTCTCTCTTTAACCTTAAACGGGAAATCTTAAAAAACCTTAAACATCTTTAATGTGATTCGCAGGGGCAGAAACATCAGAAAATATTTTCCAAATACACGTTCATCGGCTTTTATTTAGGTGGCAATAGTGGCAATTTAGGAAGTTCGGCAATTCATCAAGCAATAGGTGGACAAAATTAAAAACAAGCAGTAAGCTCCAACGCATTCGCGTCGGAAAGCGGCTCTGGCGACGGTAGTTGTAGTCAAGAATGAGGGCCTAGACACATTTTGTCATTGATGTACAATCCGAAAACTGTCCGACTACGGTTTCCTTGGTAACCTTTGTTTGCTATCAGCTGATATCGAGTAATATGCCTAGGAAGCTCCAACCACTGCATTCTTCCACAAAACCGCGAAAACTTTAAAATTCAAAATTTCAAATTTTGAACGTAAAGTACATTTTTTTCCATCACGAGATTAAAGCACAAACAAGTTTTGAATTATTGACTGTATCACCATGATTCCAAAAATACACTACACAACATAGCATTGGCTAACAATAAAACAATATGCAATAAAATAAAGTCATGACAAGGTACATAGTCGAAAATGGCGCCGATTCCCATCAACCAACGCGCGGTCTCTCCAATGTAACATGGTCCATTGATACTCCCCAGCTGGGACCGTCCGGAATAGCAGCTCTAGTGCAAGCACCAGAGCCGCTAAAAATTATAATTAATATTATAAAATCGTGGATTGAGGGAATAAGGCAGGAGATGAGGAGATGCGATCTGCCGGAGGAGCTCTGGCAGGATCGCTATCAGTGGCGGTTGGGTGTCGCGGAGCGCACAGAAGCGCTATAAGAGCGACTTAGTTAGTTAGTTAGTTAGTTATTTAGTTAGTTAGTTGGCTATAATTAATTACAATAAAGAATAAAATAATTACCTGAACAGCAGTACGAGGAGAGTATTCCTGCGATTTATCGCAGGCGTTCCAGCAGCCGATGGCGTTCTTGTGGGGGAGCGTGTAGAAAAGAACGCCCGTTTGGGGGTCCATGGACTGGGCGCCGGCTTGGTTAAATTCCCCGCCGCGGGAGCCGAGGAGCTTGTAGCCGTAGAAGTCGGCGGCAAGGGTGGCGTTCTTGAGGACGCGCGTCGAGACGGCGTACTCGGTGTAGGCGGAGAGCGCGTGGAAGAACAGCGTCTTCTCGCCGGTTTCCACAGAGCGCGGCGATAGCGCCACCCCGAAGATACCGTCGTCCCACCGGAAGTTGAAGCCTCCGATGAAGTAGTTGCCGGCCAGTGGGTCAGAGTTGAAGTACTGGTGGTTCACCTGTCAAGAAAAACAGAAACCCGGGGTAAAGTTAGGTGAAAGTTTGTCGGCCTCCTATGCTGCCGTACTAAGGAAAAACGCCGTATAAACATTCGAGGGTTGCTAAATTTTCTCTCAGATAAAAGTTATTTCAGAAGAAAGTTATGAAGGTTTTTTCTTAAAATTTTCAGGAACTTAAGGTGAAATCACAAGCGCCATGCGAAGTTTCAGAATTTCCGCCGCCATTTTATTCTCTTACAGAGCAATCGTCGGTTAAATCTGTTTGAAAATTTCACTGAATTTTATCGGTAGCACAAAGAAAATTCGCTGAGATTTTTGGACAGCTTCGTCGAACGATTTCTCTGTAAAAAAGAAATGGCAGAAATTTTGAAACGTTCCATGGCGATTGTGATACTTTGGCTAAAAAATAACACGGTGAATTGAGTCAATCAGAGAGGTCGGACATACAATTTTTGACTAAAACTGCAAAGTTTGATGTTTTTTTCGTCACATTTTAAATTTCAAGGGGTGTTCCTAAAAGAAAATTCCTTCAGAAAACCAATGAACCCACTTTTAGAACCTCAAAGTTTGGCACAAACGGAGTTTCAAGCTTTTAAAGTTTCAAAATTGTGTCCGACCCGTCCTATTGACTCGATCCTCTGTGCGACGTCAATTCAATAATCGGCCAAAAGAACAAACCTGATAAGCGTCGTTCTTCTGCATGCTGTACACGATGAGGACCTTGCCCCAGAGATCCGGGATGTAGGCCCAGGCGTCCTGGCAGTTGTCCCTCTCGACATCGACGATGATGTTGGCGATCCAGGTGCGGCAGGGCAGGAGCTTGGCCTCGATCTCCCGCTCGAGGACGAGCTGGTCGGTCTTGAGGTCGAAGACGAGGATCCTCGGCTGGAAAAGCTTCGTGAAGGAGGTCTTGATGTCCAGGATCCCCAGGTCGACCATCCAGAGCCGGTCGCAGGCGTCCACGCTCATCCGGAACGGCGAGACGATCTTGAGACCCGGCTCCTTCGACTTCATGTTCTGCGACGCCCAATTCGGGTACGGGATCAACTTCGGGGCTTTGTACATGTCTGTCACAAAAAACACACCAGAGTAGATAGTATTAACTCACTCGGAGACAGAAAATAGCTAATTAGAGCAGGGATGTTGTTCTCCCGCACGAGCATCAGATTCTGGTAGGGACACGGGAAGCGAAAACGCCTTCAATTTTCAGTGTATGCAACGCGGATATCCCTTGAGCACGAATAGTTGCATCAAGGCGCTGTGATCACTACTTGTCACATCTCTACACTGCTGCCGATGCTTTGTGTTGTAAATTTTACGGAGTGATCTTATTTCCCTCTGTTACTCAACTAAATACGTATCCTCTTCATCAACTTCGGGGCTTTGTACATGTCTGTCACAAAAAATACACCAACTTAGATAGTATATTAACTCGTTCTGACAATGAGATGGAATAAATGCACTTTTTTAAAAGAGATTTGTCTACCCATTACAGACCCAGAGAGTTTTAATAAAAAATTGATTTAAAACAGTTTCTCATGGTGAAAAAGAGAGGTGCGACCTAGAATTTGGTGATCGGATTGAAACCTAGTCATAACGTAATCTCACGGGACCGAGAAATTTTTCCGTTAACAGCAGGTTGAGCAGGTCTATTTACATGCATTTATGGACCACGGGACCGGAGAAAAGTCCGTAAAGATCTGTTTTCCGCTCTGAGCGGGGTCCGTTAAGATCAAGTTTCACTGTATAATATGCCTATTGAGAAAAAAATGAGGGTGCGATTATGAGTTAGGTACGTAAGAGTTTACGTTCCAACTGCCACGGGATCGCACCAAACCCGGAACATCCGAGAATCAGCCAAGGTATTGAACACAGCCCTTTTTTCCAACCTTCCCATGGGAAATATTTTAAGAAATTTTGTATACAGTTTTTTTTTAAAATGTATTCACCGTTTCCGAGATATCCGCGCTCAAAATTTTACCAACTAACGTCACATGACTGAGAAATTTAACTCTTGATCATTTTCTGTTCTTTTTCTACGCCCGCCACATGCCAATAACAAGTCTCGGATCGGAGCAGCATGACAAAAATCACTCGACTTAATGAACACCTCAAATGCTACAGAAAGTCAGGGGCTTTTAAGCTGTACTGTAAGGAGAATATTTCCAGGTAACTTAATTTTAGAAGATTGTGCACATTAAAATGCACCCTTTGCTAAAATTTAAGAAAAGAAAAGAAATTAACGCGGCATACAGTTCACCATGTGCGACAGAATTTTAGGTAAGATTCACCTAAAGTCAACGTCGAAAAGATGTCCCTTCGATTAAATCCACTCTTACATCAGTTTGGGTCTTTTCAGATTTCTCTTACGCTGAACCCTCCGAGTATTTTGAAACTTGTCTTCTGAAGCATTTCATACTAAAAGTTAGGTTCAGTTACCGTTCATCTCCGTAAAATGGTACAACACAAATCGGAAGGATTTTTTGTTACAAACGTAAGATCCCTGTATAGCTTGACCTACAGTTATTTACTTAGCAAGCTCGTGATTCATTAGTCACGAATTAGCGAATGCTGCCAATTAGAAAATGACTATTCATGAGTTTGGCAAAGGAGTGCAATAACCGCAGTTCTAGTCAAAGATAAACAAACCCGCTCAATTCCTCTTCACACCCTCCCTTGAAGATAAATGCTGGAGTTCCTGCCACTCGGATAAAACAGGGCACGCAGTGCCCATGATTTAGTTTCATGAATGAAAGACCATGTATGTACTCAGGTCTCGAATAAATACAGATTTTCATTGCACTAAAGTTAATTATTATTCGGCAAGGATTCATGTATGTACAGGGTGTTTCAGACCACCCGTACCAGGCCTTTTTCTCGGTTGGTTTAGGTCGTACGAAGTCGGAGACCTCGGGGTTGAATAGGGAATTGACCCCAAGGAATCCGAATTTTGAGGTCCCGAAACCCCCCCACCCCCCCTTGGGGGATAAAGGGGGGGTCACGATGCTAAAAGTCACGGTTCCCGACCGAATTGCGGATAGATCGCATCAGAATTGAAAAGCACGGAAAATTTCACGTGAAATTGACCCCTAAAAATCCAAAGTCGGACCATCCAAGGCCCAAAAATGACCCCTAAAGAGGGGGCCAGTACTCCACTCCATAATTTCTCTTTGGTCTCAAAATTGACGTAAATTCTCCAGAAAAAGACGGTTTCCCAGGTAATCGACCCCGAGAAATCCAAATTTCATGGTCCCGAAGCTCCTCTAGCCCCCCTTGGAGGGTAAACGGGGGGGCCCAATTTTAAAAATCGGGGCTCCTTTCCGAATCGCAAATTGATTGCATCCAAATTGAGGAGCAGAACACATTTACATCTTAAGTGACTCCTAAGAGTTCTAATAGACCCCCTGAACGGCAGAAAGTAATCCCCTGAGGAAGGGGGCCTCGCTCCCGCCAAAAATTTCTCAGGATTCCTCTTTGGTCGCAAAATTGACGTCGATTCTCCAGAAAAAGACGGTTTCCTATGTAATCGACCCCGAGGACTCTAAATTTCATGTTCCCTGAGCTCCTCGGGGTTGATTACATAGGAAACCGTCTTTTTCTGGAGAATCGACGTCAATTTTGCGACCAAAGAGGAATCCTGAGAAATTTATGGCGGGGGCGAGGCCCCCTTCCTCAGGGGATTACTTTCTGCCGTTCAGGGGGGTCAATTAGAACTCTTAGGAGTCACTTAAGATGTAAATGTGTTCTGCTCCTCAATTTGGATGCAATTAATGTGCGGTTCGGAAAGGAGCCCCGATTTTTAAAATTGGGCCCCCCGTTTACCCTCCAAGGGGGGCTAGAGGAGCTTCGGGACCATGAAATTTGGATATCTCGGGGTCGATTACCTGGGAAACCGTCTTTTTCTGGAGAATTTACGTCAATTTTGAGACCAAAGAGAAATTATGGAGGGGGGTACTGGCCCCCTCTTTAGGGGGTCATTTTTGGGCCTTGGATGGTCCGATTTTGGATTTTTAGGGGTCAATTTCACGTGAAATTTTCCGTGCTTTTTAATTCTGATGCGATCTATCCGCAATTCGGTCGGGAACCGTGACTTTTAGCATCGTGACCCCCCCTTTACCCCCAAGGGGAGGTGGGGGGGTTTCGGGACCACAAAATTCGGATTCCTTGGGGTCAATTCCCTATTCAACCCCGCGGTCTCCGACTTCGTGCGACCTAAACCAACCGAGAAAAAGGCCTGGTACGGGTGGTCTGAAACACCCTGTATAATGAGACAAGAATCACAACACAACACTCGCAGCGGAGACAGGGGAACACGGGCGCACCTCAGTCTCTAATGTCAAGTTCAAGGTCCACTTTATACCAGTTCACTGCCCCAGTGTGCAGGTATGTACTTACACCTTTGCCGAGGTTTGCAATTCCATGCCTAAATCAATGTGCCTCTTCTTTTCTTAACGTTTCCACAATCTGCCCAAGGAACACAGAACACAGACTGCAAAAAATTGCAATTAAACATACAGTGTGGCCCAGACCTACCCTACCAGGCCTTTTTTTCGGTTAATTTGGGTCGTACAGAGCCGTATGGATAAGCCAGAGACAGTGGTTCCTTATTGCAAAATGTAACCCATTTATTATTCAGCTAATTAAACTTGCTGCTCACCATTCATTTTGACGTAGTTGAGGGACGAGGGGACACCCTTGCCCAGCCTGGGAACGGAGATGAAAACCTTGTCCTGCCACACCTCGACCCCCATGGGCACGCTGTTCCCAGGGATGAAGTCACCCGCGGCGATGGCTTGCTGCCGGCTCTGTTCACTCGGGTAAGCGAAGTCCAGGGTCTTCCAACTGAAGACTTCAACGAGCTCATTTCGGGGGGTTCCGAGAGAGCAGCCCTGCCACAGGGTCGCAACGACCAGCAGGGTCAATAATATTGGCTGCATGTCCCGATGTTATGAGTCTGAAACAGAAGGGAAATTTCGGATATTTAATTGTCTTTCTTGAAAAGACGTAAAGGAAATAAAATTAGAAATTAATGGATTCACGATTATTGAGATTCGCCAATTCGATAAATCGTCGTCCTCTCACGAAAGAGCGTAACTGCATTTCAATGTTGCCAAATTTCTCTTCAAAAATTTCATTTTTACCAGGAAAATCTTGGGCTTTTTTACCAGAAAATTTGTTTTGATTTGAAATTTGAATTTTGATTTGTTTTAAGATCTTACAGCAAAATCACAGAAATTTTGGAAAGAAACCGCACAGGTGCATTCTTATAAACATTTGACTTGCACGAGTCAATTTTACAACCTTGGAATGGAGTTGCGTTCCTATGTGCAGAAAACTACGAAGTACACTTAGTCGAAAAGCGTGTGCTCCCATTACACCAATTGAAAATCTCTAATCATGTTTTACTTTCTTTTAAAAGGAAACTAACCAAAATATTTCCATAAAATTTCTGATGAGTGTTTTAAAATGAGTATGAAAATTCTCAGAAAACGTCGAGAAAAACTACCCGTTCGTTTCATTTTTAAAAATTGAATAATACATGAGCGAAGTATTGCAATTTAGCAATTTGAGATACGCATTTTTTAGACCTTTGCAACACAAAATGTTTTAAATTAAAATTTTATGATGATTCGAAATTGAAGTTGAGCATGGCCGGGAATATGAACTATCTATCAAAAAAATTTTCTAAGAATTTGGAAGTTTCCGCATTATGCAGAGTTATAACCAAGCAGTTGCAAGCTCTAATTCCGAGTGGAAAACATTCATTATAATTGATTCATTGGAAGTATCTGGGTTGCCCAAGGCGATTCGCAACTTTTTTCACACACAGCGTAAAAATATTACGTAACAAAGAGACTAAAAAGATTGCTACACTGTGAGATACATGAATCATGCAGCCCCAATTAGTGCTGAACACATCAATGAAAGCTTCCGGTCGTAGCTTGGGATGGACTAAAATTTCCAGTCGCGATCGCTTGTTTTCCTTGAATTTCGTTGAAGTCTCCGTGGAAACATCGGTGCCCTGGCTACCTTATTTACGGATCTGCCGTCAAATAACATAATCGACTAAAATAAACTGTGAAATCTACTCTGAATAATATCTACTGAAAAACAGAAGTTAGATATATAGTTTCCTTCCGGCCAAAGTATCACAAGGGCCATGCGATGTTTAAAAATTTCCGCCGCCATTTTATTTTTTTACAGAGAAATTGTTGGTTGAATCCATTGGAAAATTTCACTGAATTTTCTTCATACTGCCGATAAAATTCAGTGAAATTTTTAAGTAGATTCAACCAAAAATTTCTCTGTAAAAAAATGAAATGACGACGGAAATTTTTAAACGTCGCATGGCGCTTGTGATACTTCGGCCGGAAGGTGACGATGTAGTTCAAAAAAATGTATTATCCGCTCGGGATGTGACGGATAAACTGGATCATTCAAATTGTATTAATTTTACTTATATTTTAAATGCGTTTGAGAAATGTACCGGTTGAAATGAGCAGGCTTGTTTTTATTAGATAAGCATTTTATTTGAATGAAAAACTCAGTTATTTTATTTCGATTCTCACAGTTTCTTAATTAATTTATACTACGAATATACCTATATCGAACAATTTACCTCGGTTGAGTTATCTGTTCGTGTATTCCCGCCCTTCCATCAATTTTCAGAATCAATAAATGTAGCATAACTTGGAAACGTGGTTTGATTCAACCTTCATTATCACGGCCTAAGATATATTAAATTACGTGTAATTCTTTTGAAGAAATGATTTGCGGAGTCATTAAAAAATTATAGAAGCGTCTGAACGAGTTCAATTGCGTTAGATGTAAAATTGTCTAGCTCGCTTCGTATGTGCGAGAACTAGCTGCCCTCAGATTTTTATTCAACAATTACAAAGCAATTACACGCCGCTATAATGTAGGTGTGGACTGCGGTGAATGCAGTTAATAATTAGAGTTTAATGTGTATAGGGTGTCCCAAAAACAGGATACGAGGCTGATATTGTCTGATGCGATTAAAATGTGATGCGAAGATAGGAAAGTAATCTCGTCGTCTGTATTAAACGAACTCTTAAAAAGCTGTCCGGAACAAATGCGCCAAAATAGGACGCTTATTATACTTTTAAGTATTTTGATCTCTCAGCATCACGTCTTAAAAAATTTAGTCCTACCGGAACATCAAAAACATGAAAGTGAGATTTGATCAAATCAAAGCCAATTTGCCTTGAAATTCAAATATAAAACGGATTACATTTTGCAATAAGGAACCACCATCTTTGGCTCTTTCAAAAGCACATTTCTGCACAGGGATTTTGATGGCATATATGTTGTTTCTAAAATGAGCCGTAAATAGTGGTTCCTTATTGCAAAATGCAATCCAAGTAGTGTTTCGAAAAATCGGAAATATTCTCGATGGGCCGATTTCTCACTCAACTAAGGCCCGGTAAAATTCTTGAGACTGCCCGGATTCAATTATTTTCAGATGACATTTTCGTGTGTCAGGAACCGCTGAGTTTTAGAGACACCTTATAATAATTATCACCAAATGCATTTTTATCCGCTCTGATCACTCGCAGAGGTCGGAGAGGGTCCCTCTTATCGTATTTATCCGTTGACCCCATTATTGTATGTAGAATCAATGTTTAAACTGAGACTAAGAGTAAAATTTAGGTTCGTAAAATTTTAGTTTCGGCAAATAAAGTAATGCAGACTTTTGCACAGCACTTAGATATTTAAAATCTGTGAAACATTACAATTAAGTGTAAAAAAAATACTCTTAGGCCTAAAGCAAAAGACAGACCAATCGTAAGAGGCGCAATTACCACATAATCGATGTTGGAAATTCTCACAAAATCTAAATTCAATGAAATTATTTCTTCAATAGGATTTGAACTTTCATTTATTTTAATTTCATAACAATGCCCTCAAAATGGACAAAATTACCACAGCCGATTACTTTTGTAGCACATAATTTCACGGTATCACCTTCATAGATTACCAAAGTACTTTGCAACTGTTACATACTAAAACATAATTGAGCAACTCTTGATTGGACTTCGTAATTGATAGAACTGAAATTCTAAAGGAAAAGCGTCTATTAAAAGGAAATGACGCCTTTAGGCATAATCAGTCAATTCAACTGAAGTTTTAAGGGGCAAAACTTGAAGATTGAAGCAGGTACCCTTGGGTTAAAATCCTTGTTTGAATGGACAGGTCTGTGCGACAGTGATCAAAAAAAGGGAGAAAAGTCACACTCTGATACGTAACGATTGTCTTTAACAGAAAAATCGTTACAAATATAATCGATAAGAAATCAATTTTCTTACTTTTGACACTGCAGTATCCTCTATGCCTATAGGCGTGGCTTTTTCGGGATGGAACCAAGCAATAAGGGCCCTTATTGCGGAAACTTAAACTGAAACTTTATGTGACACCGAAAAATCTCATTTTGGGTCAGAATTTATTATCAGTTTTTGATCCAAAACGCTTTCCGACACTCTACAGAAAACATGAGATCAAAGTTTTCGGGCATGATTTTTATTATCAAGGATGTTTTGAACTTTTAAAATGAATCGCTTCTGAGGCAGCGCCAATTGATGACTAGCAGCGTTTTTCGGCCTCGAACTCACTATTTTTTGCCTTCAGATTTTAATATTCCCTCGAAAAGTCAATACTTGGAATTTTTCGGTGTTCTGTGCACTGAACGATGCAAAATTGACCCCTCCAACCCGTGTTACCGTTAGCAAGGTTTTGTTCTTTTTCATTTTTCTATCTTTAAGGCCCTTTTGCCCAACACATTACGTATGGGAAGCAAAGGGACGTCGGCCAAACTACACTGGAAAAAAAAAAAAAAACACATTGGATCTAGAGTCCAGACTCTTGAAAACATTGACAAGAAAAAATACTTTTGATTCAATCGGATTTTTGCTTGAATCAAAACGAAATCCGCTTAAATTAAGAGGCTTGGTTCTTGATTTAAGCCAGATTCTGCTGGAATCAGGAGTACTTTTTCTTGTCGATGTTTTCAAGAGCCTGGACCCTAGATCCAATGTGTTTTTTTTTTCCAGTGTACATTAACAACGTATTATATCTGTATTATCTGCACAGAGCATCGAACCTGGAGGGTAGAATATGGAAACGGAAATAGGCAGTACCTACCTGACCACGATCCAGTTAATCGCTCGATCGATCGGCGGAAGGCGGAAATTTCACGGGCGCACCTCACACGTGGGTCAGAATCGGAAGCGCGGGTCCGCGGGGTAATTGGCGGTCAGGAGTCACGACACAGACTGAGCTGACCACTGACCGATAGAGCGAATGCGTCTGGGCGAAGGATGACAAACACGGTTGCCATCCAGTGAGGGGATTTTGCAAAATCCCAATAATAACCCGTGAAATTGTCGATTTCCGCATGAGATCTTGCAACTCTGTTGGCAAACCACAATTCCACCGGCACCGGGTCACCGGGTGCGCAAGGTCAGAGCAGAGCAAGTGGTTATGCATCCGCTAGCTCCGGGCGCCACGAATTTCAGATCGGAACGAACGAGCTTGCCTAATTTGGCGGGAAATTAATACGAAGTTATAGTTGGGCTAGGTCAGGAAGGGTACACCGTCAACAATTTCATGCCTATTTTGCCGCTAGAAAACCCGGGTGATAACAGCGCGGAGTGGAATCGACTTTTTTTTTGCGAAATGATGAATAAATACCGCACTTACGAAGCGGCCTTCACCCCTCATTCATTATCACTCGGATTTTATGAAAGTGGGAAAAGCTTCGGAGTGAAATACTATCCGGATCTCACTGAGAGATTTTTATCAGTTCGTGATCCGCGAAAAAAACTGATTGTGAGGCTCAACGCAGTTTGGGACTAGGGGCTCAAAACCAAATTTTCCGTGAGCGAACTTGATTCTTTCCGAATCAACGATATCTAGTATGCATAAAGTTATAGTTAATTCACACGTCAAAACTAGCAGCGTTTTCTGATTGGAGTCAACATAGTCGACATGAGAACGGTATGGAAGTTATGTGCATTGGTGTTTCGCCGTCAGTGTTCGAGGTAGGCTAGAAAACGTCCACTGTTTGCAACGTCCATTTTTGGCTCTACACTGAAAAAAAAGCTACGGACGATATAGACGCATACAGTCCGTTCCGGGCTGAGCGGCTGAAAGTTCCGGGTACTGGAGCGGGAGCCGCAGCTTCGATTGCTCCGGGTGCTGGAGCCGCAGCTTCGATTACTCCGCGTACTACGCTCGGAACTTTCGGCCTCGGAGCCCGGAACGCGAACGGTATGTCTACATGACCCGTAAGTCCGGCTTCCATGGCCGGAGTTTTTTTTCAGTGTAGGGTTTGGATCTTGTATCGATGGCTAACGAACAATACCGCGTAACTAACAATTCGTCGCCTACCTGACATAAGGGTGTAACTACAATCTGCAATGAACCCTGTCCTCCATACAATTCAAAGCTTTTCCTGGCTCATCTCAATGTGTAGTTACGCCCTTATGTCAGCCAAGCGACAAATTTTGGCAAAATGAGTTGGCAACTTTGCCGCATTCTAATACGCAAGTTAGTGTTTTTAGTTTTTTCCAATACTCTAAGGGAGCGATTCAATGACGCTGTAATGTGATTGTAAAAAATATTACGAATCGAACCTTGAAGTTACAAAAATGGCAAGTTTTCTCGTCGTTCTGAAAAATTGTCGGTTTGCTGATAGGCGGTAGTTTTCGTTAGCCGTCGATATGAATCTTGCCTCGCTGTATGTCAACTTAAAAGTGACTATTATGATAACCGCTTGTTTCCATTTAAGTACGCAAGATTCTCTGGCAATGAGTGAATAATGCAGAAATTGCTTAGTAATCAATGGGTAGCGTAAAACTGTAGTGATGTAGAAATAAGTGCATCAGCAGAAATGCAAATGTATTGTTTGTCTAGTAAAAGCTTTAAAGCCTCTTATGGGCTAGCAAACTCTCCAAGGTTACCTCTGCTTAAGAACTACAAAATTACCTATGAAATTACCGTGATGCCATAGCAACTTGTTCAGGCCCCCCCCCCCCCCCCCCAAATAGTTGTGGTCACAAAGTAAACGACGATTTTACTAGAATCTTTGACACTGCCGAGCTCGGTACTAGCTGTTAATGTCATATTTCTTATGCCGTGATTTTCAATGTTTAAAATGGAGGCTGAGGAATTCTCGTCGAAATTCAGAATTACAAGTAGAATGTTAAAAGTAAATATCATACTTTCGCGAAGTAGGTACTGCTTGTGCATGCCTTGCCTCGTGAAAGAAAGTGAAGGATGATGAAGGTGGAAAGGAGATGGACACCACAGAAGGTAGCCTGCGAGAGGTTGTTCTCATTGCTTTAAATTCGAGATGGAAAGAGTAGTATAAATTGCATAAACCGATGTTTGAAGGAGTTTCAAAATAAAAAAGTATTTCAATATTTGTAGGATCCACCCTATAGTATCTATGTCATAATTGAGAATGCTATCCGACATGAAGGCGGATTGGGAATTGGACATTGGTCTGCACGACTTCGACCCATCCCTTTGAACCCCGAAGTAGTATCGAACGGGACCGCAGTAGGGGTCGAAGTATCAACCTATTGACACTGCCTCGAATCGATGGCCCTCGCATTGATTTTAGTACCTACGCACGTGCGAGCTCTCCGGTTTTGCAAGGACCGAGAGAAAAACATCTTCATCTGAACAATCGCAGAGAGCGTCAAAAACCTAATAATTTCATGACAGTTTTGAGTAAATCAGTCGAAATTGGATCAGCACCAATCGCTCACTATAGATTGAAGTGAATCCTCGCAGTTTTGGCGCAATGCACTCTAGGCATAATCAATGGACTTCAAATTTCAACTGTTTGGAGGATTATTTTGAAAATATTGAAATGTTAGTCTGTAGATCAATCACTAAGAGGCATTCACTCCAAAAAGTGTTTTTCGAAACTTTACGATATACTTTCAAAAGTACTGTTTTCAATTGATAATTATAATAGCGACTCTTTGAAACTCGGAACTAGCGAAGTTAAAAATTATAAACATTATTTTCGAATTTATTTTGAGGCCTAAAGGTTCATTTTTTTCCTATGACCGTTCCTTGATTGGTCTGTAGACTAATTATTCGGTGTTTCAGGTGGCGAAAATTTTCAATACATCGAGAAACAGTTAACTGTACGACAGCCACCGAGGGTATTTCTCGCTTACGTAAGGCGCAACCAAAACCCAAGCGGATCTCCCATCAGATACCGTGCCGTTCATCGAATTATGATGTTACGCGAAGTGAGTACCTGCATATGTGTTACATAAATCAGCCCTCTTGCAGCGGGATGAACGCAATCTCTTGGAAGGAGGGGGAAATTCCACATAAACTGAGGAGAGAAATGGACTGCATTTTGCAATTAGGAACCACAGTTTCTGGCTTATTTTAGAAACAGCATATCGATGGCTAAAGTGCGACACCACGTATCTCCATTGCGGTGTGTCAAAATCTTCGTTCCTGATTTATTTTTTGGAAGAGGAACAAGTCGATTTCATAGCTTGAAACTGATTCAAAATATTCTACTAACAGAGAAGAAAATTCAAGGAATTTTTCAACAACTTACTTAGACTAGTTTTCCAAGGGAAAAATAAAGTATGACTGGAAGTCTACAATGTCGCAAACGGAGATACTTAGTCTCGCACTTAAGCTATCGATATGTGCCACTATAGTTTCCCGGTGCAGATAGGTGATTTTATGGATGAGCCAAAAATAGCAGTTCCTTTTGGTGCAGTCCATTTGCGAACAATGAACAACTAGACAAGGTACGAATTTCAGCATTCTGATACATGTTTCTCAACCAAAATTTCACGTGGAACACGATACGCACAACGAAAATTACCAAAATCAACTCCTGACAAAGATATTTAATGATTCTTGATGCGTGAATTCAAACCACCCGCTCATGAAAACTCAATGCTCTACGTGATTCACATCGCGCGCTAAATGTTTATCATGACAGTCTCTGCGATGTAAAAATCTTCAACTTCAATCTTGACACTTTGGCTCAGCTATAGCAAATTACCAATAGTTTGAACAACACATGGTGGAAAATGAACATTGCTCGATTGAGAAGCTTGCTGAAACCGTTGTAGTGCGCGATTTGACTCACGTAGAGCTTTGAGTTTCTTGTGAGCGGGCAGTTCAAATTCCTCGTAATCAGTGCGAAATAAAAACGTTAATATCTTCGTTAGAAGTTGATTTCGGTAATTTTCGTAGTTTGAATCGTGTTCTACGTGAAATTCTGGTTAAGAAACATATATCAGATTGCTTAAATTCGTACCTTGTCTAGTGGTCCATTAAGAGGATAAATGATCACTGAATTAAAATGGAAGTAGTTTCGATCCTCTGCTTGCTAATTGCGTTTTTGTTCGTTAGTTTGTTTCATTTACATCAGCAAAAACAAAAAAAACAAAAAAACAAAAAACTCATCAGAGAAATGAGCTTTAAATTTCAATATTGACGGCCTATCATAATAATAAGATCTTAATAATTAAAATAAGATGATACTTTTTTTTACGTAATTTGTTTTCCACTATCGCTTACTTAATAGGTATGTATCAACGAGCCTCTCAATGGCTGAAATTTTTGTTTCAGCTCCGAGATAAATACCTACTCGAAAAAGTGTAGATTCAAACTGAATCCCTGAAGAACATTAACGGATTGAGGCAATGTTGTAACTGATTTTCAAAAAACGTCTTCGATTTTGATCAAACTTTACACAATGATCAAACGCTCAAAAAATTGTCATCCTTTAAACATCTATGAATGTTATAGGCAGCAAAAATGGGTATTGAGTGGCAGGGTGCTCGTACAGCCTGCTCGCACAGTTTGCCCTGCGATCTTGTTAAGCCGCGAGCTTTATCTCTCTTTATACAGCCTTCAATTGGAAAACACTACATAGCTCGCAAAAAATGTTTTGCTATCTCTACCTCGCTGAGGAGGAACGCCGTATGAACATTCGAGAGTTGCCAAATTTCCCCGAATAAAACATGTATTTCTGAGGAAATGTATGCATATTTTCCTTGAAATTTGCAGACATCTTTCATTAAATTGCAGACAAAATCGTCCAAATAATTTGAAGAAAATTATCCACAATTTTCTCGGTAAACTGGTTATTTATGAAAGGACATGTGGCAACGTCTAAAAGCTCATACGGCGTTTCTCCTTAGCAGGCAGATTTGGACTCGAACGATTACGCAAAAAAATATATTAAAAAGATAATGTTTTCCTCTTTTTAATGGGGAATATAATTAATGACGCCCACAAGGCTACGCAGCATTCGCATAAATTCATATACTGCCTGAAACTTTACAACCCCATGATGTAGTTCAATTCATTAGCCCATTCAAAGTATATTACTTACGGAGGTAGAGACGTTTTATTTTCATAATTAAGTAAAAAAAAATAATGCATCCATCTAATAAATGGATGTGGCGATAATCTATCGGCACAGAGCTAAAATGGGGAAGGCTAATAATAACTCGCGGATGTTTATTATGAGTCATGAACTTGAGTTCATTTACTTATGCAAACTATGCAGCAGGGAAGCCAAAGGGACTGGGACAACATCGTACGAGTGTCTATATCTATTTATTGCTTCCCGCGGGATATTTTTTCACTAAATTTTGTAGCGAGTAGATCCTGGATGTCGAGAATAAGTGCACTGCTGTATCCACTAATTGTCCTTTCCGCTTGTTCCATCATCATCCTGAAAAAATAGAAATTAAAAAAAAGAGGGAAAGAAAAAACAAAACAATGAATATATCGCCTCGTCGATCGCAAAACGAGAGTTGCCAGATAGCCAAAACAGCGCCGAATGTAGGAGTCGATGGGTTACATTGCATGGCTATAGCTGCACTTATTGTAGTAGTAGGTGTAAAAGCACCGGTAACACGTTTACGTTTAAAGAAGACCAATAACCAAGTCAAACTCTAAAGAGCGCATATTGCCTACCCTCTAAAATGAAGGAAAATTGACAGCAAGAAGCTGAACTACAAACAAAATTTTCAAGGGTAAAATCCATTACATTTCATTTTTCTTAAAAAGAATTGGAAAGAATTGAAATCACTATCGCTAGATTGTTAAATTTTACCTCACATATGTTTTTCTATTCTGCCTCTAAAACTCTCCTCACTCAGTGCCCTTCACGTATAGAATGTGCTTTATTTAAAGTATGAAACGTATAGAGTACGGTAGTGAATCTGAAACTACCGCCTAATTCATATGTTTCATTTAAGTCCTACACTCGCATTGCAAGATTGCATTTGCTTTATCTCACGTGCCCATCTATCAGTTTGCGGTTCAGGTAAAAGAACTAAGAATGTTCATAGGTAGCATTTCGGTAAAATCTGAGCCTTTTTTCTTAACATCATAGGAAACCGCGGAACGCTCTTTCAACTCAAAACAACGCTAAGATCAAAGGAAGAATTGACAAAGTTGGGTTCGGACCCAACATGCAACTATTTGAACTCCGCGGTGGGCTGGGTTGCATACTCTGGATTTTGCGGGCGAAATTTGAGATCTGCCAACGGACTATGCTCGCTCGCGATGTACGGCTCTCGCGATAGGTTCAGGTGGGATCAGTGTTTTCCTCAAGCAAATGCAATGCGGGCCACCGAGGAGTTCAAGTAGCTGCATGCTGCATGTTGTGTCTAAACTCCACTTCGTAGGTGAGGTGTATTCCTCAATCGCTTTGCGTTTAGTGCATTATTCAAACGCCGAGTTTGTCTTTCAGAAAAAATCTCAGTTTGTCAATAGTGTCCAAATAGTTGACCGCAACAGACGTCACGCTCAAGGAAAACACTAGTTGCGCCCGTACCCTATCGCGAGAGCCGTGAGCAGCTTTCAGATTTCGCCCGCAAAATTGAGCGTATGCAACCAGGCACACCGCGGAGTTTAAATAGTCGCATCTTAGGTCCGAACCTAACTTCGCATATTCTTTAACCATTGCTTTACGCTCCGCGCAATGCGCATTATTCAAATGCCGGGTTTATCTTTCGGAAAGGCATCTCAATTGGTTTACATTGCGTTATTTTGTTGGTAATGTGTTTTCTTTGTTAACTGAGTGGCACGCAGGAATTTTTACGGGTTATTCTCGGATGATTATAATTCCGAAGGGGGTGATGCATGAAAAATTACGAAATGAGTGTTGAACTGAAAATCGTGTTACTTAAAATAACGTCTTGATCAAAAGAAAGACTAAGAAAACATTTATTGTACTCACCTCTGGGAAACCTGCTTGATAATAATAGGTACCAAAAATGTGGATGTTTAGAAAACACACTTCTAGGTTTGCGACGTTGCAGACTTTTTTTCATGATTTATTTCTTTTGAGAGCGACCGATCATCATCGCGAAGTGTACGGCAGTGTAGGTATTTTCCTTCTTTTTACCATTGCAAAAATTGACGTGCGTTCTCTGTCAGGGCCGGATTTGCCTACTTGCCGCCCTTGGGCCGCCTGTATTTTGCCGCCCCCTTCTCATTCGTTTTGAAACATCAATAAAAACCATCAAGTGAGCATACCGGAGGGGGAGGGTTGCATAAGACGCGTTTACTCGTGTTGGACACTTTTTTTTGCGAAAGCCCTGTCAACATTACTAGCAAAAGTTCACGGAACTCGGCGCGAGAGTTAACTTCCGTAAACCTATCTCTGTGTGGACAAGGCCTTCCATTTATATGAAATGAACCAAAAAATTATGAAAGAACAAACATAAATGTGGTTTAATAAGTTTAAATTCCGCCGCCGCGCCGCGCTGACCTCACTGTGTTTGGCACAATGCGTGAAGTATTCCTACAGTTTGTTCTTGTGTGCGGTACGCGTTTCACGCCGACCGCTGCTGCACGCACTGTGTTTGACGCAATGAGTGAAGTACTCATGCAGTCTTGTAGGCGCCATGCGTTTCACGCCGCCCGCTGCTGACCGCAGCGACCGCACTGTCTTTGACGCAATGCGTGAAGTATTCGTGCAGACTTGAAGGCGCTAATATGTGTTACATGCCGACCGCCGCGCCGCGCCGAGGGTTTCTCCTTATCATCTCAAGTTCTCGTCATCATTGCTCTCTGCGCCGCGCCGTTCCAGGCCAAATTCCGTGTTCGGTTTCTCTCTTAGTCTTAATTCGACTAATTAAAGGTGCTGTATATTGTATCATAGAGAGATGACAAAATTAGAGATATACTCTCAGGAAATGAGAGATTTTGTCATCTTTTCTCGTTTGTATTTTTTTTTTCTAAATCCGATTTTTCTTTATAGCTACATTTAAAAAAATTGCAAAATTTGCCGCTCCCTAAATTTGCCGTCATGGGCCGCGGCCCATGTGGCCACCCCCTAAATCCGGTCCTGTTCTCTGTTACCTGACGATTTCGCGCGGAAGTAACTGATGTCGCTCTACTCAAAAAATTATAATAATGAGCATATATCTCCAAATACCACGTAGAAAAATAAAACTCAATGGGGAGTTTGGGCGGGAGAAATCTTGGAAAAGGGAGAGGGGGAGAAAAGAGGAAAAACGCAGAGGTTAGAAGAAAAAATACAAAATACGTGAAAACAAATTGAATAGTCTTTTTTCTGAAACTCTATTGGGTTGTTTTGGGAGAAAGGAATATAGTAATAGGAGAAAACATACGTATAACTCAATGTTAGATAAATAAGAGATGATTTTTTAAAAACATTTCGTATGGCGACCCATCAGCGTCCTTGCTAAATTACGGAACGCGGCGACGACATGTTCGTCGAAATTTTGTGCGATTGAAAAAGATGAGCCATGTATTGTGTGCATTTTCGGAGAAGATTACTTCACTGTAACGCTCTTTGATAAGAGATTGAGCCATCGAAATACTTTTCTGCTGATTGACCTCTTAAACAAGATCGATGTGTCGATGAATAGGCATTTGGCGACCTCGGGAAAAATACGCTCTCGCTCATCGGAAACTGAAAAATACAGGGTGATTCAAACTTTAAATGGAAGGGGAAGTAAGTACCTAGAGCGTTTAAAAGAGCCGTCAAGTACCTGACCGCATCGCGGTCCAACCCCCCGAAGCACTTCGTGTCTCGGGTGATATGCGCTGTGCATAATCTTATCATACCTATCATACTCTATTATATAGAGAGGTGGAGAGATGATAGACTCCTAATAGTGACAGGTAACGTATACAACGCCGAGGGCCGCGAAGCGCTTTAAGGGGTTGGGCCGCAAAGCGGTCAGGGGCGGACAGCCTCCTCGTGATTTTATCGCACCAAGTAAGATTTGATTCATACATGTTGCTACAAAAATGGGGGGGGGGGGGAAGAAAATAGGGAAAACACAAAAGTCAGAAGGAATAATGCAAATACTTGGAGAAATTTTTTTTTCTCTGAAACTTTATTAGGCTGTTTTGGGAGAAAGGAATATAAGGATAGGGAAAATGTTACAAGAAGATAAAAAAGTTCAATTTTGACCCAGGAAATTGATGAACTCTTGATATCCGAATTTTATTTTTAAAAGTCTTGTCTGCTTCGTTGACTAGGAAAATAGCTAATCTGGGAGGGGCATGGGTCATCGGCAGATGCCAGTGTTCGCTTAAAATGAGAGCCAAAACTCACATGAGTGATTTACATTTTATTCACGCTGAAAAAAACGATTGAGAAAATCAAGCCAGCGCATTCGTAAACATTGCGAGCCTTGCTATTGCCTTGTAAGTTTGTACTGTCTGCTATGCGTTACATCATTTGTTTTTAATGGTTTATTCTGCAGCCTGGCATCATTGCATAGGTGAATTGGGTCAAACGGGAAGTGCAGTACCACCAACATAACATTACAAATTCAACAATTCGCTGCAAAATTGTCAGTGACCTTGAACTACATTCTCCTTCCTATCACTATCAACATAGATTTTATTGATAACAGCCACCCATCTCTGATCGCCTTTATTTTGTTACTCGCTCATCAGAAAACAAATTGGACTTCTGAGAAACATGAGAGATTTGAGTGGACTTCATTCTAAGCTTTGCGTGTTGGAAATGTTTCCGAAGTATGTATGATTCATTTACCCTCATGTTTGACGTTTTCTTCGATTGTTTGGGTTGATTCGCGTTTGTTTATTTACCGTTACCTCGTTCAAGTCCGATGGTGTTGATTCTTTTAAACAGCGCTAATAAACGCGATCTGGTACACTTCAGCGAGGATTCCATTGAGTTTTTTGAACTGCAGTCGTCACATAAACCTGTTTCGTCTCGTTCTCTAGCCGAGCCAGTGTCCACTCGATGTGACCTCCTAGACTAAACTCACGACCTCCTTATCAGCTGATTTCAAGATCTCTTATCAGTTAACTTCTTTCAGCTTTTTTCCCCGTGCTGATAAGGCTCCCTCCGTCAGTGAGGCTAAACCGTGGGTGTTTCGAAATTTGAGTGCTCACAACGGTCTCGCCTATGCAATTCGCTGTTATCAAACTGATTTTTTAATCGTCGTTATAAAGTGCAAATAGCCTGTTTGCTACGACCTTTGCGATTTGGCACGGATTCATCTTTCTCGGGTGGCATTGTGTGGTCATTTCGCGTCGAGCCACCGCAGTTCGCGCTCGGAACATCGTCTCGGTGCTCGTCCCTTCGAATCCTCTCCGAAAATCTCCTTCCCGAAGCCGTAAATCGCGGGTTCTGCTCCAAGCGAGTGTTTGTTTACTTTCTGTGTGATAAGGGCGCGTTGTCAAGTGTAAATTTTGATAGTTGAGTGATAGCGCACATAGGCAAAATGACGACCGTCCAGCTAATACGAGGATCTCTCAAGGATACGCGCCAGCTCCTCAAACGATGTGGGAGCGCCCCGCATTTCTGTGGAGTTGTTGACGTGAGCGTGACATCGCCGAAAATGTCGGTGAAAAGTGAAGTGAACGGGAAAAGTTATTCCACTTGTCCAAAATGTGTGACTCTGGATACGATGAATCCTGCCGTCAAAGTGATGGAATATGCTGTCCGAGGTCCTCTCGTCATCAGAGCCTCGGAAATCGAAAAGGAATTGGAACAGGTTCGAAAATGCTTTCTTTCACATCGCCGGAAACACGCTCAAGTAGCGGTTTCGTCATCTTGCGCTGGTCGAAATTCTCGTCAATTTTGAGGGATCCCAGCCTTATCACTCGCTCTTTTTGTTTACAGCGGTAATTTATAGATAAAAGGTCATAACCCCGTCCATTCAAATAGGAACTGTCATTTTTATCACACTTCATACTCTCACTTTCCTTAATCTGACAGATCTCTGTTTATAGGTCATGGCTCCCCCTATTCTATTATTTTTAAACTTTAGAACTCTGTTTCTGCTATTTAATGGCTTTGAAGTACGCCGTGCCCTAGAATAGAGAACGAGTAAGCTCATGACAGAGATGCCTTGGTTATTGATTCTCTCTAAAAAGCTATCATGGCCAGCTGAGAATGTTGACGATTTCTCCTCTTTTATGTACCTATTGCCTATATTATTCATCGAAAGTTTCATGGATGGTAAACAAATTGCAAAGGACTTCATCAACTAGGAGTGAATTTGTTTTGATACATTTCAAGACACTGTATTAATTTATCTAGTTTGAGAGCCATCCTGGCACGGTGGGACTGGACAATCAATAGTCAAGGAACCAATTTCTAACAGCAAAAAGCTGATACATAAATTGTTGAAGGCGCTACGAATTTTATGATTTATCCAATAAGATATCAAATAGACTGAGAACCAAGGAGACGCTATACTCTTAGTGCCAAGAGTAACAAGGTTTAAATAGATGCCCTGTTGACGTGTTTCCAACTTTTCTTCCTCTAATAATCCTTTTTGAGTGATTTACTTCATAACTACTTTTTTTTTTATTGATATTTTAAGTTTGCATCTTTCAATGCTTTGACAATTATTTTGAGGTTAGGAATCACCTGGGAGGCTTTCCGTTCAATGATATTTTGGTCATATTTGTCAATCATGACCTGAATGAGTAAATGAAGTGGCTGTGCGAGTCAAGAGAGCATTCATTCTTCTTGATGTAATATAATGAATATATGAATACATAACGAATTGATGTAACATAAAATTGAATTTCTACAAACCTAGTCTGTCTACTATGCGTAAGAATGGTCAAGATTCAAGCAAGCAAGATTCTTAGACCATTACTCGTTTAAACCCAATTGACCAATTCTTTGGAGATGGCATCGTAAACTTTGTATGACAAGCAGGAGATAAAATTTATGGGTTCTCAATTCTATCCGCACAAAAGCAGAAACATGAGGAAAATCTCTGACAAAAATTGCACGCAATTTACCATTTTACTTAAGTATTGACGCAAATGAAATCATTGCTGAGCTTTCCCATACTTTGCTCTCATTCAATTTTTAGGATTTGAAAAGAAGCTCTGTTTTTAATGAAATACCTATCCCTGATACCAAGAATAAAGACATTTGTATAAATCCTCCGTAGATTATTATTCTCTAACTGAGTATTCGGGAGATCTTTGTCTGCACCGTTTGACAGGTCATAAAGTTCACTGAATATTTGCAGTTAGTCAAGTAAATTTTTAAAGGAGCAGTCAAAAATTTCTCAAAGGGGGAAGTAAATGGAGCAGTGGGCAGGTATGTCAAAAAACAACAGAAATGGCCTCTTTTAGGTAAGTAGCGTTTTTTAGGTAATGGCGGAGAGAGGGGGGGGGGGGCTGCGCACCCCTGAAATCCTTCATCAGCTAAGAGCACCTTTGAAATTTTGGGATGGGTGTTTTGAGCCCTTGCCATTGCATTTTTAGTAGTGAGCACTTTAATTTTTTACATGCTGAATGAACAGGGACTTTCACATTTTACTCCCTTCGAAATTAATATCTTATTCCTCTCCCAGAAAAAAGCGGATGTATATCTCCATCTAGATAATTTTTCGGGAACTATGACAGACATTATTGTGGATCAGATGCTTGAAACACTCAAATTCTTCTCCAGCTTGTTTGTCAGCCTGTATAATTTTTCTACTAATTACAAAGTAGCATCTTGGTACTTAAATATTGAAGATCGACAGGAACTTTTTTTACAATTCAAGAATTTTCAACTGTTTTTTCCATGATTTATCTTATCATTAACATTCATTCTTATCTTTGTTGCAGGGTGTCAAAAAACCATTCAAAGAAGTATTAAAAGCAAATATTGGTGATTGCCATGCAATGGGTCAAGTTCCTATCACATTTATTAGACAAGTGAGTGCCTTTTCATTATCTTATCTCTCCTCCTCTGATTAGCACATAAGTAAAGTACAAGCAATTGAGTAGGCGTCTGCCGATTAATTTCTGTGCAAAGCACAGCAATAATAAAGACGGTTGAACTTTGGATAATTAATTTTAAAAGAAATAAGAATGGTCTTATTTCTCAGAAAAAAATTACTGATCTGAGTGCTTATGATTAAATCATGAGTCGAGGATTCCCAGGGGATAACTAATTTTGAACAGTAGTAAAAAGAAAACCAGGGCAGGCACCATCTCTCTTCTAAAATTTAGGTTGTAGAATGTTTTTAGGACATAATAATGCCTCATTAATGTCCATCCAGAGAATGCTTGAATTGGAAGTCCTGCCAAGTGGGAAATTATCACCAATTAAGTTCCTCTCACTGAAACAAATATGATGATCACCTCAAAATGCTCCATTGATCACCGGCATTTAGTAAATTATCTCTAAATGACTACAATCAGAATAAAAAGCTTAGAAGCAAGGAACAACAAATATACAGTCTGAAAATTTTCTAGTAATGTGATACGAAGTATTTGATATTTTTAAGGGATTAATATATTCTAACTTTGTGGAATTGGAGATGGTTTGACAAGGGCATCGTTTAAAGTTTAAAATCCATTGAAATAGGCCTTATTGGGTATCATTCTTAATATTTTAATTAAATATTAGGTGTATTTCCTAATCAGGCCTTGGTCAATCGATTTTAAAAATTCATAATTTACTTCAAAAATAAGTATCCTGAGAGGAAATTTGGCAATATTCAAATGCCCTCCTGTTGTTTTTCTTAGCATGGCAGTATAAAAGTTGTGAATTTTCAATTTATTAAGAATAAATGGTATCTACAAAACCACCGCAAAAAACACATTTTTTTAAAGTTTAAGTGTGAAATGACAATGGTATGTCATCTTTTTAAGGTCCTAGCATTGGTAACTCTCCCAGAGTTATTGGATGATCCTAAATACCCTGAGGATGTAAAATCTAGAGCTCGAGCTATCTTGGCCGGCTGTCGAGGTGGAAGTGTCGGTAAGTTAGTCATGAATTTCCTTGTCAACTAATGTTTTTAAAATTTTAATCTTTTAGTTTACAATTTTCTTTGTAAGGGAGCTTTGTTGTTTTTGTTCTATTAAGTTTACTGAAGACTCAGTACCAAAATATTAATTCTGAGACTGTAAGAGCCTCATTACATTATTTAAATACTGAGAGTTAAGGTGGCAAAACATTACGAATCTTCCACGTCAAGTTTATAAGTTGGGATTCTGGGGAAATTTTTTGTATTTCCCACCTGAGCATTTAAAGTGGCAGCTTGCATCAATTAAATTCATTCTACTCCATCAGAATGATAATTGGATTGCATTTTGCAAAAAGGAACCAAGAGCATTCCAATGTTACTAGGATTGTGCAACTTAGGTACATTCTTTTTAAAAAATTACTGAAATCATGCATAAAATTAAATTTGCGAAGGTAATTTTCATCTTGAATTTAAACTTTGTTGGCAGCAAAGATAAAACTTGGTTAGATGATCTGTTTATGTTTGCAAGATAAAAAAATGTGTCCACTTTAAGCGACATTGGAATGCTCTTTGTTCCTTTTTGCAAAGTGCGATCCAATTTTACCACCATCTGCTTGACTGAGAGCTCTATGTAATGCAATAATTTATTCCTGCAGAGTGCTAAATAGTAAAGTATGTTTTGTGTATATAAATTACAGATTGCAAGCAAAAAGAAAGTGTTCAGACTGTCTGTGAACACTATGAATTTCTCAACGGCATGTTTGGGAATGTTTTTTCTGGTAAAATTGAAATAAATTTATTTTTATGGTCATTAGTTTTTATAAAACTTTTGGAAAAGTTTGTGATTCTGAAGTAATTTTTTTTCACAGGTTCTTATACAGATTCCCCTGGGATTGAAGTTATTCGTAGACATGTTGCAGAATACATTGAAAGACGAGATGGTGTACCTGCTGATTGGCAAAATGTCATTCTTTGTGCTGGTGCCTCTGATGGCATTAAGGTTAGATTTATATTTTTTTCTGCTATCTACAAATGTTAAGTAATCACAAAATTATGGGTAAATGTTGTTTGTTTTAATATGAGATAGATAGATAGATAAATAAATAAGTAAATAAATTGCTAGGATAATGAATTTTCAAAAATCTGGGGAAGCAAGGCTGAAAAAACAACACAACAAAGACGATATGTTTCGCCAAAAATCGTTGGCATTTTCAATCAAAACAAAATCTAAAATACAAGTGTATCAGTCACTGGATCGTAGTACAAAGCGCTAATGGATTGGTAGATAAATATTTATTTATTTAAAAAATTTCAGTTTTGAAAGACAACTGAATCTTTTTCAAATGCCAAAAGAAAAGCTCGAGTAAGGAGGTCAAAAAAAGATTAAATTTTGAATTTTGACTTGGCAATGGATGTCAGATTTGGGAGGGGTCAGTTTTCCAAAGTGGCACCACTTTGCTTCAAGTGAACCTGTTGTGAGTCAGAAGACTAGAGAAAAAATCAACATAAATGTGAGATGTTTTATTCTTATGATACCATTATGTATTTAAGGCAAAAATTTATGTTGTAGTTAGAAAGCTCAAATGTTAATTAATTGAAAATGGATCTTATTAATTTTAGGCTGTGCTTAAACTCCTCATCGCTAGCATCAACAACAAACCTCCTGGAGTTTTGATTCCCATTCCGCAGTACCCTCTCTACACAGCCTCATTGGCTGAATTCAGTATGACTCCAATTGGTTACTTTTTGAATGAGGAGAAAAACTGGGGCTTGGATATTCCCGAGCTAGAGAGATCTATTTCAGAAGCAAAGAAATACTGCTTCCCAAGAGCTATTGTGATCATCAACCCTGGAAACCCTACAGGTCAGTCCTTAGTCCCTATATTGATTTCTGTTATTTTTAAAATTTAACGTCGATTTTGCTTCAAGTTGTTTGCATCCAGCTCTCTCTCCACATTAATGCCCCAGTAGTAACTGAGCTAGCACCATTTCTAATTGCTTAGTGTTACTACTGTCAGTACTAGATAATGAGTTTAAGTTTACGTCCTGTAAGCTGGGACATCCACTAAATGAAGTCTCACGATCCCTCTCTAATTTTATCACACTCTCCATATGGGGGAGGTTTTTCCTGCTTCTTTCTCTTTAGATCTCCTATTCCTCCCCATTATTTATTTGTTTTTATTCATGATAGCTTACCTTTACATGACCTTCCATGATATTACCTTTTATCACTCGATTTATGTTCATTTGTTTCAGGGCAAGTATTAAAGCGAGAAAACATAGAAGCAATCATCAAGTTTGCCCACAAAGAAAAATTGTTTATCTTTGCTGATGAAGTAAGTCAATACATTGTGAAATTTAGACTAATTTACTCACTTAATTCTAAATGTTTTTGAGCTTTAATAAGTCACAGATTAAATATCTGCATGGAAATGGAAAATTTGATTCAATTTACTCATAGAATTAACTTCATTCCTCTCATTTTGCTTTGAATTTGTGTCATACATGATCCCATAATGCTCAGACTTTCGTAGGTTCCTTTTTAATTTTAATACTTTATTTTTCATCTTCTAAAATTTTTATTCACTTAATTTTTCCTATTAAACCGTACGTTTTAAAAGAGCTGACACATTAAAAACTTGAACTTCAATTAATTTTTGCTACAAAAGCTTCTAGTGCTCATGAGTGAACTTTTTGCTTAGCACAAGGTCCCTAAGCTGTCTGAAAAATGAACCAATCAATCCTACTAAACTTGCTCGGGTACAAGGAATTTTTTAGTTATATATATTTAATGATTCCAAAGGAAGGATAAGAGAGTTAAATCATCATCCTGATTTTTCCTCTTTCATGGTATTTTGTTTCTTTCTTACTACCTAGTTACATATGTACGTCTTGCTTGCAGGTTTATCAAGACAATGTCTATGCAGATGGAAGCAAATTCTTCTCATTCAAGAAGGTGCTAACTGAAATGGGTGAGCCTTACAGCAAAATGGAGTTAGCTTCCTTTTTGTCCGTGTCTAAAGGTACATGTTTTTTTCTTCTTTTTTCTCTTATCTCTTCCTTTTTTCCTTTTTCTCGAACGGCCTGATTTTTCTGCAAATCATGACAACCTTAGAGAGCCAAAATTTCATAATGTCTGCTAAAAAAAAACAATCAATGCCCGCGGATAACCCACACATTTTTCCCCATTTCTGCGCTCAAAAATCAGGGTGCGGGTTATCTGTGAAACTCACGGAAATTGCATACCTATCAGACGCCACTAGAAGATGCAAGTGAAACAGACCACTGTGGGTGGTACATATTGATGTTTTGAAAAAGAATAAATCCAGGAAATGCTCTCTTCTGTCAATAAAATCCCAAGTTCATCAGATTTTTACTTTTTCTTCGTAATCAATTTCCATGAAATGCAAATACTAATTATCTTTTGAATATGTTCTTTAGGTTACATGGGTGAGTGTGGTATACGAGGTGGATACACAGAAGTTATCAATCTTGATCCTGATGTCAAAGCTATGCTTCTGAAGTCAATCTCCGCTATGCTATGTCCAACGACCCTTGGCCAAGTAAGTTACCAGCGAAATCTGTCAAAATGCAGGACTTTCTTAAGACCGAGTCACGGTGCGAATTTAATTTTTGAAGATTCTTGTAAAATGGCGTGGAAAATGTAACCAATAGCTTTGATTTTTTTATGCCCGGTAGTGGACAATTTTCTTGAATAAAAGTCCGGATTCTAAATTTGCTTCCTATAATACTCGTACTTGCCAAAGATAACTCCTGTATATCTGAAGGTACCATCTACATCTACATTGCATTTACTCTGATACATAATTTTTATCTTAATATCATCGTAAAGGAGAGATATTTATGTGATTATTGTGAACTCAAATTGAGTAAGAAAATCATCGGAAGTCGCATCATCTTCAGAATACACCTGAAACCTATTAGCTCACTTGAAAAGTAAATTTTTGCAACATCATTCATCACATTCAGCAAGTTTTGATAGGGCACATTTTTGTAGACTTGTCAAGGATAAATTTCGTTTGTTCAAAGATATGTAAGCTAAGCTAAAGCTGTTGGACTCTTATTTCATTTATACCTAGAATGTCTAACTCTCTTACCTAATTAGATATATAAAGTGCTTTGTAATGTAAGGCTATGAGAATGGGAAAGAGAGAGAAAAGTAGCAACAGTTACGAGCAGCCCTTGATCATGTTTGCTCAATCAAAATACTTTGCTCTTTAAAAATGATTCAACTCAGCCCAATTTAAAAATCTAGTTACAGACGCTATTAGTGTCACGTCACAGAAAAGCAATATTTATCGATTTATTCGCATTGGTAGCATTGAAAGAGGTTACGTCAATGTTATTGTTTGGATCCCATTCGATATAATGGAGAATCTCTATGATGATGTTGCCACTAATAACGTCTTTACCTTTTTCCTTTGCTTCTTTTTCAGACAACAATGGATTGCGTTGTGAACCCACCAAGGGAAGGTGAACCATCCTACAAACATTACAAGCAAGAAAAAGATCAGATCCTGAATTCTCTGAAGGAAAGAGCAAAATTAGTAGCAGACACTTTCAACAGTATTGAAGGCATGTCATGTCAGCCAGTCCAAGGTGCTATGTATGCTTTTCCAAAGGTATGCTCTTTACCTCCTTCATGACCTTTTTTTGCTTGAATTACAGTTTAACACCAGCGACATATGAAGCTTGCAGTCTTTGGGTTTATTTTTCTCTCTCATTTGTAATGTGAGATAAAAAAAGTTGCTAACAGATTTTTACATTATAAATTCTTCAAGGTCTTGGTGTCATTAGCTCCTTTACAATGTCCATTGATTTATCTGACTAATTATCAATCACACCTATCACATGCAAACTGTTGAGTGGCAAACTTCCTCAACTTTTCTAATTTCACTGACTGATCAGTTTAAAACCAACATCTATAGGAATTTAATTCAAGCAGTGTGAATTAATTTAACGGTATCCAGGGCTGTGTGAGCCTTCCAAAAGTTCGAACTGTACAGCCGATTCAACTTCAGTTTGATTTTAAAATTTTGATTCAGAATTTCTGAATTTATTTTGGTGGGTTTTCATAATTTGGCGGGTACCTAATTTGATGGTTTCTAGTAGGTGCTTGTGACTTTCAGGGATCTTTTACATTTTTTTGGGTGCTCGAGGTGCTTTTTTGGGTAATCATGGTTTTTTCAGAGCTCTTACAGTCTTTTGTAGAATCCTGCCAGTGTCGTCAAGTCTTGCTTAATGCAGCCAATTTTAAAAAAACTCGCAAGTGATCACGGTATTCAGATGGCACTCTTGTATCCTCCAGGATTATTGCAGTCACTTGAGTGTAGTCCTAGAATTTTAAGGTTTCTTTGCCGATTTTTTAGCCGAAAGAAGAAGTGATCTTGAAGCTTACACAGCCTGCATTTCTGTAGCTTTATTGTTTGTTCCTATAAGGTCTGGTTTCAACACTTTTAGGGCCCTTTATACAGTTGATGAGTATGAGTGATAACAAACATTTAAACCATGATGTTGCTTATTTTTTCTCCTAATCAAAATGTATGTTTTGGTTCCAACCACTAGATGGAGCTGCCCCCTAAAGCAATAGCAAAGGCTGCCTCTCTTGGCCAGTGCCCATCTGTCTTTTATGCTTTTCAACTGTTAGAAAATACAGGCATTTGTATCGTACCTGGTGCCGGATTTGGCCAAAAACCTGGAACCTATCATTTTAGGTAAGCTTTTCCTACCTCAAAAATTGCACAAGAATGACGCGAAATTCATGCAAGTCCAATATAGATTGGCTCCTTTCTCAAGATTATGAATATTGTCATTACTTTTTAATTAAATATTTAGGAATTTAAGGGCCATAGGCTTATCGTAAGGTTCTTTATAGCCTTGCAATACGGTCATCAGTAAATTTACCATGATATATTGTAACTTGAGAACAATTTCAACACTCAAGTTTGCTAACACAAAGAGCCTCTAATGACTCTGACGCGATTATCATTTTATTTTTAACATTGAGTTTTACGGTCCTGATCCAAGCCCAATCTCCAAGGAAATAAATCTTCATATTCTAATTTAAAGTTTGAGAAGTGAAGGTACAGAATTTAACAGTTCAATTCGATTCTGTTTAAATACTTTCCACAACTACCATCTGATTGGTAAAATAAACATTTATGTAAATAGGCTGATGTTACCAAGTAGCAAAATCTTTTAGTCTTCTTCTGAGCTCTCAAAGGGAAATTGCACCTCATGTCAAGGATTATTTCTCAGGTTATTGTGGCTCAAAATAATGAGATCAAGATGAAGATAAATAATCTATACTAATAACGTATAATAAAACTGAGGTTGTATAACGAGCAAAGGGTCTACAATAAAGTGATGTGAGGAACAGCAATGAATGTGGTAGGAGATAGAAAGGCCTTTTTTAAGCCTTTTATGCCATAAGGGCCAATCCACAAAAGCCCACCAAAAAAAAGAAGGGGGGGTGGAGGCAACTTGCTTTTTTTAAATCTACAAGTCGCTGAAGTCACTAACTCGATTCAATGAGTAAAGTTGACCGAAAATTGAATAATACAGTTCCATGAAATGCCAACTCATTTTAAGTAAAAACTGCTTTTTTAACTGCAGTCTGTTAGCATCTATCATTTCTAGCTCCTATTTTCAACAAAAAACATGCTATCAGAGCGTAAAATCACACTCTTCTGTTAAGGAAAGGCATTTACTTTAAAAAAGCGAGGAGATTACATGTTAGCAAACTATATGATTGAATTATTTGTAACACTTTGGATGAAAAGGAGCCCCAATGAAGGGCCTGTGTAGATTCTTTCTATCCGTTATGGCTTTATTCAATGATGTTTTAACTGGTTAATTCATTTTAATTTTTTTTTCCCCAGGACCACCATCCTTCCGCAAACAGAAAAACTGAAGAATATGTTGAACCAGTTCAAAGAATTCCACATGAAATTCCTTGCTGAGTACAAGTAAGCTGTAGGATTGAATATAATTTAGCTCTCGGCTAGAGATTCAGTCCACGCACTCCAAGTATTTTGAGAACTGTTTCAGTGGAAACATATTTGGCAGAGATTTTATAATTTTCTCGTGCTTCTTCTTTAAAAAAAATTGTTATTTATGCTTTAAGTTGAATATTTCTGTATTTATTAATTTTTTTTCTCTATGTAAAATCTCATTTCCTAGCTACTCATTTATTTTCAAATGAGAACCCTCTGAATGAAATCTTGGTTTATTTTAATAAACTGTTCATTTTCAAATTTATATGACCTCTGAAACCTTATTAGGGACCAGAGTCCCACTGCACTTGGATTTTGCAGCTTTTAAGGTTTCAGTGCTCACAAAAAATGGATTTTAAACAGTTCAGTCTCCAAATTAAATTAATGTAATTTTATCGAAGAGCCTGAACCATTCTCGTATGAAACCATTGAGGTTCAATACATGTCTCAGGGTGAGTCAAGGGATCTTGAGAAATTTAATCATTGTAATGAGTGTTTGTGCTGTGTTATGGAAGGATTTTTCGAACAACTGTGATTTAATCTGAGATAGCCGCAAGAATTTTTTTTTTTTTCCCCGAAGATTACTGTTTTCAAGGGATGTCTTTCAGATTATTTGTATAAGTTTTTTTTTTAAAAAAAAATCTTCCCTTGTCACGCGGATGCCTTGTATTATCCAGATTTTTTAATTCAAAGCATATGTCCGATCTGTCAACTAGACATCATGAATTTTCAGATTGTTTCAGAAAATTTATCCTAGAGCTAAGACTTGATTTTCATGAGCAGACTGGCTATATCATATACGTCTGTCTTTTTCAGTTATTTTCAGTCAATTTGTCTTGTTAAAACATCCACCATTGATTTTAATATTGATGCTCTCCGATAGAAGAATTATTTCTTTGCAGAAAAAAATGTTGATTATTTTAACTATATTCTTGGCTGAATTTGGCACCAGCCAGAATTGTGATTGTATCAGTCAGAGGTACGGTTGATTCGACCAAATTTCTGGCAGACTCAATCATACCTGTAGCTGTTACAGCTAAATCTCAGGTTAGTGCCAAGATCAGCTAGGAATATAGTTGAAATCATCATATTTTTTCTCCTGTATTCTTCTTAAAATTAACCCAAATGTTTCATACAGTTACTATTTTGAATAAGATTAATATAGAATGCCAGATCTGAGACAATGATGAGCTCTAAATGTCGAGTATTTGACCACTCACATCAGTCAGTGCGTAACTTTTTTCTGATCTGAAAGTCTCCTTTCAAGAAAAAGAATTTCCAGCTCTCTCTCCGGCCTTATTTACTTACACTATTCATCAACTTACTTTAATCGACTCAGTCATTAGAATGTTCGATTTTTTAAAATTGCTGATTTTGAATTGATCGAAACTGATGTAATTTTTTTCTCATGCATCAATAGAGAGTAAAATTGTACTTTCAAAACTTGATTTATAGTATCTTCCTTTTAATTAATTATTTTACTGATTTTTAAAAATCATTTCATATAACGCTTCTCTCCTCATGATTTAAGCTTTTTAATCAACAGCTTCTCTTTTAATATCCTAGTAAAATCCCAAATAAGAAAACAAAACACAAATATACTGCCTGCTTTCCATTTCATTTAGCTAATATTTTGCCGAGAGACTCAGAAAAGCCTCTCAGAGAAGTGCTCATTCAAATTTCTACTAAACTGTGAAAGACTTGTGATATTTAAGGATTCACTATTATGTAATAACAGAATTTGATGGCATATTTATATAGTGAAAGCACTTAGATAATAAGTTCACCTGACTGTAGAAGTGCAAAAGAATAAATTTAAAAAGGGTCACCAATTATCAAAAGTTACACACTGATGCGTTTCAAAATGTAAAGCATCATTTACTTCTCTAAGAAGTTGCTAAGTATAGAATTAAGCTGATTCCATACAAATTGTTCCTTAAAAGTTTTCATAAAGATAGGAAGGCAATCCAAGTGCGAAGCTCCAAATCCTTTATTTTTGAGTTTATATATAGTAAAATCCAAGCAGATCAGTTTTCTTAGGGTTTGATTAATTTATTTTCAGTGATGAAAATTGCATTTAAATGAAAAAAATGTAATGATGAAGCTTTTGAACTTTTACTAATCTTATTAAATGAGTTAAACAAAGTTAATCCTTTTATGTTTTCTTAATGTTCAGATTTTTGAGTATCAAACTTTTCTCCTTTAAAATTGACCAAATATTGTTACCAAAATTAGTTAAATTAAATGAGTGTAGATAAATTTTAGGAATGTAACCTCTTGTTTCATTTCTGCATCATGAGCTATCTCTATGAATTACACCGAGTCTGCTGTAATTGATTTGTTTTTCAAGTATACAATTTCGATTTTACTTTCTTTATTTTCTTAGAAATCTTATTATTTTTTTAAGTATTTATTTTTTTAGTTATCTGTAGGCCACCTATTTTATTTTATTTTTTATTTTTTCTCATCGAAGTTGGTAGTTTTTTCAAGCTCTCTTTGAAAAACATTCAGTTTGTGATTGCAGATTTTCCCCCTAGTTCCTATATTGTTCCTGTGCACTCTATGTAATGAAGTTTCCTGAATTTATCTTCTAGCTGTGGGTTTTAAAATGTGGGCCTGATATCATTTAGTATCTTGCCAAAAAAGTCAACCTTGCATGCTTGATGTTTAGTTCTATCTTATTTCGATAAAATGGTGATAAGCGCCTAAGCACAGCTTCAAAGGCATTATGATTCCTGTTTTTTCTTTTATTTCAATTAACCCTGAGTGTACAGTAAACCCTAAATTTTTGCTAAACGGACCCTAATCTACCGTCTTATTTCCTTTTTTTGGTAACCATGAAGAGGCTGTATTAAAAGTTCTCAAATATATTCACAATTTCCAGAAGTTGCAAGAGAATATGAACTTCAAGAGAAAAATGTCATTCTGAGTTCAAAGACCTAGTATTATAAAAACTCTGTTAAAAACAAAAAATTTGAAATGTTGTACAGATATTTTCTGTCTTTCTTTTTTTAAATTTTGTCATCCCGGATGATTTTCTGTAACATTTTCTGAACATTTTGCATTGTTACACTTATTAAAGAAAAGCACCTTAAAAGTTTGTGTCAATGTTACTTCTCCCAACCCATTAAAAATTAAATCAGCATGTTCCATGTTCCAAGTATTTCCTGTTAAGAAGACTACGATGGTGTAAGTCAGCAATTACATAACTTGGGTTGTGACGTCGCAGACTTCCTGTCATACTTTATTTTTTAAACGGAAAACTTCTCAACGGCAATTCTCTAAAACTGCCATGATTTTCCTTTGCTGTGCGAAGATAATTCTGCAAAACTGCAAGGAATGATTTTAATTTTTTCTCCTGTAAAAAAATAACAAAGAGGCAGAGATTTTCGGACACCGCAAATAAGATATGTGATTGCGGACTTACGCCGTCAACATGCAACATTCTTACATACGATAATACAATATTCATGCCTCTCTATTGTAGGATGAAAGAATGTAATGGATTACAATATGCTGAGTCATGATGGAAGAGTTCTTTTGAATAACTACATATAGTGAAAATGATCGGGGAGAAGAGTGTAAATGAACTATTCAAGCGCGTGCAGTTTCGACAAAAAGTGATGAATTCTCAAAACTAAAAAAACAGCACTAGAGCATATCAAAGAGCATACTCTCCTTGATCAATTGGCTTAAAGAAAAACATTTTAAAGCTTTTTGGCACTTACAGTACAGAAAGCTGCAAGTTGAGTTTTTTTTTTTTTGCCATCTTTACACTTGAAATCGATGTGCGCATAAAACTGATTTTCCCGGATAAAGGGAAAAGCGCGCCTGCGCGCCCTCCCCCAAAACTTACCTCGTTCAGTACAGTGTTCTTAAACCGCTCAGTTTACATATCTTAAGCGTTCTCTAAAAAATTAAACCACATAATTATACCCATACTGCTGTGCTAAGGAAAAATGCTGTATGAGCATTCAAAGATTACAAAATTTCCCTTGCCAAATCACGAACTTTCGGGAAAATCACGCTCCATTAAAAATCTTCATCGTAGATTCGTTGCGTATTTGAGGAGTTGCATCGAATTTCTTTCCATCCAATTTTTCAAAGAATTTTGTTCTTAATTTAATCTAGAGTATTTTAAAATTTCAATGAAAAATATTCATAACTTTCCTCATAAATAAGTTTTTTCTCAAGGAAAACTTGGCACCATTCGAATGTTCATCGGCGATTTTCTTTAGCACGGCAGCATATACTTGGTCATTCCATAGGCACATGAGTTTCGGAGCTGAACTTTTTCAAATTCAGAATGCGCAGAAGATCGTAGCTGTCCTTAGTTTAGCATTGAATGTAATGTAAGTAATGCCCCTACATACAATTGAATCAAGATTGAAGCTTTAGTTTTACTTTAAAAGTGCGTAAACTTATTTTTCCTGAAGTCCATTTGAAAATTTACAAACTTCATCAAAAGAAAGAAAACAGCCAGTATGAATCGCCTTAAAATGTTGCGTAGGCAAGAGAACCTGTAGATGAACTCCTCAGCTTGTTCTCTCATCTACCATATCTGCTGGAAAAACTCATCAAGCTAACATACCGAAGATGCTTTTGTTTAAATGTTGACAAGTACCCCTTCGACTGAAGCACAACAAATTTTTCATGCGACAAAAGAAAACGCAGAATTGCAGTTAAACTGGAATCAACTGCCTTGCGCTCTTTTCTCTCCTTTGCGCTCTTTTAAATTTCGCGGTTGAAATTCGAACTTCGGTTCATCAGATTTTTGATGAGTTTGTGGGTGCCGCGAGTTTTTGTTTGACCGTTTGGCGCCTAAAATCGTAAACATTGCAGCTTTGCTGACTTTGCTGATAAGCATGTCAGTCTAGTAAGGTTTCAGTAATTTGAGAATATGTAAGTAATACACATATTTAAATATTTATACTTTTAATTGTGTTACCAATGTTTAAAAAAATTACTATCTCAGTATGAATCATCCATAGCGCAGCATATCATTTGCAAGTGAACCGTCAAGGAGTCGCAGTGTCTCATTGTCAAGCTCACATCACAGGTAAAATCACAATCTTGTTTTCCCAGATTTAGTCCATTAGTAGCAGATTAGATCAAGTTCTGATGAAGTTATGGAAGTTCAACTATACAGGCTGCAAGTTTGCACATCACTCTTGCAACCTTCAAGGCATATTTGAGGGACTTGGAGCGACAGATCTGAAACTCCGAAAGTCCATCAGGCCTTCACCGATGCCTCCGCGAATAAAGTTAGGGCCCAAAAGGGCAGCCAACCTATGAATTTCGAATGTCCAGAGCGATTTACAAATACAATTGTTACGAACCGTCGTTTAGAAAACATGTATTCGGTTTACTTTTTGCATAAATTTACTTATTTTTGCGAAAGAACGCTCATTTATGTACATTCTTAGCCATCTTGGTTAGAATTGAAATCTGTAGGCTGGCAGTGAAATTTTGTGTGTTAGAAGTTGCTCAAAAGGGTGGCTGCACTTTTGGGCCCTAAGCCCTCCATGAACCGATCTGTCGCTACTCTCCCTATACAGGTACTCTACTTGGAGGACAAGGCGCTCCAGTGCAGTTTTTGAAAAAATTGACATATAAATGATTTCATGTAAAACTAGTCCTGATGTGTAGTCTGTGAGGAATTAGCTCCAATTCCAATCTTAAGCATCCAAAAGTAGGTTTGAACTTTCTTTCGGCCATAAGGATCCGCATAATTTTGAAACTTCAAACATGTATCTCTCGAAACAGCAAAAATTGCACGTATGCGCTTCGTCCTCCGAGCCCCTCATTGATAATCCCATTTTTGCATCGCCCACAGTGTCTATTATTGTCAAGATTTTACCCATAGTCATAATTATCTTGTGAATTCCATGATTCCTGGTAGCTGCACTACCTCAAAATTATTGTTGCAGCCCCCCTTACCAAAGGATTTTCCTCTCGAGTGATGACCACCCATCTGTGGACAGAATTTTTTTTATTTTGTAGGAAAAGGCAGTGCTCATATTCAGCAGAGGTCCCCTACTAATTTTTTGAAATACCGCTATTAACCATAACGGTTATTAGCGCTGCCAATCAGTAGATAAAGATAGTTTCTTCCTGTAGATGATTGTTCTTCTTGACCATTATCTGGGATTTTGCAAGTGTGACGATTAGGTCATCAAATGATGGCTTAAGATTGCAACTGGAACTGAATAGCTCAGAAGTGGCCGCAATGCAACAACTCAACTTCATATGAAGTATGTTTTGCGACCTTCATTCTAAATATCAACACCTCTCTTTTTTCTAGAGGAAGACTCTGAAAGTCAAGAATTATCATGTCGAAGCGGAAAGAAAACTCTGAAAAATTACCTGGCGAATCATCCTCCAGCAAAGCCAAGAAGCCAAAACTGCCGGAACCTGATCCTGAATCGGAGAGTGGCTCAGAAAATGAAGACTGGCAGGATGACGAAGATGGTAAGAAAGATTAAGCTTTTGAGGCTTGCCCGTCCCCTACAACATTCTATTTTTCTCATTGTTGATAACCATGAACATAAATATGTTCGTCTTATCATAGACATCAGACAAAGACATTATTTTTGTACACATTGTTAAAAATAGTACAGACTTAAAGTGTTGAGTTATGTATCGATTAAAAGTGGAAGTTTGCTAGAACTTATGAAAAAAAAAAACTTAAAAAACTGATAATCTGGGCCCAGGCAACAGGATGATTCCAAAAAACCAACAATCACATATGCTTGATTACACATCGCTTTCAAATGCTGAAAATGTGTTCTGTACGACAAAATTTCAGCATATTCCCATGTGAAGTAGAGGTTACGCACGCGCTTAGGTTTTATCCCTACAAGGAATACGTGTGAGAAAGAGAGATGAAAATAGAAGCCACCAAAATCATTATTCAACCTTATAAATTTGGATTTCATTTTTATGATCATGTCTTCAGCCCGTTTACTTGATGATCATTTACCAAATTTGTTACCCGCACCTATACAATTTAGCAACTATTATAGCAGGAGGCTGCATGGCATTATATGCTTGATTCTTCCCGTTATCTTATTTAAGCAGATTTACAGTAACTATAGCTGAGATTGATTTGGGCAGTACTTCATGAATTTTCTGTTTTTCTATTATTCAGGAGGAATTCGTGTGGCTGGTATCTATATCCCACCTCCTATCAAGCCTGCGTGTACCTCCGAGAATACCGGTGAAGCCAGACTAATTATCACTCATATTGTCAATGAGAATTTCAAAAGTTATGCCGGAAAGGAAGTTCTTGGACCATTCCACAAAGTAAGTTAGATTTCCCTTCAAAACTTCTTTTTAATTTAGTACCCCATTATTTAAGACTGTGCGAACCTGTAAAGGAGAGTTCAGTTGAGCGTCCCTACCCTGTAACCACAAAATTCTGCTGAACAAAGCAAAGAGTCACAAGCACCCACTGAAAGTCGCTAGTTCCCACCTATTTAAGACAAACTTTCCAAACAGTGTAGAAAATTCACACTGAAATTTGCAATTGAAGTGAACCCAAACCAGTGGTGTAATTCAAACCTTTTAAAGGTTTGTAAAGTCCTACTAACCTGCAAGTTATACTTCCTTTTAAAGTGGATCAGCTAGAAAATTAATAATCACAAAATCAGGTTAAGAATGGTAGCAATATCACTTCGCAGCAAGAACTTTTAAGTTCATCTCCGATTTTTCCTATCAATTTTTTAATTTTTAAATATTTTGTGACTGCCAAAGCCATATGCTAAAGAGAAAAAATCCCCAATTTTCATGGTTTATAACTCATGAATCTCCCACAGTGTACCCAAAAAAACCCAGTGTTGCAAGATTGGACACATTCTCTATCCCCTTTTAATTTTATTTCTTTCCTTTTTCAGAGTTTTACATGCATAATTGGCCCAAATGGCTCTGGCAAATCAAATGTCATTGATTCAATGCTGTTTGTATTTGGCTATCGTGCCAGCAAGATTCGCTCGAAAAAAATCTCCGTCTTACTTCACAAGTCTGAAAAACATCGCGACATTAAAAGCTGCACAGTGCAAGTTCACTTTCAGTTGATCATTGACAAGGATGGTGAGGAGTATGAGGTTGTGCCAAACTCAAAAGTTGTTATTGGGAGGACAGCATTTGCTGACAACTCTTCTTTTTATACACTCAACGATAAGAGAGTGCAATTCAAAGAGGTAGCTAAAGTGTTGGCTCGTCATGGTATTGATCTGATTCACAACAGATTCTTGATTCTACAGGGTGAAGTCGAGCAAATAGCCATGATGAAACCAAAAGGCCTAACACCACATGAAACAGGTATGCATCTATTGATTATTAAAGAATGTCATGGATTCCTTGCTTTGCAGTCTAATCTAAGGGTATTGATGATTCCTTACTTTGCGCCAAAACAGTTGTGTGTAAATTGATGTTTTAACATTTAGTGAAAATCATCCCGCTGTGCGAAAAAATTTGCAGCATTAGTACATTGTTGCTGATAGTCTAAACGCCATTAGCCATACTTATTCAACTTATTTTAATGATACCTTCTTCAACTTTTTGCAAAATCTTCACATTACCTCACACCATACTTATTGTTATAGGCATGCTGGAGTACTTGGAAGACATTATTGGAACCACCCGCTACAAAACTCCAATCCAAAAACTTGAGGAACAAGCAGAAATTCTCAATACAGAAAAAACAGAGAAACAAAATCGCCTCCAACTTGTTGAGAAAGAACGTGATGCTTTAGAAGAGCCTATGAGAGAGGCCATCAAGTTCCTTGAGACAGAGAATGAAGTTAACCTTCTTCGTAACAAGCATTGGCAAAAATACATTTACCTACACAAGAAAGATATTGAGAAGCTGGAGGCAGAAAAAGCAGAAATAGAGGAAGGCATGTCTGAATTGAAAAAGAAGTTGAAAGAACTAGAAGACAGCACGAAGGAAACTACAGATTCAATCAAGGCCAAAGAAAAGGAACTAGCGGCAATGAGGGAGCAGTTCGAGGCTAAAGACCAAAAATTCAAGCAATACTCACTACAGGTATGTTGTATGTGTGAGAGTTTAAAATGAAAAAGCTGTAAAATGCAAAATTCCAGTAAAAAGTAGTCTTGTTGAGGGCTGTCAGTGAAAATCTAAAATAACAGTTTATATGGAGTTTATTCAGAAAAATTTTGAAACAAGTTTCGATGATGAGTCCTTTGTGAAAATTTGAAAAATAAATTGATATCAGCCTACTTTGTAATTGAATCGACATATGCGAAAACGTCCGTTGTCTAATACAGGGTTTCATAATTGCGGTGGGTTTCTTTTGTCCCACGACACTGATGAATAGGATTGATCTCTTTTGTAAACGTTCAATTACACTCAGAGGATTATTTATAAAATTGTTCTACATTCCTAACGTCTTAAACCATCTTGTGTTGTTAAGTTACAACGACATTGTCCACTCAAATTCTGAAACAAGGTCTTGGAAAACGGACGTTTTCGCATACATCGATTCAATTGGTGAATTTAATTTTAGCAGAATAATTTAGACTTTTTTTTACAACCAACAGACTCATCAACACTGCATCTGATAGATTTTCCTCTGAAAAATAGAATGAAATGTCTCAAAAATTGTTGTTGGTATCTCTGCTCAAACCATCTGACAAATCTATAAAATCGTATTGCTTGCTAAATGTTTGACCAGATTAAGTGCATAAGGTGTTCCGTTAAATTATTGAGAGACCTTTGAAAACTACCTATATGGCAATATTTTAGCCTCCTTTGTTTTCTTTAGAAATCCCACTAATAAAAAAGAAAGAAGTCAAGTTTTCTTCATTATGGCTCTTACCAGAAAAATAATATAGTTTTTCCAGACTTAAAATATCTCCAAATTAACTTGATTTTCCAACGAGGAACTACTATTTCTAGCTCATTTAGAAACAACCTGTGTGGCATTATTTTTCCGATGCATATGGTGCTTTTACAAAGAGGAACAGTACTTCCTTGTGGCAGAGTGTAGTCCAAAAAATGGCTTATTTGATGATTTTTAGAAAGTAGACTCCCAAAAATTTCCGTGGGGTTTTACAGGGTTGAATATTTTGAGCTCCCATTCCACTGTGCATCACTGAAAATGCCAAGATGGTGTCTGAAAATATCCCTCTTGCTGCTGCAGCCATGGTCTAATCGAGTGTTGTCTCTGCTGTAATTCATAGTCTATACAGTCAAGCATTGATAACAGCTGCGCTGACCATGAATCACAGCAGAGGCAACTCTCAGTCGGAATGCAGGCTGCGATGAGGGGGGTATTTTCAGACAGCATCTTTGCTTGTTCTACAATGTGGGTGTTATTTTTTACTGCGTTTACCTATTTGAATTCTAACAACTATGTTTCAGGACACCACAATTGCTGCCGACCTAAAAGAGACCAACAAAAAGCGGAAAAAGCTGATGGAAGACAAAAAGAAGGAAGAGAATAAACTGGCTGAGTTAAAGGCGTTGCCAGAAAAAAATGCAAAAGAAATTGCAGAATTGCAAGCTCTAGCAACACGCTTGGAAGCTGACCGAGTGAAAGAAGAGGCACAGAGGGACAAAATCTTGGCCTCTTTACGAACTGACACAAAGAGCCTTCAGGATGATAAAGATAAGCTCCAAGCCAAGCAAATTGATTTGAAGAAGACGGCTGATGATGCCAAAGCAAAGGTCAGTGTGACTTTGTTGGTAGAATTCCCTTCTTAACAAACAGTATGTATGATCTTGTGAAGAATGTTGCCAAGAAAGTATTTTCACAAGGTTTTTTTAAAGGGTCATGAATGGGTTTTTTTCCCATTTTTTTTTCTGTTTCAATTTCTTTTTGTTTTTCCCCGAATACATAAACTTCAGTATTCTATGAAGGTATCCCTATGTTTAAATACGAGTTTTTTACATAATATATGGATGCCATTTACCAAGAAAACCTTAGCACTTGACACATCACTTAGTTTTCATCTTGTGTTTTTTTCCCTCCTCCCTTTAAAAAAAAAAAAAACTAAGCAATATCTTGCTTTCAAATTTCATGAGTTTATCCTTCCAATCTAAGTTAAATTTATAGATACTTTTGAGACATTGTATTGCTCTGTTTTCAGTACAAAAAAATAAATAAATAAAAAAGTAAACTATGTATTAATGAAAATGAGACAAAGTGAAATACAGGCTGATTCCAGTTAAATCAATTTACATAAGTAATATCAAAAGATGTTATTCCCCCTCTGATATCAGCAGCACATCTTTTGGTGGTATCTTAGGTTATATTTTCCCAAGCATAAACCAAGTTTCAAAATTCAAGGCAAGTGGGCCCTTTTGTCACAGAACTAGGTTATTATTGTGTCTTTTACAGAGACTAGAACTTTTCTCATGTGTTCGCCAATTCTTTATTTTCACATGTGTTACTTTACAATTATCTGACATTATTGAAGGTGCATACTTTTGTTCTGCGTTTTAACAAATGTATTATCATTCTCTCACCGTCCCTTATTTGTCTTTATTTGCAGTGTGATTTAGCACAGTCAGAGTATGACATTTATTTAAGTACAGAAAGGAAGGAAAAAGCTAAGATGGAGCAGTTGACTGCCAGTTTGGAGACAACAGAGGCATCTTTGAAAGAAAAACAAAGGTATTTCGTGTTCTTCGTTTTACATTCAATTGTTTGCGCAATTTCCATTATGAATGAACAGAACTTTTCATTGTTTTTTATCACAAGCTTGTTAAAATGATCCCTTCATTCTCTTATCTTGCATCTCAAACTAAAGCAGGATATCTGCATCAAATGATGTACCAATCTAAACTGCAGATACTAATTTTACTTTTATGGACATAAGTATTTTTGAAGCTTTTGGTTTGTCAAATGGGTTTTGCATGAAATTTAAACATAAAAGCATGTTCTGTAAAATGGAATTCTTACCCTGTCAAGTAGTGGATTCTTTGTGTTAGAATTGTTGTTTCTTCCTCCTATCCTTTTTTTTTTCTTGTCCTTAAATCCTTCATCCATAACAAAAAGGGAAGAGGTTAGTAATAAATAAGTGGAAACTGCCTGCAGAACCAATATGGGGAACTATTACTAACTTAAAAAGAAATTATTAACTTAGTGCTGTTTTACGTAGTGTACTCAAAAACTAGTTGCTGTAACATGAGAAAATCACAGATTTACCACACAACAATTAATAAATTCGTCAGGACAAAATTCCATTCCTAATCTTAGATGAGTGCAAACCATACAGCCCATAAATATCAAGCCTAAATCATGGCTGTAACTTTCAAAAATGAAACTAGAGAAGCATCATTTTCTGATTAGGAAAGAGCACCAGAAAACTAGTTTCTAGTTTATTGGCCCGTCCTCTGGCCATTGTTTTTAAGCTGCTGTGCAGTAAAGCCTTGACCTTTTTCCGGTTGCAACAGAATTGTGTTTTGATGCTTGATTTTAGTAAATTAGCTAAAATAAATTCAGATCTGTCCAAACCGCAACTTTCTACATTCAATATTAACCCAGGTATCGCCCTTTGAAAAGTCGGGTTTTTGATGTCATCGACCGCGGTAGTGGCACCATTACCCTATGTGAAACGCGGATGAAAGCAAGGTGGAAGAAACCAAAGGTGTCACTGCCACGGTGGATGACGTTAAAAACCCAACTTTTCAAAGGGAGATATCTCGGTTCATGTTGAACGTAGAAAGTTACGGTTTGGGCAGAGCTTAATATTTTCAGCTAATCTACAAGAATCAAGCATCAAAACACGATTCTGTGACCAGCGCAACTGACCCATTGCCAAATCGCTATTTGACTATAAAAAAAGGGGGATATGCTTTCCTCGTATTCCTTTGCTCCGTGTCAAATAATTTTACTTTATTTTCATCAAAATGTTGTGTGCTGGTTGCAGGCAAATCAATGAGATTAAAGGAACTTTGCCCAAAGACGAGGAGACTCTGAAAACAGCTGAGTCTCAGCTTTCAGAGTTACGGCCACAAGAAACAAGTGTCCAAGCAGAGTTGAGAACCAAAAGGAATGAAGTTGATGAAAAACGTTCAACGATGCAAGCAAACAGATCTCGCAACCGAGTCCTTGATTTTATTCTCCAGTTGAAAGCAGAAGGTCGTGTCTCAGGAATTTTCGGCCGATTGGTATGTACTTGTTTCATGTTATCGTATATCTGTAGGAAACTTATCAAAGGAAACAGCCTTTCTTGAAGAAAGAAGAATAGCAATTTTTGGTCCAGATGATGAATCAAAAATTTTGATAAGTGTAGCACACAAGAACTATCTTGGATTTTGAATGGGACCTATACTATCAGACTAAAGAAGGAATAACTGTAGTAGAATGTTTTTCTATCTATTTAGCTGGACCTTAGTGCTCCAAAAACCATTATTTTAAGGGATCCACAAACACTAAATATTCAATCACTGAATAGAAATTAGTTGATCACTGCTGCTTGAATTCAAGAGAGCTGTCACAGAGCTTTAAAGTGTCTTAATTTTTTAAATTTTTTCAGGGTGATCTAGGTGCGATTGATGAAAAATATGATGTTGCGGTTTCGACAGCCTGTGGAGCTCTGGACAATATTATTGTTGATACAATTGAAAATGTCAATCACTGTATCCAAGCACTGAAGCAGCAAAATGTAGGGCGAGCTACTTTCATTGCCTTGGAAAAAATGGAACATCTTCGTCCAAAAACCAAACAAAAAGTCAAAACGTGAGTTGGATTTCCCTGTTTTTCATTTGGTATTCACATATTGTGGGTGTCTGGTACACAGCCTCCATCCTGATTTTCGTCGGTTGTAGAAGAAACTTGCACTTATCCTCATTAGTATTCTGCGCCAAGATTTTCAGCAAAGTAAAACGTAAATCAGTGTGGTCTATAAGCCCATGCAGTAATTTAACAGTTGTCACAACAAGCATCTGTGCAAAAATGTAAGTGTGCAATCTCTTAACATGAGTTGATTTTTTTATTGCTAGACATTATTCAGCATTTGCAACATTCAAGGTCTAAACTTTCAGAACCAGCATCAACGTTTTTTTGTAAGAGCAAGGATAGGAAAATAAAATTTGTTTCCCTGATAGTTACCAGTAGGTTAGTTTACCTTGGGAGCATTAAATTCTACAGTTTTTTGGTGAAAGAGAAACAATGCATACAGAAAACTTGGAAAATCGTTTCTGTACAGAAATAATGCTTCCTTTGTAGAGGTACCCCACAACTTGTTTGAGCTATTCTGTTTGGTACCACCATCTAAATTCAATATAGCATGTATTAAATGCAACAATGGTGGTGGCAACGCTTTTTCTCTTGGATTCGCCCGCCATATTATTGTGTTGCATAAATCTCAAAAGCAATGGTTGCGCAGTTCAAACCTTGTTTTCTGCCACCCAGTTTTTTTTTCTTTTTTGATTGATCTTTTTGCCCAGTTGCTGTTGTCAAAAAAAGCCAAGAAAAAACAGCAAGCTTTTCGCACTCAGTACTTAGTCAAATTAATCAGTAAAAAAAATGACTCAACTGACCCATTCCTCTCTTCAAGCATTTTGATAGAATTAATTGAGTTCTTTGAACCTTCCTTTACGTATCAGACTCATTTTTATCACCTCAACATTTTTCAGTCCTGAAAATGTGCCAAGGCTCTTTGATCTCATGAAAATTCCTGATGAACGAATGAAAACTGCTTTTTACTTTGGAGTTGGAGAAACACTGGTCGCAAATAATCTAGATCAAGCTTCAAGGATTGCATACGAAAGTGGTGTAAGGCACCGAGTTGTCACACTCAAAGGAGAAATTATTGAACCTACAGGTAATGTAGTGTTTTTATGTAATTTATTAGGTCGGGAAAGTACTTGCTTCAAAAGAGGTTTCCTGTCTATTTCTTTCACTAGCCGAAATCACTAATTCCTCCAAAAAAATGAGAGGAGTAAATGTTGGCATCTGACATTTTTTTTATACGATTATGTGATAATTGTCTTCAAAACGGCACATGGCGGTAATTACTGTGAAAATTTTTGAAGTATAATCCCTTCCAAAAACTCAAAGTTAAAGTAATTGAAAGCAACAACCCTTAAAGAAAAAAATTATTACAAGCATGTCCCAACACTGATCGTGATTCTATAAAGTTTAGAATTTACATTGTAGTACATAAATGCAATAACCAAACTTTTAATCCTAAAGCTTTTACACATTCTTTTCTCAGGTACCATGTCTGGAGGAGGCAACTATGTGATGAAAGGTCGTATGGGAAGTTCAGTTAAAGACCTGGAAGTAAGTTCACCCGGAGAAATGAAGAAACTGGAGTCAGTTGTTGAGAAACTGGAACAAAAGTTCCAGACCATACGACAGCAATTGCATGCCTTGGAGGAAACGCAGTCATACTTGTCCCCAAGAATCAAAGCCAATAAAACAAATCTCAACAAATACAATATGGAGTACGAGGTAAGAAGTTATATTGTGAAGATAGGTCATCAGTATCGCTTGTCATAGAATCGTGTTTTGATGGTTCAAGCCTATAGAGTAGCAAAAAAGAATCAAATCTGTCCAAACGCCAGGTTTAATGTCCAATACTAATAAAGAGCCAGCCCTTTAAAAAACAGGAAGGACTACTGAAAATGAAGTTGTTGACTGCATATTTGTGAGTGATAAGCTGCCAAATTCTATGTAATGACAGTTGCAAAGAAGAGCAAATTGCAAAGTATACGTTTATAGGTCCTCAATAATATTCATGTGCTTTTTCCAGATGCTGTCCAAACAAGTTCCCCTGCTTAAAGAACAAATCAGCAAACAGAAAGATGTTATAGAAGAAGTAAAAGCAGATCCAAAACAAGTGAAGCAGTTGGAGTCTGTGGTTCAGGTAATTTTCTCTTTTGTAAGAATGAAGGAGGAACAAGGTGCGTCTGTTTTGCATGTGTGTGACTGATACTAATTTTATTTTCAATGTCGGAGCTTTGAATATGTCAGAAAAAACAACCACAAATTCTTGTAAACAAACCTCGAACCAATTAGTGCCGATATCATGTGATCTGATCAGTTGAATCTTATGTCATTAGGTGACAAGTGACAATCTAATAGGTTTGTTGCATAAGAAGAGTTACAGATAAAAAAACATGTGCAAGAAATACCACTTGATAGTAGAAAAATAGAATGAAAACTCACGGAATACATTAAAATAATCTAAAACCCACTTCCTCATACACAATTTGCATAGTTCTTCCTATGCGTTTTCAAATATCCTGTATCTGTGAGCATTTTTTCCTAGCTATCTTTTCTTTTTTTTCTTTTTTCTTCTTCTTTTTTTTATTATTATTATTTAACCTTACCGTTACTATTTTCTTTTCCCCGCAATTTTGTTTAGTGGATGGGCTACATGATATTATAACAATACTTTTAAGAATTTTCTTGAATTTGATATAGCTTTATTAATTTTGGTTTCTCTTTGGATCAGAAAGCAAAAAAAGAATTTGAAAAAGCGAATGAAGCTGCCAAAGAAATTGAAAATGAGGTGAAAGAAGTACACTCAAAAATCATGGAGCTAACAGAAGGCAAGATGAAAACTGCAAACAAAAAACTAGATGAAGTAGTGAAGAAATTGGACAAAACGAATTCACATGTCAACCAGCTAAGTGTTGGAATCAAAACTGCTGAAAGGTGGGTTTCAACATTAAAGTTTCTATTTTCTTAATGAACCTACTCCTCCTTTTTTTAAATTTTTTTTTTTTTTTTTTTTTTTTTTTTTTTTTGTGTGTGTGTGTGTGTGTGTGCGTCAAAACAGACTTTCGTAAGATTTTGAGACACCTTTTTTCTGCAAAGGAGATTTTTGTACAAAAACCCTGCTTCCTCTTAAAAATGGTTCAATCCCGTTTTTTTACCCATTTAAGCCATGCTAAGGAAGTCCTCTGCTTATCTCAGAAAACCCCCAAAGTTGTATCATTTTCTGTAAACATGAAAAGATCCCTTTATGAGTACCTGTAATATGTAAATTTACTCATCTGTCTCTTATCCTCATTCTCCCTGCCCTTCTTCGTAAAGTTATTTTGCCACACTCAAGCGAGAAAGAAGCAGCTGTGCTATAGGTTACCTCACACTCTGACACTTCTACGCTTACTCCTGTGGCTGTATTGAAGCAGAATTAACAGATATTTTTACATCCTCCTCTCCATGGCATCAGGGCACCTAAGCCTCTATCTCAGCGGCTCCGTAATTTGACATCTAACTATTTTTAATGAGATAGCACAAACAAGAGCACTTGTAACTTCCATTCATATTGGATTATTGACTCATTTCTGAGGCAGTTTGGATGTTCAGTTGAAATATATTTTTTTTTAATTCATTTTTTCCACCAACTACTTAACTGCTGTGATATTTACCAGGAATGCAAAGAAAGCTGAAGACCGCATTGACAATTTAACTCATGAGATCGAAGAAGCGCAAAATGCCATGTTGAAAATGAGTGAAGAGAAAAAGAAAATGGAAGCAGAAGTAACACAACTTTTAGAAGAAACTGAAGCCATATCGGTAAGTTAGTTCTCAAGATTTTGAAGGAAGTACAGTAAAAGCTCGCTTCACTTGATCATCAGGAACCATGGAAAAAAACAGCCTTTACACAGCAACAGCGCTAAATTTGAATTGAAATTTTCCAGAGAATATTTACTTGTAATCGGTGCATATAGCTAGACATACTTCAAAAATGGGCTCAGTATAGGAAAAGTATTATTTAAATTAGTTAAGACCTGTACATGTCACACTTTTTTCAAATTTTTTTAAAATAAAGCAGTGTTGAAAATTTACAACATCTTGCCAGAGAGGATTAACTCAATTTTTAAAACACCGAAAAATTCATTGTTGTGAATAAGTAACACCATGCCATAGAGGGTTAAGAGTTAAAAATTGACTTTTCTTTAAATATCGTAGAATAATGTACTTTACAAATTTACAATTGTAAAATTTACATTTTACAGTTATATCATTACAAGAATCTGTAATGTACTGCATCTTTGGTAACTAATTATTGACTTTGTGATTTATTTTCAGAGGAATATTGTGGAGAAGGAAGACGAAGTCAAAGAGGCACAGAAAGGCCTTGCTAGTGTATCAAAAAATTCGAATGAGCTCAAAGCAGCCAAGCTCAAAGAAGATCAGAAGGTTGAAACTGTCAATGCAAAAATCAAAGCTGTCAGAGACAAGATTCCTCACTTGCAAAACAATGTAAGCCCAAATTGTTCTATCTATGAGTGTATTTTATTTGACAATGCATCTGTTGGAGGCAAGATATGTAGGCAGTGAATAGACATTCTATGTGTGAAGTCGCACAGAAATCATGATGGGCACTTCAAAATAGTTTGAAATCCACTTCTTTGCATTCAATTTCCGTTGTTTTCAACACGCTTTTCAAATTAACCTTGTCTGCAGGCAGTTTTTCTCAGTCACCGTTTACCAGGTTTGCCAGACAAAGGTAAGATAACCTAACCTGGATAGATGAACTTACAATTTTGCAAACTTTCGAGTTTTTCTGTAGGCAAACCTGACCGTCGGCCACCAAAAGGAAGAGCCCGTAGACACAGTGAATGTGAAAAAACGTGTCACAAACTATGCAAATTGCGGGCTAAGGAGAGAATTTCAGACTTTTTGATGCGCTCAAAGTAGTTTTCTTGCAATTAACCTGTTGAATCTATTCATTTTGCCGTCTCTCCTGCATGGCAACAGACCCATCGTGTGGCATTAAACCGAGTTCATTTCCAACATTTGTCGCAACAGTTGCTGTGAGATCAAGTAGGGTTTGCGATGGTGTATTGAACAAAATTTAAGTCAGCCACACTTATAATTACACCGTAACTTAGCAGCTGTTGCCTAACTCAGCCATTTTGGGCCGCAAAAAGATAACAAAAACTCTAGTAGACAGCTCAAAAGTTTTCGTAATTTCTCTGATTTGTTCAGTAACCTTTCTTTAAGGTAAAGTAGCAGAGTATTTGGCAACTCAAAAATCGACATTGCAATTAAAACCGCTCTTGCAAGTTAAAAATAAGGCAGAAACCTCAAGAAACTTCTGTAAAGACTTAACACAATATCTTTTACCTATTGACTTGTGGTGCTCTTCTCAAGTAAACCTAATTTTTGTTTTGTTGTAATAATTGAGGTTTATTCGTTTCTCCTTCATAATTTTATTTTCAGTTAGCCATACGTAATTTGCTCACTCACCATACTCTTCAAATAGAAAATTAATCAATATTCAATCACATAATGAAGTAGAAATATTTCCTTATTTTCCCCTCATTGATATACTTTAAATCCATAACTTGCATTATCCTCTCTAGGAAACGTTGTGGTAGCATTGCGGTGTTTCATAATGAAACGGTCTATGTGTAATTGTGTTCATGCAAAGTTTTGTCCTTATCTTTGATTCCAGTTGAAAAAATTGTCACTCCACGAAATTCCGGATGTAAGCATTAAGAAACAGGCCAAACCAACGAGCCCTCAAAGCAATAATGAAGAAAAGGACAAAGAGACTGAAGAAGAGAGCGCCGAGAAAGAAGAGAAAGAAAAAGATGAAGAAGAGAAAGAAGAACAAGAACCAGAGAAGGAAAATGAACTGCGCACTTACACGGAAGAGGAACTGGAGGCTTTCAGTGTCGATGATATCCAATATCGGTTGACGCACTTGGACTCAGAGTTAGAGAAGATGAAACCAAACTTAACTGTCATCGATGATTACAAAAAGAAGGTGTGTATTATTCAATTATTTCAGCTTGCTTTCATAAATTTTTTCTCTGTAATAATGTTGCTCATGTTTTTATTTTTATTTTTTTTAAATTTAAAGACAGTTTTCTTGGGAAGTATTTTCGCTTTAGTTGTTAAACAAACAGCCACTGCACCATAGAGGAGAATAAATTAACATGAAAATATATATTTAACTAGATATATTAGACTTAAATGGCGCCAGCCCTGCTTTTCCAGCCATCACCGTATCAGGCTCGTGTAAAGAAATTAAAGAATCGTGTAAGAAGTAAAATTGATAAAAATATATGTTTTTCCTGACAGGCAGTCATCCAAAATTAAGACATAAAACATACTCATTCATCTTCTGGGGATGAGAGCAAACTCTATGTTCATCTTTTTGGCAGTTGTTCAGGCATCCTTCTTTCTCACTTTCTTCCAACCACACAAATTTTGGCTAGCCTTTAATTTTCTATTCTATCCACATGCATTGTTACATGCTCAAGCTAGTTCCCTTTTTTAATGAAAAAATTACAATTATTGGTAAAAATAGTGTTACTTATCCAGAACAAATGAATGAGAGTAGGCCTAAAGTAACACTCAGAAATAGGGATGGATATGATGACACTATGTAATAGTCATCAGTGCTAGTTTTGTTAAATAAGAATACTCATTATAAGAAGAAAAATTAATTTTGATTAATTTTCCCTCTTAGAGTTTTGCTGCTTGAAGCAACACTTATTGTCGACCAGTCACCAAGCCAATTGCACATGCACGTTTAGTCGAAGTGGGCCCATCATCAGTAAAGCGTAGAGCAGTGTATTTATTGACCAAAAAAAAAATATGCTCTAAACATCACCATTTTTTCAAGCTGCTGTTGATATTTAATCTGATTTGTCAAACCATTCCTAGAATTTTCAGGACTTGGAAAACTTTCAAGGGTCCATGAATTGGGAATCAATTATTTTATTTTGGAGATTTTCCTTTTCCTCGAGCTTGTAAGATGAATCTCAATTTGGAACCCGGAGTGTCTAATGTACCGATTGAATCGGTGTCCATATTTCCATTCTGATTTCTGCTATAAAAAATTGTTAAATTAACCTGGAAGAAACAGGTGGATAGTGGATAGTTTTGCCTTCATTTTTCTGTTAAAATTTTCTGCCAGTTTTACATTTAATAGTACTCTTTTAACATTTTTTCATTTATTTTAGACGGAGCTGTATCTAAAGAGAGCTGGTGAATTGGATGAAATTAATGCCCGTTGCGCAGAAATCCGTAAATGGCATGAGGATGTCCGGAAACGTCGGTTAACAGAATTTATGGCTGGTTACAGTATTATCACAGAGAAACTGAAGGAAATGTATCAAATGATTACCCTAGGTGGTGACGCTGAGTTGGAGCTTTGCGACTCGCTTGACCCATTCTCAGAGGGAATATCTTTTAGGTAACAAATGTGCACTCATTTAATTTTTTTTACATGATGATACCCAGTATCTAAAACTGGACTTGCAAAGACAAGGAGTTAAACTGTCTAATAGTTTTACACCAAATGTCGGGCAACTTCTCTCTACAATAGTAGAACTTTCATCGTCAGACAAAGACAAAATTAGTTGAAAAAGCTAGAACTTTCATTCATTATTAAAAGTAAAATAATAACACCAAAATGCAATTTTGGAATTTATTAGTTTATTGTTTGAATAAAGAAGGTGCTTGACAAAAGGATTAAATTGTAATTACAACCCTGGTAATTTTGTCTGTGGAAAATGAATAAAATTCAAGAAAGCTTTTTATTTTCGTTACTGTTTTTAGGTATGCTAGTATGAAAGGTACGAATATTCGAATCGGTAACCTTGATTCTGTCTAATACATACTTAAGTATTATTAGGGATCATAACTTGCAGGAATGACTCTACTTAAGCTACTTAATCACCTATTAAAGCATACAAATTTTCACGAAGACAGAGGAGGCAAATTGTGTGTTTTCATCCTTTCATTTTTCTTTAAAATAAATGACTCTAGTGCTTTATCACTCAGCTAATCAGCACTGCTAAACCTTTTTAATGAGAATTATTGAAAGTTTAATTCAGTCTGAGTGAAACAAAACAATCATTTTTCATAGATAAAGCAATTTTAATGAAATAAAAACGGTATAACATGCACCTCCTTCTCTTCTAAGTACTTTCTGAAAATGAATAAATAAAGAAAAATAATTCTTGAAACAGTCGTGTCAGAGTCAAACAAATAAGTATCCATTGATCAACCTCCTAAAATGTTCCATTGGAATTGTTCTTCTGTTTCAGTGTTCGACCTCCAAAAAAATCTTGGAAGAATATTTCAAATCTTTCTGGTGGTGAAAAAACCCTCTCTTCTCTTGCTCTAGTCTTCGCATTGCACTACTACAAACCCACGCCTCTATACGTCATGGATGAGATTGACGCCGCACTTGACTTTAAGAATGTTTCTATTGTTGGACACTACATCAAGGAAAGGACAAAAAATGCCCAATTTATTATAATCTCGCTTCGTTCTAACATGTTTGAACTAGCTGATACGCTAGTTGGAATCTACAAGACTTATAACTGTACCAAATCTGTTGCTATTAATCCTAAATTCTACTCAGGAAGTCTACCAACTCAGCCACTGCCTGCCAGCCAAGTTGCCATATAAGAACAAGGAGAGAGCAGAGCTAGTAATATTGTGATTTTTTAGCAAGTAAACTATTTTTCTTCTCTTATCTATTTCTTGTATAAAATGGACTTTTGTAGCCTTATGTACAGACTTTAAGCCACCATTCTTTCTTAACTTATGAGTAAAAGTAAATGCTCCTCCACATTGAATGCCTCACCATCACACTTAAAACAAAATCCCCGCGGTATTCTAATCAATTCCAGTAATGCTTTTTTTACTTTTTCTTATGTGACTTAGCAATAATGTCTAATAAAGAATACGTTCATACAGAAAAAGCGTCCAAGTCATTGCTTCTTTTTGCCTGCAATTGAAAAGCTTATTCTTCTTCTGATCGTTCCAATACATATCTTTATGTCTGAAATTTGTCATCAGTATGCAACCATGTAACAAGTGTCTGTACTTTTTTCTTCATTTTAGTATGACTTCTATTTCCGGGAAGAACCAGCGCAAATAATAGAAATTAAGTCATTTTTATAAGTTAAAATTCAAGTGAGACTTAGGGGATTGAGTCATTAGATAGTAATAAATTATTTCTCTGCGCACCCTTAATAAAAATCGCTGAGATGCGTGTGTTCTGAATTTCCGCAGAAGCTGGTTCTTCTTTGTCAAACCGAATTAAAGAGCATGATGGTAACTGGGCAATGCATCATGAGAATTTTTTTTTGTTTTTACAATTTCCAGTCATTAGCATCGCTCCAAGCTGTGTTTTTGTTTGTGAGTTGACTTGTTCAAGGAAAATTAACGAAAAACACAGAAATGTTGGAAATAGAAGCAATTAAAAATCACAAATTTCATTTTCACCTCTTTCTTTTTAATCCATGAAGTAATACAAATATATTTTTTTTTGCTTTAATTGTTAAACGTTTTAAGGTTTAAGACCCAGGTATTTTTACATAATGTTCTTGATGTTGGTAAAAAATAAAAGTAAACATATTCTTTAATATACAAAGATTTGTGCCTCTATCAAATAAATTGAAATTAATTTTTTAGTTTTGTATACAGTTATTTTTTTTTTCATTTCATGTTGTTACTTTCAAAGTACCATTGACGCAAGCAAAAATATGCTGAACATATGGTAGGCCTCCTCCAAGAAAGATTTAGAAGATTGGCGGAATATCCTGAGAATATTCTCTTGTGGGTGTTTCATTTCTCAAAAGAAATTTTCTAAAGGTTCTTAGCGTATTTTGCCGAGAGAGAGAATCATTTGAAAAGAATTTTAAATAGATTTTGTGTGTGGGATATTAAATTCCTAGACTGTTAAAAGCATAATCCAAGAAAACGCTGAAAATATTTACTCTTCTTATTCACTGCATTGAAACCCATAGCATAATGGCTGAATACTTTCAGCGTCATGTTCGTACAGAGAAGGTAAAAGTTAAAAACGTAATTCTTTGAAAACGTTGCTCCCACCCTCAGTGGCACTGACCTCAAAAGCGCTTCTAAGAAACTTCAAAAAAACTGTGTTCAGTTACAAAAAAGAAACTTTTTTTTAGTATTTTTTTATTTTTATATCTCTTAAAACTTACTCAATCCATAATGAGAAGTACTGTTGCAACTGAGTATCATTTCGATAAACTTTGAAAGCTCTGAAGTGTAAGAAATGTTGGTTTCAGTCATACACTTATGAGTACCCCCTCCCCCTCCTCTCTACTTCCTCTTAGCTTCCTCAACAAAGCCGTAGGTACATCCGATACCACATAATAATTTTTGAACCTCAAACTTATGACTTAATTTTAGTTCTCAGGAAATTAAGTTATTCACCACGGATTTCATTAGTAATTTAACATAGGTTCTGGTACACAATGCAACCTTGAGTACACACAAACGGTCGTATTTGTCCGCACTGAAGGCCATTTACCCAGAAAGTAGAATAATGGAGGGAAAGTTGAGGCTGTGTAAATCCTAAATCAGTTCAACTTTTCGCGAACGTAAACGAAATCACGTCGCATTTAGTGAAGCTTTTGCCTATTTTTTTGGCGAAAGTGAAGAAAACTGTGTGAAATCCTCTGAAACTCCAAGAAAGAGTGAAAGAAATCCAATGTCTAATGTTCCGTTGAACGCTTCGGTCGGTGACCTATTTTCGAAATCTGTGCAAAACACAACATAACCTGAGTCCTGAGTGTTTTCGAAATGACGTTTGGCGCAGTTTAGTGGAGTCGTGAATTTTTCTCGTAAAAGCACAGGAAAATTTGTGTAGTTGTGGTGCATCTTTGCGTTTTATTCCAGAATAATTCGTGTGATTTCATGCGTTATAATCAACATCGGTCGTGCAGCGATATCTTCCAATTCTCAGGCCAAACGGAGCATCATAATCTTATACAGTACACTTCAATAGCTAGACTATATAACTGTCCTTTTTATAGTTCGTGAGTGGTTCCCCGATAATATGAGACAATTTTCGTGACAAATTCACGATCCTCTTCTATTTACTGCAGTGGAAGTTTCACAATGTTTCCAGTTTTTGCAAATGGCTATGGATAATCAAAGGTTAGTATTTGGTTAGATCTTCTTTTCTAAAATTAGTTGCAAACCTTTAGTTTCCTTGGGTCATGATTGCTTTGTAGTTTCTGAGACTATTTAAACCATTTGACTAGTTGAAACTCTTTCTTAGTTTTCTCTTCGGAAGAGACTGTAAACTGGAAGAAGCTTACGCTTCTTCGAGCCAGGAGTCACTGACGGTTACCTAAGCACCATCATTCCTTTTTTCTATTGCTGTGGTAGCAGTACTGTCAAACTGAAACTTTGGATGAGCTTCAATCTACTTTAAACCAACTCATTATGAGTAATGGACATTTTAATATTTCATTAGTAGCAAAACCTGGAAATAAATCACTCAGCCTATTAGGCGCAAATTACAGGAAGGAGTAACAACAAAATAGTTACCCACATGGTTATTTCCACCTGCAAGGCAACAAGGACATTCTCTAAATCTGCAAATATTGACGAATGTCTCGTGACTAGCCTTTGAATGATTTCTTGGAGAGTTCTATCATTCTTTTAGTGAGCCCAGAAAATCTAACCTCACTTTTAATGCTGTAGGAACATCGGTAGACTAGCCGTGTCTATAATATATTACCAATCTCTTCGACTAGTTCTTTACAGTAACCATTGCTGTTTGAAATGTTTTTAAACTTAAATTAAATAATTGGTCTTGCCTCTTTAAATTTGCCTTTGAGCCTTGTGTTGTTTCACATTTGGCGTCATATTTCAAGCAAACCTTACCTAATTGAAACTCAAGTTCTCATGTCAAGTCCAATCATCACATAAATCTAAAGTATATATTATAGGTCCCTATCTCAGGAAACGGCTTTCATTGATGTTTGGAACTAGCATATCCTCTCACAGTGTTCTAAAGTGCTCATATAGTTGATGTAGGTAATATGAGGAATAGGGATGGCAGTTTGTTATGAACAAGCTAATTGGTTCCTATTTTCTTCTTCAAATTTACGTATAATGAAACTTGAAAAGAACTGAATTGTCTTTACGCTTATGCAAGATATTAGTGGTTTCAAAGGTCTGTTTTTAAAGTAAGGCTGTTTTCTTGGTCAGAGTCATTGATCAGTAACCCTTGGCATTCCTCAACAGTCGTGCAGGATTGTGGTGCGTTGTTGAAGTAAACTTAAGTACCTGATATTGTTTATTTCTCCCACTTAACTGAATGGTTCCAAAAACCTCTGAAGGTCATTGATCAGTGGGTGAAAATTCTGGGCATTTCTATGTAAACATGCAAGTCATCAGATAATTCAAAAGGAATTAAACAACGTCAACCACTCGGCATCAGGTAACTCCGTTTCCCATTGGTCCCAAATAGTTTACTGAGACAAAGTACCTTTAGAGTGATCTCCAAACGATTCCCAGAAGCAACAGTGGTAAAGCATCTATCATTATATGACCATATCAATGGCCGTAATGCAAGACCACATACGGACAGGGTAAATCCGCAATCACATATCTTGTTTGCAGTGCCTGAAAATCTTTGCCTCTATGTTTTTTTTTTTTAAATGAGAACAAATTGATATCATTCCTTGAAATTTTTGCAAAATTTTCTGTGCACAGAGAAGAAAGATCACTGCAGTTTTAAAGAATTGCGGTTCAGTAATTTTCCATTTAAAAAATTAAGCCTGACAGGAAGTCTGCGACGTCCCAAACTGAATTATATGATTGCCGACTTACACCGTCGATATCTCCATTTTTGACGTTGTAGACTTCCAGTAATACTTCATTTTTTCCTTGGAAAACTATTAGTCAACATAAGTTTTTGAAAATTTCCTCGATTTTTCTTCTCTGTTAGGTAGACTATTCTGTACCTATAAATTTCAAGCTATAAAACTGACTTGCTCCTCTTTGTAAAAATAAACTAGGAGTGAAGATTTTGAAACACTGCAATGTAGATACGTGGTGTTGCATTTAAGCCATTGATGTATTTACTTCAGAGCTGAAATAACTGAATTTACCCACCCAGTTAATTTGGAAAATCAATCTTCCTCTTTTAACATGAAGATAGTTTCTCCAAGAATCCAAGAAAATTAATTAACGTATTCATCCAAATTTTGTGAAAAGTCGAATCTCAAAATTAGGGTGGATCCAATCAATTTTTTATCTGACTCAAGGAATTAAGTGCAGATGAAATCAATGTTTTCCTTTTTTTCGTAGTAGGTACCCAAGTAACTATAATCATTTCATTTCTGTTCTCATAATAATTTCTATTATTTCCCACACTCTCAGAAATTTGAGAGTTATTCTATCCGTATAAGGAACTCATTCTCACCCCCCCCCCCCCTTCTATTTTCTATCAACTGAGCAGAATTTGAATGCAGTCATTTGAATAGTGAACTTGAGTTTGTAATACATTTTTTGAAATAATGAATAACCTATTCTTTTTTTACTCTTCTCGAAAAAAATGTATTCAGATTGAATGAACATTTTTGCCGTCACTTGTGTGGGTTTCTTTTAAATTACAATTCGATGGTGACCAAACTACCAGACCATGTATCTCGTTTGCGGTGTTTAAAACAACCCAGAAATTCAGGGAAATCTGCTCCAAGTAACGGAAATTTTCAGGGCTGCTGCTCGTCAGGTCAAACACTGAAACATCCATTATGCACCGGACAGTGGATCGAGTCAATGGTAGAAGTCGGACATGAAATTCTCGACAAGAATTGTAAAATTTTACGCTTATCTCATCACAATTTTAATTTTAAGGGGTGCTTTTTGCAGAAAATTCTCCGAGAAAACCAATGATACTACTTTCAAAGTATCAAAATTTCATGTCACTGAAGATATATGCTTTTAAAGTTTTTAAATCATGTCCGACCTCTCCTATTGACTCGATCTACTGTGCGCCGGCACCGCGCGTTAGCGTTTCCAAGTTTTCGGGAATTTTTGGCCATAAAGGGAGAGCCTCGAGTACTGAATACGCGAGATTTGTGCGCTAGTTCAACGTGAAGGGATTTAAATATTAACACCCATACGCTCATGCCTAGTTTTTTCTGTCTTCTCCTCTAATTTTTCTTATTTACACATGGAATAATTCACAATATTTCCAGGCAGCATGTAAATTGTCGTATTCGTCTTATTTGCAAATTTCAACTTCTCACATACAACAAGTAATTAAGGCGCCTCTACAAAGTTTGCATCGGTGTTTTGAAATTGAACTTTTTCTCTTTTCTTATTAAGATATCAAGGGGATTTTAAAATTCAGGGTGGCTAGCTACCGCTGGCAAAATACATTCTATTATGATTCTAATTGGAATCGTCCATCTCTTTTAGTGTAAAACATCGAAAAATTATGCACTTAAGTTTGTTTTGCACAGTGGTACAGTAATACCAGCAAAAGCTGCAAAATAGGTCAGGTATCAATTTGAAAAAGGCATATCTCCACCATACCAGCCAAAGCTGCAAAATTGGTCAGGTATCAATTTGAAAAAGGCATATCTCCACTTTTTTCGTCATTTTTCCTAGGCGTCCAAATTGAGATATCTCGAAAAAAAATTTTGGGCCTTCTTACTGAGCATCTAGATTAATTATTTCACATCAAAATAGCAGTTTTTGACTTGTGTCATTTTTTCGGATGGGCCCTTATGTGTGAATAATTGAAAATGGAAGTGAGAAACTATGTTCTGCTTCAACTCGATGGATGCAATTTAAGCGGTTCAGGAGTTGAAATAGTTTTATCACGCATTTTGGTCCAGCGCGGTGTCCAAAAGGCAAGTGACTGCAATTTTGTAATCTTGGTGTGTTTACCGACCTTCTCAGTAGAACGTCCAGTTTCTTTTACTCGATTCTTACCGCAGGAAAATATTCCGCAGAACAATATTTCCACGCAGCATGCAAACCGTCATATTCGACTTATTTGCAAGTTTCAACTTCCAACGTACAATAAGGCGGTGCTTCAAAGTTTGTAACGCTGTTTTTAAATCGAGTTCTCTCTTTTTTCTTTATAAGCTATCGAGGAAAGGCCAAGGAATTTCAGCTGCAGATTTTCCCAAAAAGTCGGTGAATTTTCAAATTTGATTAAACTCGCAACCCTGTGAATGTAATGTGAGCAGCCCAGGAGTTAAAATAGTTTACCAAGCATTTTAGTTTTCAATGATGCCTGGGAACGAGTGACTTTCGTTGTTATCTGCATGTTTTTAACAACTCTCCTAGCGGAACGTCCAGTAAATTTTATCCGGTTGTCCCCTCAGATAAATATTTTGATTTGACTTTGAGATGAGCTGCACAAGTTAGAATGAAAAAGAGAACGAGAAATCAAGTTAGCCTTCAACTTGATGGATACAATTTGAGCGGCTCCAGAGTTGAAATAGTTGTATCGCAGATTTTGTTCTAGCGCGATTTCCATCAAAAGGCGAGTGACATCAATTATTGTGATCTATACGTTTTTAATGACCATCGCAGTGAAACACTCAGTCACTTTCATTGGACTCCTCCCCGCAGAGAAATATTTTAATATTGACAATTAATTATATAAGTTGCTACATCTAGAATTTAGCACCGCTCCTGTATTCGCGTGTGTATTCGGGTCACTGCAAGTTTCAACTTCATTTATAATATTCTGGAGCTGCAAATATGTCAACGATATTTCTAAGTTAATATATAATTTTCTTCTCTCTTTGTAAGAGGTCCGGGAGAAGTCAGGGAATTTCAGCGCCAGTGGCTAGGGAATTTTGAAGTCGAATTGAACTTATAACCCTGAGAGTTTTCTTTACACAGAGCAGAAAATTCACGGAAGATATCAAGAATCGATGTTGAGTGGTTTTCCATTTAAAATTAAAGTCTGACAGGAAGTCTGCAACTTCGCAAACCGAGATATGGTCCTCTAGTTTCATCGTCGAATAGTTATCCTTCATCAATTGTAAAATTTGCATCTTTTATGCATGATTGAAAATTCGTTGTAGCTGCTAACAGGGGTGCACGTTCTTTGATCTGTCTAACAATAAGTTCAATCAAAGAGTGCTTCAGCTAGCCTAAGCAGTGATTTAATTTAATTTTATGTGTGGGTAATTTTTGGAGAATTCTTTGCCAATAATTACAAAATTAAGGATGTACCGTTTAAACACAGTTTGAATGTGAAATCGTTTAAAATTAAGTACTGATGTGTGAAAAAAAAGGTATCAAGAAAATTTTTTTAAATGCTTCTTCGAAGCTGAGGTACATCAAGTTTCGTCCGAGTTCTATTAAATGAATATCACTTACCTGAATTTCTAACAATCTTTCTAATGTTGTGAACGCAGATCTAAGAATGTGCACCGCTGTGTTAGGGGGTTTTGGAACCTGTGATGGGTGTAGTTTCAACCAAAGAATTCTTGTATGTTGCTTTTTCCTGTGAGTTTTGGGTTTGGGTTATTTTGTCAGTTGAGAGTCAAGTCGAAAAATGATTCTGCAATTTGATGAAATTAATTTTTAAGGAGCGCCACGGATTCTCTGTGTTGAACAATTAACTATTAAGCACTAACTATTAAACTAACTCAGTTTCGTCAATAAATCGGGTGCCCCCATAGGAGCTTATGTTCTACTCCAGCAACCATTTAATGGAGTTTTATTTTCCTTTCCAGATGATCCTCTTTCCTAGTTTTTTCGCTGGTGATGTGCGTGGTTAGCTGCCGACATGTCATCGGACGATGCGAGGCACAGCACAGAGAAGGCCCCGTCTTCATCACCGAAAGCGGTAAAACTAAAACGAACTCCTTTATCTCAATTTGCTTCTATAAGCACTCCCACCCCAAAGCCCATTCAACCGAACATCGCGAATAATGCTGAAAGAGCAGTAATTAGTCCTTTGAAATCAACGCCTCAGCCGGAAGTGGAAGATGTCAGCATACCACGTCCGCCCAGCAAGTTGGTCCGAGTGGCTGAGACTGAAACCTCCAAATCATGCTCTACTGCACCCTCCCTAAAGCCCCAACCTATCTGTGATAATAGTTTAAGTTCTCTGATCAAAACCTCCCCCGAAAAGCGGGAAATCCAAGACCCGATCGATCTGATTCTTCAGAATCCATGTATCGCCGCACCAATCAGCGAAACGAATGAAGGAGCCTTAAAAAACAAAGTGTCTGCCCTCAATTCATCCCTAGCTTCAATTTGTATGTACTCTTCATCCGATTCTGATGGTTCGGAAAGTGATAAAGAAGATATACGAACCTCTGAAGAGATCGTTAAATCCAGCCACGGTTCGAAGCCTGCTGAATCATGTATAAATTATGATACCAATTTAGTGCCTAGTACTGAAGCTTCCGAGCTTTTGAGTTCCGCTGAAGAGTCAACCAGCTCAGAAAATATAGATAATTGTACAAAATCTATCGACAAAAACATTTGTGCTCTGAAAAACAAAAATTTCGATTCCAGCAAGAATTTCAGCGGTGAATCGGGGGAATCGATCCCTGAAATTTTTACAGTAAGTAAGACGCTTAGTGAAAATAAGGGTTCCATTAATCTAGAAGGTACCAATGATAGCTGTAAGATTGCGCTTGTAGAAGAGTCTACATATGATGCTGCGTCCAAAGATAGTCTGATAAGTTGTAGTGCAATTGGAAGTAGCTCCTCAGAGAGTACATCTCGCATTTCTGAGGCCCCCAGTAAGGAATCCATCACCCCAAGTTTGGATCTCATTGCCAGTGAGGACAGAAACTCTGTCACCATTGCAGCAAAAAATGATGACACTTTTACTTACGTCAAGGAGAAGACTACACCTTGCCGAACAGGTGAAGGCGTCAGCAGTGAAGGATTTCTTTTTCCATCTAGGCAGGAGGAAAATTTCTCCCAAGATGCCCCTGTCCCAGAAATGCAGCGAGTTTCAGTTGGAAAGAGTTCGTCAACAACGTGTTATGATAATCTGGGTCTTGCTAGAAACGAAAATCTTAGGGATACTGAGATGTCTGACTCTCCAGACATAGTGATGAGTGACAACCTAAAGTCAAGTATTGGTAACTCTAACGAAACAACCTTTGATTCTGAGAAGATTATTCCAACAGAGTCAGTTGCAGTCTTAACTGATGAGAGAAACGCAGACGAAGCTTTAGTTTTTGAACGTGATAATCGACCAGAAGATGCTGAAGAGATTCGTGCAAAATCATCTGAAATAATAAACGTTGAGAGCGGTTACTCCTCATTAGAAAACATCGAAAAAACAGATCGGAAGTCCCAGGAAATAAATGAAACAGAAATCACCCGATCCACAGTTGATTACTTTGAGAGGCAGAGTAGCCCAGTTATGGAGACTCTCAACTCTTGTGATCTGATACAATCAAAATTAAGAGATGAATCAGTCGAGTCCCACTCCAAAGATTTAACTTCTGTGGAGGGTGCGATTACAAGAAAAGATGGTGCTGTTAATGTTAACCCCGTAGAATCCGAAGCTGCTGAATCCTTTGCTGCCGCAGAAAAAGTAAGCAGAGCTGAGAAATCAGTACATCCCACCCATATCTCAGTGTCAAGTGGAGACGTTATGGAGCAGTTAAATTTGCCTGAAGGCGTCTCAAACAGGCTGTCCTCAGATTTGATTCCTACGAATTCAGCTGACATTCCAAAGAATCAAGTGACATGTGACATCGCACTAGAATCTAAATGTCCTGAAGTCTCTTCTCTGCATTTAAAGAACAAGGAAGACAGTAGCCTTATGTCAACTTCGAGTTCCTTAAAAATCCTCGAAGATCAAACAGTCTCAGAACGAATAGCACAAAAAGATCCAGAATTGAAAGGAACGTGTGATCCTACAAGGAAGGAAGAGCAGTTAAATTCTTGCGATAAAACTATTGTATCAACTCTCAAGTCAGCCATATCGTCATTTGACAATAGTGAAACAATTGATTACTCAAAATCATTAAAAATCAACAGTAAAACTCACAGAAGACAGTCGCCGAAATATTCATGTGATCAATTTGACTTTGTATCAAATCCACAGGGTTTAGAATTTGAATCCTCATCAAAACTCGACAAGAACAGCCCAATACCAGACGATTCCATTTTATCGTCAATGCTGAAGATACCTCCAAATTCCTCTCCGCGCTTGCCAGGAATTGGTTCTCTGAAAACATCTATAGGACGCTTTGTATCCGACGCAGTCAGTCCTTCATCAGTGCTAGAATCGCCGGTCAGAGAGGAAATCCCAATTTCATCAGCCTCCGAAGCAGTCGAAATAATTCAAAATATATGTAACTCAGGTCCATTTTCAAACAGTGCTCAAATGTTCTCATCGCCAGAAGTTTCCACTTCTGATCTGTCTTTAGGTATTTGTCCTCCTAAGGTTAATGTGCAGGTAAGCTCGCCCTCTATGTCATTAGGTACTTTAGATCCTTGCCTGACTAGAAGTCCCAAAAGTGGATCAAACTTTCACGGTGAAACTTCAAAGTCATTTAATTCTAACCTTAAGTCTTGCTCAGTGCCTAATCCAACAAAAAATGATAAATCCGAAGAGTCGGTTTCATTTTTAGATCTGAACTCTTTGCTGAACTCAGACCTGAGCAAATCCTTGGGGATAAACGTTGAGACATTCCAGTCCCCTTTGGATAAGACTGTGACTGATCCCAAAGAGCCTTACTTCATGGACTTCAACAAGTCTGCAGATGTTCGGTCAGCTATGAGTGTGTTTGACTCTGCAATTTCATCAGCTACATGTCGGTCAAATGAAGATTCCTCCATAGACAGCGAGCTTTTTGCAACGGCCAGAAATATTGAGGCTCAGTTCAGTTTTCGAGATAAGGAAGATTCGGCTGACTCAGTGCTGGACTCGGATTTCTTGGAGGAACCAGTAGAATATCCAGTTTTTGAAACGAAAGTGCCTTTTGGAGCAGAGACTCAGTTGCCGTACAGAGCTAATTTTTCTGGGTCCTCGCTAACCTCAAAGTCGCAGCTTCATTGTAGCTCGAAAGCAGCAACGCCTCCTCAAAAAACCAAATCTGCTCTGAATGTTGCACCCCTAATCAAAAGTACGCCGTTTGCTTTTTTTCAAGACAATTCAAAACAGCCCGTGCGCAAACCGAAAGCCCCATTAAAAGGTACAAGAGCTGCTCAACCTCCTGCTTTCAAAGCTAATCCCGCAGTTAGATCTAGAAATCCCAAAACAGCTCCAGTTCCGAAACTCAAACCAATTGTGAGTCCAAGCACCGTTCCAAAGTGTGAGCCAAAAGAAAGCTCGATCTCAGTTGCGAAACATCATCCTGAAATAAGAAAAGCTCCAGCCTCGAGGCATGAACCCAAAGTTAGTATGCATCCACCTGCAAACTTCGAATCCAAAACAAACCCAATGCCGGCCTTCAGGCCTGAAACAGTACTTGACTCTAAAATAACTGTAATTCCTGCTGCTAAACCAGAGCCCAAAGAGAGCAGAAAATTAATACCTAGGGTAGAGTCTAAAAATAATACAATAATATCACCGAAAATGGAGCTTAAACTTAACCCAGAAGCTCAAGAAATTCATGAAACTTCAAAAGATGTTGCACTAAGTAATCAAGAGCCCAAAATCGAAACTGCCAAATCGAAAATTGGAATCGCCACTGTCTTTAGAAGTCAATTAGAAGCTGGTTTAAATCCCATCAGTCCCATTGATAACGAAGTATCCTCCCACTTGACGGAACCTGCTACACCCTCACCTACAGCCAATGAAACGGACTCTCAGCCTGTTGATAATCCTCCTGTTATTGCAGAAATAGTTGAACAAGGCCATTCAAGCGAGAAAAAAAATTCGAAAAAGAAGAAATCACATTCTAGAGACAAAAAATCGAAGGAAACAGATATTAGCCATCAAAGCGGTGAAATTAAACCTGTCAAGATTAAGCTTACCATTCCAAAAAATAGTCTTAATTTAAGTGATCAGTCTTCTGAAAGTCACTCTGCACTGACGCATGGTACTGAACAACCGGCGGCAGAAGAGGAGAATGCTGACTCAAAGCGAATAGTTCAGCCAATGAAAATCACTCGGGCTTTGAGCAATTTGAAAAGAGATAGCAGCTCGTGGAAAGTTGTTGAATGCCCAAACGATCAGCCTGGCTGTTCCGATGATGTGCAGTCAGTAGAACCAGACTCTAAACATGTCAAAATAACAATTTCTCTGAAGTCAGAGCAAAATGAATCCAATTCATGGAAAGTAATTGACAGTAAAGAGAATATCACAGCAAAACACACGAAAGATTCCAAAACCCAAGCGGATCCAGAGCAACGGGAGTTCATTAAACCATTTAAGATAACGAGACGAATTCTCAAGAGGCAGAAACATCTAAAGAATAAAGATACATCTTGGAAAGTTGCAACTTTGAGTGAGTGTGAAACCGAAACTGAAAGTGAGGATGAAAGTCGTTCATCAAGGAATCGCTTGACGTTTCTTGGCAATCCACCCAGGAAATTCAAAAAACACTTTCCTCTTCATAATGCTCGCGCGCTCCAAGATAGAAAAAAACGTATTGAGCCTCCACCCAAGTTTCCATCTTGCACAAATTCGGAATTTTCTGATTCCGAGCTTGAGTCTGATTCTAATCATGAGTCTATTTCCGTCCATAGTTCTTTGAACAAAAGTAGCACCAAAGATTTAATTATTGATAGCCCAGAAAATTCTAATGTGCGGATAGTTACCACAGACACTGGGCTTACCAAGAAAATACTTTTTAAGCCCCTGGTGGAAAAGACCCCTGAACAAAATATCCCTGTGGGAAGCAGCTCTGCAGATTCTACATCTAGTCAAAAAATAGAAGCGAGAATGACTCGGTCTTCCAGATCTGCAGAAAGCCCCTCTCTCACTCATTCAGTAGTAGAGACTCATGCAGAGACTCTTTCAAGGAAGTCTAATCGCAGGTCTCGCCATGCAGAATCTTCCCTCACTTGTGCTGGAGTACAAATTGTAAGTGATTCCCCCAATTCTCAGGATGATCTTGCATGTTCCAAAGATGAAGAGGTCCTAGCGGATCAAGATGTCGACTCTGTGCAACCTTTGCCTGTAGCTAAAGATCGTGGAAGCTCAGTCACAACCACTGACCTGAAGGTCGCCGACCAAAACTCACCAATCAAACTCATCATAAAACCTATCAAATTGACCAAAGACAAGAATTCCGAATCATTTATCGTAGAAAAAGGGCCAGAGTTTGAACTGTGCAATTCACAAAGCAGCTCTCCAAAAATTAGCAATGCTGCAGAAAAAGACACTGAAGTTGAATCCATCAGTGATAGTAGATTGACCCGGAAAATGCGCTCTCTCCAAAATCTAGAAACAGAGAGTGATTCAGGAGAAACTCAAAGTGACGTAAATACACCGTTATCAACCGTTATGACAAATGAGGTGCACTCTCATCGTAAGAGTCGTTCCAAAAAACCTGATTGTAGCTTGTCAACACAAGAAATTAACGTTTCTCAATCACCTGGAGAGGGAAGCACCTACATAAATTTGAGCGACAGTCCAAGCAGATTACGTATAAATCGATCAGCAAAAGTAGTAACCTCCTCTCCATCAGAGCATGTTTCCGACCAAACTAATTTTGACCCTGATGGGAACTCTTCGAGCAGATTAGACAAAGGAGGTTTTGTGAAAAGGAACGTCTTTGTTACACGAGATAAGTCTCCAAAACTATCAGCAAAGAACTCCGAAAGTAGAGAAGAAGTTATTTGTAAAGCGGAAGTGGTACCCAGCTCTTCCAGCCGTGATCAAGATGGAATGTCTTCTTCAGACTCACTGGTAATCATCACAGATGCTGGAGTGCCTAAAAGGATAAAAATCAAACCTCTGTTACCTCTTGATGAAAAGTGTGATCCCTCCGATGAAGATGCACCCAAAGGAAAAGATTTGAAACGTCATAGCAAGTCTTCCAAGAGCAAAAAGCACATAGTTGAAGATAGTACCTTTGACTCAGCTTTTACATCCTCTGAAACTTCATCTGGTGATCCAGTGGCATGTAAAATTAGCTCCCCTGTGTTAGATGATGCAACAACACTTGAGTCGACAGCTGAGGCAGATGAAACAACTCGTCTCACGCGTTCTCAGTTAAAATCCGCAAAAGGAATTGAATCAGTTGAAGACTCAAAAACCTCATCTCCGAAAATAAGACAAGAAGAACTTCGGAAGACCAGTCGATCATCGAAGTTTTCTTGCAAAAGTGGAACTGAGGGTGATCACACTGAAAGTAACCCCCATCTTACAGTAAACACTATTTCTCATCTAGAGAATGTACCACCTCTTATACCTAATGTCAGCACTCATCAAGGAAGTAACCCCAACGCGGAAGTACCTAAAAAGAAAGTTGGGAGGCCTTCAAAAAAGAAGAAATCACAAGCTTTGCCGCTCTTGGATGAAAATGCTCCTCGGGTAATGGAGGACAGCACCTTAACTTCCGTGGATCTTAATAAAATTTCAGACCTAGGTAAAGAAAATGAGACAGAATCTGCTGCTAGTAAGGGTATAATTGAAGTCCAACCCTCTTTAGTAACTGCTAGTGGGTCCAAAAGAATCAAAATTAAACTGAGAGCTCTTGCAGCACCTCCATCTGATACAGAACAGAATCTTGGAGACCATTCAAAACAGCTGCAGAATTTTCCCGACAAAAATCCTGTCAAGGAAATTAATAACGCCAAAAAAGAAGGATGTGAAATTGTAACTTCAAAAGAACCATTCAACATCAAAGCTGATTTAAATAGCCAATCCATAGACGAAGAACCTAACATATCACGAATTTCAAAGGATTCTTGTAAGACAATAACTAGTATGCCACCGAAATCTTCATCTGAAGATAATTGTTCAAAACATGACGTCAAACTAAATCTTGAATCGGAAAATCTCACCTCCCATATAGCTTTTGATTCTGGAACAGAGCATCTGACAGACAAGAAATCTAAGTCTAAAAAGAGTGATAAAAACTCGAGCAACCTAAAAAGTGAAACCTTGTCAGTTGAAAGTCTAAACTCAGATGCAGAACTAAGTGCAGACACCCAAGAAAAAACTATACCGACAGGTAAGAAAGTGCCTCATGAAGCTCAAAGTAGCTGTGACTTACCGTTGAAGTCGTCCAATTCAAAAATTGAGAAAGATTCTGATGACACGTCGTTAAAAAGGTACACAACTCGTAAAAAAGGAAAAATCAATACAGATGACATCAGTCCAACTGTGAATAAATCTAGTGACCCAAATGTGGATAACAGTATCAAAGGCCCAATGTCAGCAAATAAAGAATCTCCAAAAAGAGGGAGGCCAAAGATTAAAAAATCTGTTAATCCTGATGCTGATCGCAACCTTACTTCGACAGAAAATACTCAAGTTGAAAACAAAACAAGTGCCCTCATTACGACCAGTAATGATTCCAATGTGAACTTGAAGGAAACTCCTCAAGAAAAGAAAAAACGAAAGCGGCGGAAGAAGAGCCCCAAGTGGACACCAGGTAGACGTAAAAAACCTACGAAGAAAGTAGACAAAGTCGCCCCTGGAACTACGACACTCATCTTAGACACTCAATTGGACGCTCACCTTTCTGAAAATCTAATCACGAATGTCACAAAGTTTGCCTCTGAAGAATTAGAAGCTGAAGTTCCAAAAAGTGAATCCATCGAATCTCAGCACTCTGAAAAGAACGAAATTCTCTCGGAGGAAAAAACCTCTTCTGATGTCTCCATCTCACTCTCTAACAAGACTGAAGCTTTTACCAGCAGTCAACAACCAATGTCAGCAGCGCTTTCTGATAACAAAGAAATGTTGGAATTTAATTTGGACAGAGGTCAAAACCTATCCAGCACATTTGATCATACAACTCTTGAATGTGCTGTGCACGTAACTCCAATCACTGGCGAAGAACTGTCAAAGTTGAATCCCACGGAAGTTTCGGAGCATGACGAAACTTCGGAACCAGCTCTTCTTATAAACGAAAATCAATCCGTGCAAAACCCGGTCATCAAACCAGTATCAGACATACTTGATATACCTAATGTTGACCCTGTCACACAAATGTCCGCAGACGACTCAAAGACCCCTGCAGAAATAACATGCAGAAAGTTTGAAGGTGAACTCGGAGATGAAAAATCTTTGGACCACATAAATCAATCATCAATCGATGATAGTCCATCCAACATATCCCAAGATGTCTCTATAAGCCTTGACCGGAATGAAAATATTTGTGAAGATATAGAGATATTGACTAAAACTGAAATTCATGGTACTTCTAAGGAATCACCTCAGGTACCTATTGATGCAGCCGAGCAGGTGAGCGTGTTCAAAGCGCTTTCTGTCACTGAAAATAAAGAAGAAAAATTGTCGGATGTTGCAGCAATGGGTATAATCTCGAACTCAGAAAATTCGGAGGTGCCTCTCAACAAGTCAGAAAGTACTGGAGTGCCAAGTGAGGAACTGTACCCTTGCGAAACGATACAAAATCAGAAACAGAAAAGTCGAAAGAAGAAGGGCAAAAAGAAGATCAGTAAAAAGTGCAAAGTTTTCGAGGAGCCTGGAAAAGTGAAAGGAGTTGTGCCTCGATTAGAAGCAGCTGTCACTAATGAAAGCACAGACATAATTAAAATACTTCCAGAAATTTCAGTCGTGCAGAAAAGTCAAGAAGAAAAACTTGAACAAGATCAGTCAGAAGAGTCATATTTTGAAGATCGTCTAATCATGGAGAAAGTAAAAGATCAACCAGAAATGCAAGTTGAGGAAAACTTAATGGACAGCCAATTGAAACTTCAATCAGAAGTAGCTACGATGAATGAAAGCATCGGAGTAGAGGAAAGAACATCCCATTTAGAAGAATCGGCTGTCGAGAAGAGCCATGACGTAGAGGAAAGTGAGCAGCAATTAAAAACAGTGGTTACTTTAGAATTACAAAGCAGGGATAAGATAGAATCTGAAGGAGAAGCAGCGATTTTTGGGGAACATGATCAGAAAAATGATGACCCGTTGACACCCTCAGTTATTGGAAAAAGACCAAAAGATACGGAGTGTGACGCCCAGTCTTCAGTATCAGGTGAAATTAATAAAAAAGTAGAAGAAGCAGGGTCTCAACCACCAACAACAACCAATGAAGAATGCCTAAACTTTGCAGAAACAACGCCTCAATCTAATGTAGTAGCGGTCGTAAAAAATTGTAAAGAGGAGGAAGTAGAAAAAGTTTTGAAGAACGAACAGCAGTTTAAAGAAATAGAACAGCAGTCCCAAAATGTGGCTGACGAAAAAGATTATACGTTGAAAGAGAATGTTCTTGACTCAGATATCAGTTTGAACGAAGGAAATAAAGCATCTCCTGAAGTTTGTTACTCTGAGCTCCCGCTTTCTCAGCCAGAGCCGTCCTATGAAAGTGGATTAAATAACACTCAGGAAATATCTAAAGAGACTGTGAGTATTGGCGGAGAAACTTTTGAATTGAATGAAGCAGATACTGAGTCTTTAACTTCCGCAGGTGTAACAGAAGGGATTATTCAAAGTACAGAAGATGGTTTGCCAATGCAGGCCAGTGAACTCATCGCTGAATCTGTCCCTGAAAGATCAAGTACCCTCCTAGAAGAACAACAATATACGGCATCAGGAGACATCACAACCGCAGAGTTGAAAAAAACTGAAACTCTACCAGTTGCACCCACCGTAAACAAGGAAAATGAAGCAACGGAAAGAATTACTGAAGCTGCTGTAGAAGAAAGTTTCAGAAGCAAAGAAGAGGTTTCGAGCATAGTAGCTGAAAATGGATCCTTAAACACTGACATGGAAGAAACAGTCTCTGAAGTTATGACTGAGGAAACTCCTGAGTGTGACATTGCCAAAAAAGATGAAAATACAGAATCTCCAGGAAGTGACCTACCCCTTGCTGAAGAAAACGACAAAATTGTGGGGGAAGATCTCCTCGGAGACAAAGAGGAAGCGTCAAGTCTTGCGGTTGAAACTGGAAGTTTGATAACTGATGTATCCGATATCTTGGCAATAGATGCAGAAGAAATTTCTGATGCTGAAGCATTCCAAAAAGCTGAAAGTATCGGCATTGAAGCATCCGTAAGTGAAGAAATAGTAGCCCTTCGACAGCCTCCAGTCGCCGATTGTAGTGAGGAAAGTGCTCAAGAAACCAAAGATGAAGTGTCTAGTCTAAAGGCAGAGGTAGGCAGTCCGATCACTGATGTTGTCTCAGAAATTATCGTGGAATTGGAGACCATTGAAAATTTAGAGCAGGAAAGGAGTCATGAAGCTGTACTTACAGGCGTAAAAGATGAATCCTCCTCTGTTGAAATAATTGAAGAAGGCTGTGAGCTTGTTCCCGAAGACATAGCAAGAGAAGAATTGAAAGACGAAGTTTCAAGCTTAATTGTTGAAACAGGAAGTCAAATCGAAGATAACCCAGAAGTCTCGGAGCTGGAGACTCAAGTCTGCGCCAATCCATTAAGCACATTTGAAGTTCCAGGTGAAGCTCCTGAATCACTTGAACTTGAATGCTCTATGTCAGAAGATGCTCTAGAGGAGACATCAAGCATACTTGTTGAAGCAGGAAGTCAGGTCACCGATCTTATCTCAGAACCCTCTGTATTTGATCTAGATAGCCCATCCAGCCTGGATTCATTAGATGAAGAGACCCCAGGTTTTGAGGTCTCCGACTCCGAAGATGAAGCATGCGCTCTCCTTCGAGAGCGTCAAAAAGTAGAAGAAATTGAGACTGGCGCGATTCTGGAAATAGTTGAAACAGCTGTTACTGAGTTATTATTTAAAGTCGTCGAAGAGATGAAAATTGATGCTAAAAATTCTGGAGCCTGCGAAGAACGTGAAATTGGTGAAGTGACTGACGATCAATCAACCTTAAGGTCAGTGGCTCCTCAGGCTGAAAAAATAACCATTAGCTCCAACATATCTTCAGTGGCTGAGAATGATAATAAAGAATGCATAGCTGATGTAGAGCTCATGCCTCAAGGCACGGATGAAATTCAAATTTCAACTCTTTCAGCTCTCTCTTCTTCAGAGGCAGTTACCAATGAAAATTCAGATAATGCATCTGTAAGTGTAGAAACCGAAAGTCGCATATTAAGAACTGCAAGTTCATGCTCTGATAAAACTAAGGTCTTGCCAGAACATGAAAAGAGCATATCAGGAAGTGCGGAAGTTCTTGATCAAATTGTTGAAACAGGAAAGGCGATAGAATCCGAACAGGCCATCATTGAAGATAAAGAAGTTACAACGAACTGTTTGAATGAAACTAGCAAAGATAAAATTCATACTGAAATCTCTTCAACGCCGCAAGTAAGATTAGAGGTCATAGAGCCTGCAACTACTCTTACATCCTCGATCTGTATTGAGACTCCTAGCAAAGATTCTAGTCCTATCACAACAGAACCAGCTAGTTCTAAGTTCAACGAAACCTCAGCAAGTGATGCCGCAAAATCCAATGAAGCCAACCCAGCTCTAATGATCGCTAGCATGGAACATGTTAACGTTGGTAATGCAGCTGTTGGTAATCTAAATCTAATGCCAAGCTTTCCGAGCGCTGAATCTGAAGAATGCAATATTGTGTCAGAAGGTACTGATTTTAGACCCTCAGAAGAACAGTGTAAAACTGCATCAAGAATTTGTGAAACCGAGCAGTTTTTGGAAACTGACTCTGTAGGAATTGATGTTCCTATTTTATCAGAAACAGCAAATGTTTCCACGAGACAAGTCTGTTCCGTCATTAAGCCTCCAGAATTAGAAGCTGGAAACAGTATTGTTAGTTCTGGTAGTCAAGATAATAATGCAACTTCAGTATCTCAATCTTCACTTGGAACTGTTCATGTTGATCTCTTAGAACCAAAGGAATCCCTACCAGTCACAATAAGTAATGTTACATATGCTGCTGATGATATTGAAAGAAAAGTAGATGAAGGAAGAGAAAGTTTTTCATCGAAGGAATTGTTGGAGTTAGTTGACACACAAGCCAGTGCACATACTGAGGAAAAAATTGATAAATCAATCAGCACCAGCGAAAATGAGAATGATAACTTCCCTACTCCATCCATTGAATCCAAATTGACTATCGAGCAGCATCGAAGTATTGAATCTCCTGTAGAGAGTCACCCTGGAAATGATTTTCTAGAAGCAGATTCAGTTGGAGAATCTGTTGAAATTTCAGCCCCGTTGAAATCGGAGGTAACAGCGCAAGTATTGAAGAGGAGAGGAAGACCACCGAAACGGAAACGTCCCATCAAGATAAGCCAAGCAGAAGCCCCAAATATTGCTTGTTTAGGTGAGAAAGCAGTATCTATCGAAGCAGCGAACGTGAAGCCCAGTGAAGTGTCAGTTGAAACATGTAGCTCCCCGCCGCCAGCTAAAAGATTCTTGTTTGAAAGACCCAAAACTCGCCGTTTTGCGAAAGCAGAGCCAATTAAATCAGACGGCATACAAAATCAGAACAGTGCAAAAGAAACAGAATTTGCTGAGAAAATACAACCCTCATCAAAACTCAATGCTGGTACCTTTGTATCTCCTACTGAAAGGCCACATACCCGTAGACGCACATCAGAATGCGCAATTGAGTCCGAAGTGACATCTGATAAGTTAGAAAAGGAAGGATTAAATGACTCAAGCCCTGCAAGAAATTTGCCCGCTCATGAACCTCAAACATTGGAATCAAAGCCTAAACGTGGAAGGCCCAAGAAGACAAGACCCTCCTCTAAATCGCAAAGTGAATCTGACAATGTCAGTGATGGGTTTCTTGACACCTCAGCTTGCTCTCAGCCTGAAAATCCTGAAGTGATGGACTCCGATGTGTTAGCCGAGGATGCTAAACCAAGGAGAGGAAGAAAAAAGAAAGGAAGTGTTACTACGGAAACATGTAAAGAGCTTCAAATAAATCTAAAACAAACAGAACCTATAGTTTTGGATCAAAGTGTCGCGGCGCCTAAAAGTTCTTTAGAGAGTTATCAGTCTAAAGAGTCCGTAGTATTTCTTGAAAAAGCTGAAAATTTTGATGAAAGTTCTAAAGATTATGCTCAACCTAAGGAAGAGTGGAAAAAGAAAAATACCCTTCCTTCAGAAACCGCAGAAAGCAGAGCCGAAGAGCCGGGCAAAAGTAAAAAAACGGGAGCATCTGATCCTCAAGAATGTAGTAAGCCTGACGAAAGGATTGTCTCTAGTCCTGAGTTGGAGGCAGATGTAATCGGTAGGGAATGGAAGGAAAATCTCGAAGAAAACAGAGAGCAGTCAGGTGAAGCTTTCTCTGATATTAAATCTAGAAGAGGCCGGCGTAAAGTAAGTTTCAATGAAAATCCAGCAGCATGTGAACTTAAAATTGCATCGCCACAATCTTCTAAAAACTCCAAGAAAGAAGACAGCGCCTCCAAAAATGAGAGTTTAACGGAAGTTATCGATGTCCCTGAAGACAAACCCAGGAGAGGAAGGCGCAAAACAAGTGCTAGCTCTACACACACCGAGGCACCTAAAAATGATGCAATGGAGAATGAAAACCTGGTTGAACTTGAGCTTCCTACTACCAATTCAAATGAAGATATTGAAGGGTTACGTAACACACTAATCTCAGACAGTAAACTCAGGAGTGGTAGACGTAAAATAAGTGTTAGCTCAGTTGCTCAGTCTTCCGTAACTCAAAAAGTAGACTCTGTATTGACAAGTCCTAAAGATCAACCGAGAATTCAGCCAGCCTTAGAATGCACACCCAGGAGAGGAAGGCGGAAACTAAGCGACCATCCTATAGACAGTGTAAGTGGACCTGTAACTCCAAGTCCAGAGGAGAGTGATACTAGCATTGTCAATTCCAAAAAGACTAGTCCTACAGACACTAACTCCAAAAATAATAGACGTAAAACAAGCGTTTCTTTGATGGAAAATAGCGTACCTGAATCACAAGAGATAAGCGACTCAAAAGTACCACAGGGATCCGATGTTGAAACTTCAGGGATAAAACTCCGCAGTGGAAGAACACGGTCAAGTGCCAGTCTCTCTGATAATACCCCTGAAAAAATCGACACAACTCTGTCAAAAAGTGCCACAAAATCTGGAACAAATGACCAGCCAGAATTGAAAGCTCAAATTGCAGAGACTAAGCTTAGGCGAACCAACAGAAAAATTAGTTTCACTGAAAATGTACCTGAACTGTCAGATGTTCAGCAAAGTATTCCTAGTGAATTGGAAACTTCTTTGTCAGGAGATTCTGATTGCAAATTACGCAGCGGAAAAAGAAAAAATAGTCGTTCTGATAGCCTTTCTTCAGAAAAAATGGACTCTCCACGTACTTTTTCTGATAATTCAACCGCTCAAGTATCCGGAAGAATGTCATTAAGAGGAAAACGAACATCTAGTGGAAGTTCCACCGACGGAAAAAATGTTCCCTTAGTAGCTGAACTCCAAAACTCAAAAAGTAAAAAACCAGTAAAATCTGCTGCAACTGCCGAGGAGAGGCCTAAAAAGGGTAAGCGAAACAAATTAGAATCTATTCATACGGTAGACAAAATAGATGTTAATATTTCTGAAGACAATCTAATCTCAGAAGGACCAAGAACTCGTCGTCAATCTTCAGGAATGCAATCCGAAAATTTTAAACCTCTCGTCAACAGGAGAAGGAAAATGTCTGTCAAAGACAAAACAGAATGTCAGGCAATGGAAACTGTCATTTCACCAGGAAAGGCAGAATCAAAGAAGGATCAGCCACCCACGAAGCTGCGAGGAAAATTGTCCCAACAAGCCGCTACTTCATTGGAAACTCCTTTAAAATCAACAATAAAAGATATGGAACTGAAAAATCACAGTGATGAGGAACCAGCTGGTGTCACTGCCTCTGTTGTGGCAAAACCCTGGTCGTTTGATAGAAGAAAATCAAAAACTAGTTCTGAATTTGAAGAGAGGAAATCAGAAGTACCTTTCGACTCAGCTTCAAAAACAAGTGACACTGAAAATTCCCCAGATAAATCCAAATCAAAAGTTGATTCTGAAGAATCAAGCTCAGATTTTGATGTGTCATCAGACAGCGATGACGATGAAGACTCGGAAGAAACGTTGTCTGCCTCAACCAATGGGAGTGGTAACTCAGACCTAGATATCTCATCAGACTCGGACGATGAAGAAGGTGGTCGAGATAAAGTCCTTCCCAAAAAACGAGAAGGTTCTATGTCACCTGAAAGTGCAAGTGACTCCGATTCCACCTCTGAATCATCTTCAGACAGTGACGATGAAAGCCTGGTGTCAAGTCCTGCCTCTCCCAAAAGGACAACTCCAATCAAAGATATTGTAACAAAAAAAGACGAATCAGAGGAAAAACCAGCCGGTAACACTAAACTGGTGTCCTCAGCCAAGTCCACCACTAACATCAAAACAGCATCTCCGTCCAAGTCTGTCATTAATACCAGAATAACATCCCCTGCCAAAAACATCCTCAGCACGAAAGTCGAAACTCCAGAGAAACTGGCTCAAATCAAACTTTCAGTAGAGTCACCTGCCAAACCACCTGAAGATGATAGCTCCAAGTCTTTTCGCTTTTACAGCGTCAGCTCTGATTTGAATCTCTCTTCAGAAAGTGATGAAGAGGACAACAAGCCTTCACAAACCCCAATTAAAGCTGGCAAGAGTCAAAATGTAGGGTTGAATCTATCATCAGAAAGCGAAGACTCCTCATCAGAGAGTGAGGGAGAGCCCAGTACATCCGCAGCGTCCGAGGGAAAATTGAGCACCTCTAACACAACTGCTGATGACAGCTCGGTGAACCTGACCGCAGAAAATGTTTCTGAAATGGTTCTCTCTGCTCAGTCAGAAGATATCGTTGACGAAAAACCAATAGAAGATGTTCTTCAGGAAATCAAGACTTCAAGCTCTGATCAAGCTAAGGACAGCGATTCACCTCTCAGTATTCAAACGAATGCTGTTAAACCCTACGCCGTCGCTGAGAGCTCATCAATGCCATCTTCTAATGAATTACAAACCCAAGTAGTTGACCCAAACCAAGCAGCAGTTCAAAGCATTTTACAGTTTGCCGGTAATAGCGAAGAAACGTATTGCCCTGAAGAGACGCCCACAGGGCTCATCACTCCATGTCAGCCAGCCCCGGAATTGTCTCACCCTATCGTTGAGCTGAGTGAAGTTGAAAGAAAGCTTGCAGAGGCCAGTGAATTAATTGCAAGTCAGACATCATCCCCATTTGTTGACGCTGTTTATTTTGGGAGGCAGAAAGAAATGGTCCCAGGGAATGCCACGTCCACACCCGTTACACATCCTATCGTTCCCACAGGAGACTATGAGCTGGACAACGCAGTAAGATCCATAACGTTTGACAATACATACAACGAAACAGATTTCGCCGTTTCAATGTTGCATGAAAGCTACAGCATGGAGTATTACTCCGCTTCTGAGTACCAAACTGCTCCAGAATTTGGAGATTCCACAAATAGCTCCAAAGTTCCACCGCTGAGCGCTCCGTTTGAGCTTGACAAGCAATTAATCAACGAAACATCCGCTGCAGTGTCAGCTCTAGAGTCGGAAGTATTTAGTATTGAAGAACCTGTATTTGAGATTCCAGTGGTTTCAAGTATTGACAAATCTTCGTATACAGACAGTCCCGTGTTTAAGTCCTCAGGAGATACTGCAAAACAGTCTACTGAACCAACCATATGCTCAAAAACAGTGGTCGCAGAAACTTTGGCTTCCAAAGCTATTGAAATTGAAGCAAAAACTAATCATTCAATATTATCCTCTGAACCTTCAACAAACCTGTTGACTGGTGCAACTGAAATTTTAGTGGCTAAAACTTTGACTGGAACTGAAAGAGTTGCAGATGACAGTCAGGTAGTTATGGGCTCAACAAGCTCCGAAAACGATGAAATTAATCAGCAGACTCATGACGGAGCCGTTAACACTGAAACGCTACCTGGCATGATTCCAACATCCATTGTGCCTTTGACTGACTCAGCAATTTTAACAGAACTTACAGAAAATCAAAAGTCGGTCACTGAAACAGACACACAATTTCAGCAACAGTATGATTCAAAAATGGGGATTCCTGAAACAGAAGATCTTGCTAAATTTGACCTTTTAAAAGAATCTTCAGCTGAAAAATCAACTTGTGAAGTGGTCATGAAGAATCCCACAAATTGCTCAAAACTCCCTTGCAAAGATTCACTTTCACAAGAATTCACACCAGAAGACAAAGGAGCTTTAGCTGTCCCTTCCATTGCCTCCTCGGGAAGCGAAATTCTCCAGCCGAAATCACCGAACACTCCTGTAATTATCGCAGAAACTTCAGCAGTTATCCATTCACCTAAAACTGACACAGCTTTGACTCATGTCATTGAATCCCCTGAGAAATTTCTTCCCAAAATTTCTCTAGAACAGGCTGTGGCTGCAACTTCGACCGTGTCTCGAATTCAATCGAAATTGGAAGCAGAAACAACCAAACCTGTAGAAGCCGGCATCAGCTCAGCTGAGTCTCCAAATAAGTTTTTATCGAAAATTTCCTTAGAACAAGCTGTTGCTGCCACCGCAGCTGTATCTCATGTGGTCCTTGAAAGCGAACCTGAAATTACACTCCCCTCTGTAGAAACTTCTCATCTAAGAACGAAGTCACCTGAATCTCAATTTAGAGAATGTCTGGTGTTAAATGAAGATGTGTCGGAAAAATGTGCGACAAATCCCAATGATTTACACCTAACACCCTCCGAAAATATTGCGGAAAATGCGAATGACGTAGGCTCATTAGACATTATCAAATCTCTAAAAACAAGCACTCCATCTTCAGTTTCGAAAAATATATCTGTTTGCGCATGTCCCTCTCAACGAGCAATGGAACTTGAAATCGGAGAACCATCAGTCGGCATATCTATCTCGCAGCAGGGAAGCATCGCTAAAGTTGCAGAGCAGCCAATTTGTGAACCCGTCTCAGTCTTAGAATCATCCTCAAAGACAAAGCAGAGTGAAATTTCCTTATCAGATATTCCAGAAAGAGATACAGAGCCACTGTCCGAAACTCAGTCAAAGAGCAACGCACCTGATGAAATTCAGACAGAAACGCCTGCATTATCTGAACTTCAATCAGAAATCATACTCAACGCGAACCCTGAGCCAATTTCCGTTTCCTTTGTTGACCACCTTGCGCAGCAAAATCATGAAAACTGCTCTGTTGAAATTCAGAATAAAGTCACCAGGGAAAGTGTTAGTGAACCAACAACCTCCAGATCTCAAACAGAGCTGCTATCTGCAACCAAAACTGATATTACTAGTAGGTTAAGACCTGACTTGCCTAACTCAAATACTGATTCCTCTTGTGTTGCATCACCAAAGAACCCTCCCTCAGACTTTCTGTCACGAAGTGACATGCCCGTCGAAAGTGAAGCATTGCAAACGATTTTACCCATTACAACGAATAAGGCTCAGCAAATAGAAAATCCTTGCCTAGAAGCAAACGCACTTGCTGAAACTCAGCCAGAATACTCAGCAACTCTCAGCAAAGTGAGTGAGACCAAATTGATCGCTTCATCAGAACCCAAAGTTTTAGTCGAAAGTCTGACCGAGGATGCCCCACAAAAATCGACTGCGGTTACAACTGCATCAGAAGAGTCCTCAAGTGATTTACAGCCACCTTCATCAGAAAACCTCATCAAATCCCAGCTTGAGTCCGCACTATTAATTAGTACTGAAACAAATGAGACGTCAGCCGTTCAATCTCAATCGAGAGAATCATCACTTGAAGAAATTTCAGACACTCCACCGGCCCAACCTGCCCATAAGGTGAATAGGACTTCGTCAGAGAAAAGTGTCGTTCTTCCTTCAGTCCTCCAAGAAAATACTATCGCTAAACAGTCGTCTATCACCCAAGATTGTCATACTGCGCGTTTCGAGCCAAAACTGGGTCCAAATTCAGTGGCCAAAGAAGAATTTATGGAACCTCCTGTTGCAGGACCATCAACAACATCGGCTTATTTTGCATCAAGTGCTGAGCTAGAAACTGCAGAAACTTTGCAACAACTATTAAATGCAACTGAATTGCAAGTTGGAAGTATAGAAATGGATCAATTTTCCAAGAATGAGAACAAGAACCTAGACTCAGAAAACCCACCCACTATGGAGCTAGAAACAGCCATAAATGAGCAGTCATCCACAGAAGTTACTGGGCATCTTGAGACGATGGAAAATGATGCCAATGTTGAATTTGAACCATTTCAGTCAAGTGTTACTGAGCCTGAAAATCCTCTGCATTCCGCTAACATCAATTTAAATCAGGCCTCAGTAGAAACTTCCTGTTGCGATGCGAATGTTGATTATTCAGAACACTCCACCGCAGTTATTAAAGAATCCTCGAGTGAAAGCACTGCAAACATCTCAGAAAATAAGCTGCCATCGGTTAATTCAGATTCAGAGAGTGCGAAGACTAAGAACTTATCGATGGAAACTCCCAACTTTGAAGCTAGCACTGATACAGAAGAATTATTTGTCAACATTGAAGCAGAGATTACGTGTAACAGTAACACAAAAGCCTCTGAAAATCCGGAACTCCTCACTACAATCCATTCCAAATTTGTCGAGCCTGAATCCACAAATATGTTTGAAAATCCTGTTTGTCTATCCACAACAAAAACTGATGAGAAATGCGGGAGTGCTCTAGATGCTGATATTCACGGAGAAACTGATTTTCCAAAGCCAGAAACCAAATCGGACACGGGTACTCCCACGGTATCAAATTTTGTTGAAAATCCATGTTCTTCACCCGAAGAAACACAGGAGTCACTGAAGGGAACCGAGACGATTGCAGAAACCAACACATCCCAGATCAACTCTCCAACCAATTCGCAAGACGAGATTACAGCACATAATGTGGATGTTTCTGAAAATACTTTCGTGAAGGAACTCCTTGCTCCAAGCATTGAGATAAATGTCGAAGGATCCCCTCCTTCTGTACATGACGATGCTGAACTTGCATTTTCAGTTTCAGATTCGGCTCATCGAGAAGTGGATCTTCAGTCTCCGATCGTTGTGCAGCACGAACAAGATGCTTTCCAGAAATCAGATAATGAAAGTTCTGTCCCTGCTACATGTTCAGAATCATTAAAAGAAATTCCCGATGATCAAACTAGCGAACTCTACTCTTCTTTGAGATCTCCATCTGAGTCACCGCGTGAAAATTCTTTTATCAGTTCTGACAGTCAAATAAATCCGAGTGAAGAATGCCCAAGTATCCTTTCACAGACTGTCGAAAAGTCAGAATTAAATGCAAAGACCAGCTCTAGCACTCCTCTCTATGATCCTGAAATTGACACTGTCTCTTCAAATATTTCTACCGAGCAACGCTGTTCAAATGTTGAAGATCGCCCTCCCTTCAATATCACATTCGATTCCTCTGAAGTCTCGTCGCAAGAGCCTCTTACCGCCTCTAAGCAGCTAGTCTCGGAAAGTTTACTTAATGAAGCAGTTTTGGAAAATGAGACTCTTCCTAAGGCTGTCAAATCAGGCGAAATGATGACAGACTTTACTGCAGACTCGGTCACAATACCTGATGAAGATGTGTCGATAACCAGACCATCGAGTGATTCTAAAATTGAGCCATGTACGTCACTTAATCACGGAGAGCAATCCAAAAATCTGACTTCTAGCCCAATCGATATCCAAATTGAATTAATATCTGAGCTGAATATCCATGCAGTTCCCAGTCAAGTCGAAACAGAGACTGATTTAGAAATATCTGCGTTAGAAACATCATTAAAGTCAAATGATGAATCAGAAACATCGATCGTTCTGAATGAAGCTCGACAAGAAACTGAGAAGACTATCTCAACTAGCAATGATCGCAATTCTCCCAATTCTGCATCGATGATATCTGATGATGCAAATCAATTTTCATCAGAAGCAAGTACCATTCTCTCTGAAGCTCTGATCGAACGTAACAATGAATCAGACGTCTCTGAGAATTCAAGCAATATTTCATCTTTTGAGAATCAAGGAAAAAGTCCTTTCGTTGAAATATCGGTGTCATCAAGAACTGAAATGGACATAGCAGTATTAGCGGAAGACACTCAGCTAGGAGGTCAAACTGCATCATCTCCCATCGAAAGTTCATTGAATGTTGACCGTCAACCAAACATCTCAGAAGTCCCTGCTAACATTCAGTCGGAAAATGAAACAGGAGTTTTACCTTTTACATCTCAAATGGAAACCAGATCTGAATCAGCTTCTACATTCACATCAGATGATCATCAGTTGATAAGGAACTCAGAGTCAACTATCGGAAATGTTCAAACCCTTTTCGAAAAAGAGCCGCAATCAAGACCACAAAGTCCTCTTTCTGAAACTGAGGTAAAACTAGAAAGTGAACTGACAATCAATCTCATTGCAAGTGATCCTCCAAAGAAAAATTCATCACGAACTACCTCCACCGAAGTTCTGGTCGAAATAGAGACCTCGCCAAACTTAACTCAGCTTTCCATTAATGTCCCATCAGGAGAACAGGCGGAGAAGTCTTCCAATGACGCTCGAGTTGAATTACGAAGCGAATCAGAGTTCTCAGATACTGGTGTCATCAAAGGCGACTCTCGACAAAGCAAGGAAACACTTAACACCACTGTGATAGTTGCAGAAAGGAAAAATAATGAGACGAACAGCTTTGAAAGTTTAAATAAGACCCTGCCTAAACGCCCTAGAGAAAGGTCTTCAGTGAAAGCTCCTGATAAAATTGAGACTGAGTCGAAAGATTCAATTATTTCTAGCAACATTGTAGCTGAATGTTCATCAAAATGTTCTCTTGTTGAGGTTCCAAATGAAACGGAATCAGAATTATGCACCTCCATGATTTCTGCTCCCATTCAGCCTGAAAGTATCGAGCAAACCTGTCTTGTTGAAACTCAAGGGGAATCAGACGGTGAATTAGATGTATCGTCAGTTGAGAGTCAGAGTCCAAGTGTGAAACAAGGGGAAATCCCATCTTGTAAAATCATTGACGAACCAGTGTTAGACATCCTGGCGGACACAGTGGAGTCAGCAGGAAGTGAAGACTCGGGTGGAGAAATAGGTATACCTCCTACTAAACCACTAGGATCCTTTGAATCAGCCCCAACCAATAATATGAAGACAGAAGAACAAGTTGAAATCCCCCCAACAACTGAAAATTCTGCACCAAAAAAGGGAAGGTCTAAGATCGACTCACTGGTTCTGAATTATGATACAACAGACACACTATCGGAAACCGCATTAGACTTTACAGCATCCGCTGGTATCAGTGATCAGTCAAAATCCCTCACAACCGATGATGTCCAAACGGAAATTTCTCTGACGTTGGACTCTTCAGTATTTGTCGCTGAAAGCTGTCATGCCGACTCATTAACAATTGACCAAGAAGAGTCGAAAGAACCAATCAAACCATCGAATGTGCCTGACGCTAAAGAAGCTGTGGAAGAAAACTCTCAGATAATATTAGCCCCAGAAGATATCCTAGATTCGACACAACCAGCGAATGTGACCTCGCTGCCGGATGATATAACGTCAGCAGAGGAAAACACCGAAATACCAATTAAATCACTTCCAACTAACAATTTGAAAACACAACCATCAGTTGAAGTTTCTTCTGCCCAAGATGTTCTGCTGTCTTCAGAAAAATCATGTTCACTCAAATCACCGACACTAATTGAAAGTGAGAAGGATCAGGTAGTGACGAATTCAATCATACCTGAGGATGAATTATCTGAGGAGAGATTTTCTCTGATTAGACCACAGGCAACTGATGGAATGAAGGTTGATCAGCCAGTTGAAGGTATTCCTGCACCATGTGATTCAGAAGTTGTGGAATCGGGTTCTCAGATCATATTGCAGTCGACAGATAGTCCAAAGGCAGAGGAGCCAATCAGCATCTTATCCGCTCCACTTGCTTCAGCCTCTTTGGATGGGAGCTCTCCTACAAAACGACAATTCACTGATGAAGTGGAGCCGGAGCAGTCGACCAAAATTCCTTCCCCAAATACTTTAGCAGAGGTCGAAGTAAGCTCTATATCCAAACTAGCTGAAACCAGGGAATTAAAAAGAGATTTATCGGCCGAAAGTAGTGATGTGGTGGCAGAAAAATCTGTTGAAAGTTCATCCGTATCGGTCATCTCAAAGGCCGAGGAGGAAAATTCTCAAGTCAACCGTATGCCACCAGATGTTTTAACAGAAAAATGGACCCTGCATAATTCTGATGGAGCCGCGTCCGTGCTTTCTGAGGATCATATCCCGACTGAAACATCGGCAGTTGATGAAGAAAAATCAGAGCAAGCAGTCAAAGTCTCTAGCCCTTCGGATTCTTTCAACTACAGTAAACCAGCGGAAACCGCATCAGACACTTCAGCTCCTGTAGATGTCGGTGAGCAGTCAAAAACACTCCCAGCGGATGGTGTCGAGACGAAACAACCCGTAGAACTTCCATTAATTTTAGACCCCGCAGCACTTCTCGCAGAAATCAGTCATGCCGACCTATCGACAATTAACAAAGAAGAGTCGAAAGAACCAGACCAACCATCGGGTGCGTCTGGCGCTAAAAAATCCTTAGAAGAAAGCGCTGGGATAATATCAGCCTCAGAAGATCTCATAAATTCTACACAACCGGCAAATTTCTCCTCCACGCCGAATGACAAAACATCATCAGAAGAAAACAGCGAAATTGAATCACTACCAACTAATGAGTTGAAGACAGAACCCTCGGTTGAAATTTCCTCTGCGCATGATGTCTCGATATCATCAGAAAAAGCTTGTCCCATCAAATTACAGAAATTAATTGAAGGCGATGTAAATCAGCCTATAAATGATTCAACCATGCCAGAGGATGAAATATCTGTGGAGGATATTGCTTTGATCAGACCACAGGCTACTCATGGGATGAAAATTGTTTCAGAATTTGTAGGTACAGGTTCTCTCATCACAGGAAGGTCAACTGACAGTTTAGACGCAGATGTATCCATTAGCATCTCATCATCTACACTTGCTTTGACATCTTTGAATAGGAGCTCACCATCGAAACCACAACCTACTGATGATGAAGTGGAGGTAAATCAGTGCATCAAAATATCTGCTGTCGACTCTTCAGTGGAAGTTGAAGTAAGCTCGGTACCCAAACCAGCTGAAATCTCTGAACTAAAAACAGATCAATCGGCTGAAAGTAGCGGTGTGATGGCAGAAAAATCTTTTGATACTTCATCTACATCAGAAATCTCAGTGACCGAGGAGAAAAACTCTCAAATAAACGTAATATTTCAGACCCCATCTCAGTCAGCTGATACCACCGAAGCTCGTCAACTTACCGAAACTCTCTCCTCTCCAATCTCCCCTACATCTGCACAGGAAGGCTCATCGGCGGAACAACCCTTAACTGTTGATACAAAAGCAGATATATCGCTAAAAGTTTCCAATGCCTTAGACACGATGGTGTCAATTAAAAAGAGCTGTCAAGTCAAACAACCTACAAATGATGAAAGGAACTTGCATCAACCCATTAAAACATGTGAGACCAATAGTCCAGATACCTCTTGCTCAACAGTAATGTCTAATTTGGCTGCAGAAAAATCGGAAAAAGTTGGGAAGAAGCCTACACAGCTTTCTCTCGATACAGAAAATGCTACACCCTCAAAACGTTTTAAGTCTGATGTAGTTGCAAATCCATCCTCCCATTCTCTCCCGGGTCCACAATCGTCAGATGTATCCTATAGTGATGTTGAAAGCCAAGTTCAAAGAAGGGCCTCTAAACATGAGCTCGATTGCAAAGGAGATATCGATGATGAAATTCCAAGCAAAAAGCGGAAGACTGAATTCTTGAACATCGTTTCATCGGGTTCGATCTCAGGTGATGGCCTTGGCACTGACGAAGTTGAATCTGTTGTTTCATTTGCCGAGCGAAATAAATCAAAAACTGCTCCGTATTCTGGAATATTAGATGTAAACATTAACACTGAAGCCTCAGAGGCGACAGCCGGAAGCCCTCCTTTGTCAATAATAAGCAACTCAGAAAGTACAACTAAAAGTGAGGTAATTGCCATTGATAATACTCAAAGTGCCAAAGTAGAAGTTTGCAGTCTTACCCTCTCAACTTCCCCAGATAATATTCAGAATGTAGTATCGTCTAATGATAAAGCACTCTCCACACTTGAATCTTTTACGGAGCAGCCTCAAAGTTCAAACAAGTCCCCACTATCCAATCCAGATCCACCGAAAGAAGACTCTCTTGTTAAAAGTGCTCAAAAAAGGAGAGAAACCCCTTTTTTATACACCCTAAGTCCTGAGGGTAGGGACTCTAAAACTCATCTACTCAATCAAAGGAGAAAGCTAATTGATGTTGCATGTGCCATAACTCTAGATCTGTCGGTGGTAGTTGAATCAAAAAGCAAACGCAGAAAAATAGGTCATTTTGGAAGACAACTCAACCTCAATGCCAAAGATCCTGTCTCTGAATGCAAAGAAGATAAGTCTGCCTCTGTAATATCTGTTACTGAAGTGTTCAGCAAAGGAAGTGTCTTTATATCTCATGCTGTTGAAAGTGAAACAAAAGACCAAACGGTCTCCCATTCTCTCATGATTCATGACTCTGCAATAAGCAAAGGTGATACGCCGTCACCACAGAACGAAATCAAATCATCAGCCGAAATTTCAGTCCCGGACGTTTCCTCTCAGATCAGTCCAAAACCTATTGTATTTCCTCATGTTGAACCGGACCCAGATCTGATACAGAATCCCGTTCTTTTCCCAAATGATAAATTAACAACGCCCACCAGTGTTAAAGAAGCCTCTTCAAACGAAACTCTCGATATCCTTGTTCTGCCCTGTACCATAGAAGCAACCACCTCTGGAAAAATATCACCTCAATATACCTGTAATGTCAAAAAAAATTCGCCCATCTTTAATGAAGAATCAGTCATTGTACCATCCAATGATAACACATACTTATCATCTGATGATTTTCACAGGCTTCAAAATAATGAAAAAACTGATTTTGCCCGCTCTTGTTCTGGACCTGGAAACGCTCCGTCCGTTACTGAAAATTTACTTACCCCTGACAAGAATAAGAAAACCACTTCCTCTACTAGTCTAAACGTTGATGTTCCCTCTGAGAAAGAAAAAACTGTCATTGATAACAAAACCTCTCAGTCCTTGAAGGACTCCGACGAAACTTCTCAAGACATTGTCTATCCACCTATTGATCCTAATAAAATCAACCAAGACTCCTCCAGTGATGATCTCTCCTCTAAAAATGCAAAAGATAACAAGATCTCTCAACAAATAGGGTACGTAACTTGTTGTAATAACAGTAATGTTTCTTCTAGAACTGTATCTTTTGGCAGTCCCTCTATTCTTGAGGAAGGACAGCCTTTCAACTGTGATCCTTCATCCAATCCCGCCTCAACTTCCAAACCTGAGATGTTAGTTGTTCCTGATGACATTTCTGATTCTCTGCCAATCTCTTTTGACTCCTCTCAAGCCCACTCCTGCAAGAGTGGCAACTCTGTCTCTCGTAGCTCCGTAGTTGTGTGTGCATCCAACCCTTGCGTGCGTGAAGAAGCTGTGTTACCATCTCTCGCTGCTGAAACGTCACATTGTCAGCCAGCAAGTGTAGCAGCCACCGCAAGATCGCATGACGAAACTGAGAATGTTATAACTTCCTCTCACTCATCCGCCGGTTTTTATGATTCACAGGTAGTTTTGAAGGCAGAAATTTCCCCCCAAGAAGAATTGGCGTGCTCAATTAATCCAACAATGCTTGAAGCAAAGAACTCAGATGAAAAAATGGCAGCAGTAGCTAGTGATGCACCCAAATCAGCAGAACTTTCAGAAAAGGAAAGAAGTGAACTGCCAGAAAGCACTCAACTTAATGGGGAAGTAGAAACCATCCCTGGTAAGAATATCCCTTTTTTAGCTGAAATAGTCAGTCCCGAGTCTAGAAAACCAGACAACCCTAAATACGCTGAAGCTTTGCAAAGCTCTGAGAACATGCCCTTACCAAGTGAATGCATAAATTCAGAAACTCTATCTGCAGCCGAGAATATCTCCGCATGTTCTCCTTCTGAAATATCCTGTAAAATTTCCTCAGATTCATCTGCAAGCGTACTTTGCAAGTCCGAAATCAATCTGTCCTCAAAATCACCGGACATTGAAAATTCAAGCGGAATTGAAAGTATGGATGAAGTTAGTAGTCTAAAGCCTGTCGTTGAAGATGACTCTTCGGGAGAAGAGCAGCTTGCAAAAAAAACCACCAACATCCATAAATCTGAATCCTTCAGTGGAGAAGATGAGTTTAAAGTCTCTGAGTCGGATACTGTTGAGTCAGTTTCTGTTCCCAAGAGCAGAACACCAGGCCAAAATAATGTAGTACCTGAAACAAATATTGTTGAAAAAATTATAATACCCCATTGTGAAAGCTTATCAACCGGGAATGTCGAAAGCTGTGAACAAGCCGAGAGAAATGACCCAGAGCCAACCACGGCTCTTGAATCTATCAGAAAAGTAGAATGTAAATCGGATAATACTGATGTGACTGGTGAAATGGACTGTAATAAAGCTGTCCAAGATCTCATTACACCCCACAGGGAAACCTCTAGTCCAGAATTAATCCCCCTCGACGAACCCCTTATTCCTTCAGCAGAGGAGGGTCCAAGTGCAAAATACCCTCCAACTTTGAGTGCTAAAGAGAAAGAAGAGTCAGGCTCAAAATTAGATAATCAACCATGCACCGCATCTATCATTGTTGAAAAGTTACCCCTTGAAAAAGGCAACCTTCATCTCAGCTTAGTAGCAGAAAAATCTACAGATGGTGAAGTTCCTAAAACTGCTGAAACGAAATCAGGCTCTACTGAAAAGCCCGGGAAATCGGTAAATGACCAACAGGATTTACCTGTGGCAGAGAGAGAAACTTTTGAAAATGACAGTGTCCAGGTTCCTTCTACTTCCGAGGAGTGTGCCCATGATGTTAGCTCAATCCCCGATGTTACCAGCAATCAAAGTATAATTACTGACCAAACTACAGAAAATCTGGAAAAAGGAAATAGTGCGAACAAATTTGAGATCATAGAACCAAAACTTCCAAAAGATTTGGCAGAGTCTGAGGAAAACTACCCAAAATTCTCAACTCAGTCTGATCCCCCAAATGTAGCATCAGATACTGCAACTCAGGAGGACCTTACCATCGACATCTCTAAATCTATTTCTGAAGCCGTGACCAGCCAAGATCCTAAAAGTGAATCCTGCAATGAAGTATCTAAGTGTAAAGATGCAGGCATTATTGCTGAAAACCTGATTGAGCCACAAATACCTTTGAAATCTGTATTTGAAGTCGAGAGCTCAGTGGCTACACCAGAAGATTTTCCAGAACCTGACAGTATTTCTATTCCTGAAGCTGTTGGTGTGGTAGATTCTGAAAACTGTGCTGAGATATCTAACAAATCGGTTGAATTCTCAAATGTTGAATTCACTGAAACGGCGGACTCTGCAACAAGTTCTGAAAAATCTGATATTCTTAATAAAACGTATGAAAAATCATTTACCGCCACAAGCTGTAGAAAGATGCAAAGCCAAAATCCTGAGACCATTTTGAAGGAATCCAATGTCTCAAAATCAGAAGATACTGAGCTCAGATCTAAAATTCATGACCTCGATAAAATGAACAGTCTCGATTTCAAAAATAGTGAAGAAAAAATCCAAGAAGCCACTGAAATTTTAGAACCTTCAGCTGCTGAATGCATTGCAAAAGTCCATACACTGGAGGATGATAATCCTTGTGAAAAAACTGAGGATTCCAAAACCAATGATGACAATAAAACAGACAAAGAAGGAGCATTGTGCATCACAGAATGCAAGACCGTTGAGGTAAAAAATCCAGAAGAGGAAAAACAATTGGAAACCCCACAATTTACCGAAGAAATTACTAAACAGAATGCAGAAGATAATATCATCGATAGTGAAGTGATGGAAAAAGACTGCGAAATTGAAGAATCAGAAATGGTTCAGTCTGATGATGAATCCCTTGGGGCAGACGAACTCACAAACGATTCGGAATACTCGAACTCAGGAGCCATTGAGAGCACGTTGACGCAAACTGATTCAGGACCAATGGAAATCCAAAAGCTATCACCAGAGCAGCTCAAAGAAATCATTGGAGGAGATGTGAGTGAAGTGCGATCGGAGTCGGAAGAAAGTCAGGATGTAGTTAAAAATTTAGCATCAGAATTCGACGAAGTTAGAAATTTCGAATCAGTGAAAGAGATCACCACATCCTCATTGAAGATCAAGATCACCACTAACACTGGACTAAAGACGAAGTTCGAGAGCAGTATGGCATTGCAAGATCATACTTCTGCAACAGTATCGCGCAGCTGTTCTATAGACAGCGAGAGCACATCTCAATCTATTGATAATGCAACTTCTGAATCAGACAGAACTCAATCAGCAGCGGTAAGTCGATCTAGCTCCATTGAAAGTGAAGCAAGCATACTTTATAGCGACAAAGGTATCAAAACACCAGCTTCAATCAGTCGAACAAACTCCACCAGCAGTGATAGCTCTGTCTCCAGCGAGCTGAGCCGCCTGAAATCATCTGGTGTAGACGCCTCACTTTTACCTCACCCTGAATACAAGAACAAAATCAAGGTTGACCTTCGCAACAACCAAATCATTTCCCATGAGGCTGGAAAATTCCCAATGAAAATTACCACGGAGGCGTCTTGCCCGGCCAAGATCTTTATGAAGTCAGCAACAAAACCAGAGCCGGGATCTTCAAAACGGCGTGCTATAGAACCAATAACTACAGATTGTAAAGTAATTCTAAAATCCATTGATACTGATAGTAAAGAATCCATGACCCCGAAACGTGGCAGAAAAAAAGCAACCATGGATGGTAATGATAGCATCGATGGCCAAAGTTTTCCTGATAAATTAGTGCCCAAGCGCGGGCGGCCGAAGAAGGTAGCAGAGATGGAACCGCAGGTCAAATTATCCAAACTTACAACAGAAATTATTAATGCTGGAGAAGGAGGAAGTGCGATACGCTCCTGTGGAAATGAGAATAGTGATATTTTAAACAAGGAGCCTGATGCAGTGGTAGATTTGGAAGCAAACTACAAAGTACCCAACGAATTGATGGATGGCAGCTTCATAGATGAAACCCCAGTGAAGAGTCCATTTGTTTCACTGCTGACTACAGATTCTGATGCGACACCAGGTTCTGGCGAACCCATGAAGCGGAAACGAGGCCGTCCGCGTAAAATCAAAGTGGAGGATGGCAATCTCTCTACCCTGCAAGGAACTCCCGTTAAAGGTATGTAACCTTTTATTTTTATTTATTAGTTTTTTTTTTATTTTTTTTAACTTTATTTTTTTTATTTTTATTTTATTTTTTTATTTTTATTTTTTTTTTATTTTTTTTTATTTTTTTTATTTTATTTTTTTATTTTCATTTTTTTTTTTTATTTATTTTTTTTTTTATTTTTAGTAAGCTCATAAAATTTCTAAAAACCTAGGAAAAATTTCTAAAGGTAGAATGATGAGTAACCCCGAAATTTTTCCCTTAAAATTCGTTTTTTTCACTCAATAATGTCTTGTGTCACTGCCTTTGAAAAATAAAATTTGCCAAATTAACAAGGTCAATAATCAATAATCAATAATAAAAATCAATAATCAAGTATATTTACTCTATCCTCAATATTTCTTTCTACACCATAATACGTATCATAGCCTCACAAGTAAATTAGGTAGTTCCTCTACAAGACTATTTTGGTGTAAATTTCGGGCCGTCCACAGAAGAAATAATTTTATCTGTGTTTTGATTCGAGGGATTATCAAAAACTCCTTACAGATTTGTATTATTTTGGTTAAAAATTTGAAAAATTCCAAAAAGAAAAAATTGAAATGAGTCATAGGACCTTAGAATCCATCAAACCTGAAGGAAGCATCAAGGTAAGGGTACTCATAAAAAAAATAAAAAATTATGCTACTTGATCGATGTCACAGTCTTATCACACTGCACCATAGCAAGAAAAGAAGCAGAAAAAGGCATGAAATATTGAGATTTTGAAATTGGAACCCAATGATTATGAGATATGAAAACAGTAGTAATTTATTCCGATAGTGATCAATGCAACAGGGGCACTCACTTTAAATATCACTAAAGAAATAGAGAAAACATCAGGAAAGCACAATCTAGTATCTCTACAGAAAACAGTAGTGCTATAGGCAGCCCACAAAGTTTGCAATGTCATACATAAAAAAGATTGATTAAAAGGTATAGTTTACCTTCAACAACCATGAAGTCTGGAAAAAGCGAAATCGTCCTCTATAACGATAAAATAACTAATGACAATAATAATTAGAAAAAGTGAGAAATTTAATTATAAATTAAGTAGCTTAAATTCAATATACAGATTGATTAATGCACACATTTTAAACGTTTCATGGAAATTATTTAAACTGAAAACATTTAATCAATTGTATTTCTAAACATAGAAGTGGTATGTTTTTGTTGGGTCGACCTTTTTTACGTAATTTTACATGAAAAAAAAAAGCAAGTCGTAGATTCTCATTTTTATCAGTGATAGGCCATATTATTCAATTTATATCTTTACCAAGAATATTATTTAACTGCTTCCTTTACATTTCGCTCTTCTCTGTAGGAAAAAGAGGACGAAAACCGAAGATCAATCTTGATGACCCTAATGACCCCCGGGCTGTAGCTGAAAGAGAACGGTTGGCTGAGCAAGCACGGCTTCGTCAAGAAGCTGCTGAAAAGAAACGGCAAGAGGAAGAAGAGCGTAAACAAAAGGAAGAAGAGGAACGCAAGCAACGAGAAGAGGAAGAACGAATTAGGCGCGAAGTAGAAGAAAAGAAACGGCTTGAAGAGGAGGAAAGACTCAAAGAAGAGGCCCTGAAAAAGAAAGAAGAAGAGAAGGCCAGGAAGTATGAAGAAAAAAAGAAGAGGTAAGCTCATTTTTTAGAAATAAATGTAAAAAAATCTAAACAAGGTACAAAAAGAAACTCAGAGATGGAACCTGAAGAACAATTTTTTCTTGTTGAGTCAGGGATTTGGGGTGGGCTGAATATCAGGTTGAATAACTTGAATTTTATTACTTTCAGGTATCATACTTTGCAAGTAACTTTTCTTTTAATCGTCTTCAGCATTTTAAGTTGACCCATAATTTTTCGTCAGAGGGAAAGATGACAAAAATGACTTCAATATAGAACTAACACAAATTAGCTAGATGCATGCATGAAATCTGCTTAAAATAGAGAAAAATCGTTGGAATTGGGGAAAATATTACAGCCCCTTGTTCGTCGAATTTCATTTTAAAAATAGGAAGTGCCTCAATTTTACTGCCCCATGTCTTATTTTTTGTGTGGAATTGGTCATTTTGACGGGATGTATCTTTACTGCCATGTCGAGTCCATTAAGAAGGAAGACATAAATGAATTTTGGTCTCATCTTCCAAGTCTAACGAATGTCAGAAGCCTAAATAATTTGTTCCCTTTTGTTAGCACATAGCCAAATGAGTTGAAAAAATTGATGTTGAACAAATGAGTTGGGTCAGTTTTAAAATGAAAGAATAAGTGGGAAATGAAGAAGCACCAAACAGGTGTAGCTCTGAAAAAATCCTAATGAATTTCTTTATTTCCTACTATCAAAAACCCAGCGAAAGCAAAACTAAGTATTTTTATCTCTGTTTTAAAACTAGTTTTCACTACCTGACTTCTATATTTTTATTGGTACTTTTCATTTTTAAAGGTATGCTGAAAAGTACAAGGAGTTCGTGAGAAAACGAGAGGCGAAACGGGAAAAGTTGAAACGACGGAATGAAATCCGGAAACAACAAATGCGTGAAGCAAGGGAGAGACAGCTCGCTGAGAAAGAAGAAAGAGAGAGGAGGAGAGCGGAGGCTCCTGAATTGTTTGAAGAAGAAACGCAGATGGGCGATGAAGGTACATTTTATTCTCTTTAGTAGTAAATCATTTTTTTATTTTCATATTTCCTCTTATGAACAGAGTAAGTTAAATAACATTTTCTGTTGAACATGTTTTCTTTCACAACATTTTACTGAGGTAAAAGCAATTGCATTAGAAATCAAAATCCTTCATTGACATGGAAGGTATGTAGAGTCCACACCAATTATGTTGACACTTTTTTAGACTGCAACAGAAGATCTGCCATCTTGATTCTTCCATTTACTTCACATCTAAAAGTGGCATTGGACGATCTTCAGTCTAGAAGTGTGTAAACTTATTTCGCATGGACTCAATATTTTGTTGGCTTACTGTTTTGCACCTTGTATGTGGAAGCATCAAGTGAGACTTCATGTGCATCCCTTCGCTGTTCTGATGAGAGATTATAATCTAACGTATATTTATACTGTGTAGTGTGTTCAGCAGTCTAGTTTTCCTGAATTCCCTCTTCATGCATACCATTTTCATTTATTGAAAACTTAATGGATGTGTAAGAGACCATGCAGCCAACAGATGGATCCTTTGGCAAGGTCTGCTTATAATGTAACGTTCTTTTTTTTCTGTTCCAACTCTAATTTCTTGATTATTGTAAATTGTCTTATAAACTAACAGGAAATAAGAAAAAACTGAAACTTTTACTTATTTTGAAGCATAAATGATAAAATTGAGAAATCTATCAGTTTGTAGAAAAATGAATGTTACACGCTATATATTTTTTTTGTTCTTGCTCTCTTTTTCATTCGTCTAATGTCTAGAAAACACCCAAAGACGTGTACTATACTAAACCTATTTAATTATGATGCATCATACTAATCTTATGTTGTTTTTGTTTTGTGTAGATTTGTTGAAGAAAGGTCGCATGGAAGTGATTGACCTTGAAAGGTATGTGAACAATTATCTCTTTGCCTTTGTTTATAATATACAGTGCCCAAATTTGTTTGAGCATCTTGCATGCTTTACAGATGACTTGAATTGTCTGTAAAGCAGTACGCAAGCTCATTGATATGCTGATTACTAGGTTATTTGTTCATGATCTGAAAAAAGTTTCAACCACAAAAATTTGGGCCTAGACTTAAAAAAAGTTTAATGCAAGAAAGACAGTACACATCTCCCTCCCAGGATTTCATTGTTCTGTGGAGGCAATACAATAAAGAACAGGCTGTAATGATATTGTGTCTACAACACAAAAATTTAATAATATTAATTACTGTTATTTTGTAAAAGCACAGTACACTAGTCTATAAATTTGGCAAAATGTTTCCATAATTACCGAGTCATTTCCTCTGCTCTTACCATTGATGAGGCTAAAACTTAAGCATTGTCAGCATTCCAAGATTCTATCTCCATCAATTCAACTGGCAGCCGTTTAATTATTTTTTGTTCTCGCCAGTTTTGTGTTTTTTCTCTTCCTTACTTACCATTTGGTCATTTGTTTTCAGCAATCGCGATTTCTCGGTAGCACAAGTTGCTGAATACCAGTGGCCTTTGCAAGGTGGAGAATGGTACATGATCCAAGAGCAGGTAACCCAATATTTGGGCGTTAAAGCAGCTTTCAAACGGCGATACCCTAATCTGGAGAGTCGACCTGTCCAAGCAGAAGAAAAAACGTTCCTCCTTGATAGCGGGCTTGTCTCAAACACTATTGCAAATCTAGGTAAGAATGTTTTGATATTCACGTGATGCATTCATTTGCTTTGATGTTTTACAAGTCATTTACCAAGAATGAAATGAGTGAAATAATGTATTACTGAAACTAAATATATTTGGGAACTAAAATGAAATAGAATAGAACAAAAAATTGTAAAAAATTAGTGGTATATTCATTAGTAGTAATAATTGCTGCATCAGAATTAATAATGCTGCAAAATAATTTTAATTACTCTGCCTATTCTACTTTTTCTGTGTAAAAAACTATAGGAAAATCTTAATTTGTTGCAGGTCTCACGGCAGTCAAAAGCACTGACATTCTAGATATCATGTTTGCTGACTTCAAGCATAAGTATGATGAATTCAGTAATCATTTACGGGAGATGCAAGCAAAAGAAATGTCACTGAGGCAACTAGGTATGCATTTAATGTTTTTGTGTTAACGTATGGATTACAGTATTCTGCAGGGAAATTAAGGCCGAAAAATTTCCAACGTTTTCATTGGGTTCAAAAATTTGAACTCAAGTAAATATCAGCGCAAGATTAAGAGGGAAAGTGTTCATTGTTCAGCTTAGGCAGATGCATTGAAATACCAAGTTGGGGTCATGCCTAGGAATGTATATCAATTTGGGTCTTTTAGACCTCATATGTTGATCTTTTTTGTCAGTGAGACCAGCTTAGCATCCCACCAGTGCATTCCTGGCGCCTGTTACAGTGCAGGCCACATTTTTGGGGTTCTTTTTCCTATTCACGTGGATTAGTTTTTATTGTTCCTTTGATATCATATGACTGCCAAATCCTCTGACCCTCAAGCAAAGGCTACAATTTGCCCCAAAATTTTTGAGTTTTACAATCTATCAGCACTTCAAAGCAACTAGAAGCCAAAATTGTATTTACCTACCGCAGATTGGCGATGGAACGAATATTTTAAATGAATTCTCGATTTTGCCAATTGCATGTGGAATGGCATTTCTAAATTGCTGCATCCATCTTTTTTTCATACAAACTGTAAGGGTATGAGAAAATAATATGCTTAGATTTTTCTCTTTAAAACTAAAGTATCTATATACTTGATGTGGGAGAAAAAACTGTGTTGCGGCATTTGGAGTGTCAGCATTTAAATGTAGCAGAAAAACACCAGATGCTTAAGTCATCATTATAGAACATACATGCACAAAAGCAGCTTTTACAACGGTCTCTAGCACTTTGTACACCTGAATGCCACAAAGGGGCGGGCGTCATATCCCTTTTTTAAACATTTTTTTTTTTTTTTTTTTTTTTTTTTTCAAATTATCAGTCGATTCCAAATTTTTAAGGTGTAGATTACAAGAATTGCCTTTGGTTTAATCAGTTGGCGGACTCACTTCTTCTAGACTTTATTTCAAACTTTCAAAGGAATTTTCTCAAAATGCTTTTCCTTTTACACTCGCCCTTCTTCCATCATAGTCCTCAAAAGTCTGAAGACGTGATCTCCAGTAACACTCCGAGCCTCACTTCCATAGAAGGAGGGATATTATTTTCATAAATACTTCAGAATAGTGTTCAACTACGTTTCATATTAACTTTTCTTCATGCAATGGTCCTTTTTTCAATCCCCTTCAAATACATAATAGTGAGAATTGGCTATAGTTCTGAAACTTTTATTTTATTCTTGTATACTTCTATATTGCTATCAAGTGCAAAGTTCAGATATGAATGTCAGATTTCCAAAAACTGATACCATTTTTCTCATGGACCATAATAATCAAAGTCATGTTCGAAACCCAACTCTAATCAGTATAATCTTGATTTTAGCCCTTATGAGTCGACCAACATCTGATCAAATCGTATCAATGGAGCGAGCCGTCAGGTCAGCAGCTAAATGGAACAAAGACTTCAACAAAGTCCGAAAGCGATGCTCTTTTGACCTGCAATCCTACACTGTTCAGTATCCACAGACCAAGCGAGCCAAACTCACACGACCCACCAACAAAATAGGCAGTTACCCGATCGCTGTTCTCCCTGGCCAATACACCGATCACTACAACAGGTAAATATTTATGCACCAAATTTTTCTTTACTTTGTCTCCTCTATATTCGTTTTGACACTGTCTCAACATCCCCTAGCAATTTTAAAAGTCATCGTTACGGGCAATCATGAAATGTTTACTGTCATTTAGGAATTTTGAAGGATTTTCATTAGACGATTGTGAAGCATGAAATTTTGCAAGGACCAAAGTTGTGAGGAATATGAGCTGCATCAATTATTCAAGTTCCATATTTAGTTGGTGCCCTCTCTTTATTCTAAGATCTTAAAGCCAAATTTTAGGGTTATTTTACAAATTGTAATCGGTGGTAAAGGAATAATAATTTTCAATTCTACTGTCTCTGAAACCTAATAGCTCTTCAAACATACATAATTATTTTTTTTTCAAAGAAATAGCAAAAACTTTTGGGGGGAAAAAAAATGACAAAACTCATCCAGCTTTATTTTGACAGAAATATTCAACTCACAATCGCAGTATTTACGGATGGAAGCATTCTATTTAAAGCCATTGGGAATGTCTGAGATAGCTTTGAAGCAATTGTTTTGGGAGTAGAGTTTCTCATTTGCGTTGATCTATGCATTATAAGAACATTTTTTTCTTTGCATCCTGGAAATAAGGGTAAAACTTCATGAATCTAAAATGAAAAAACCATGCATATGGGTCTCTTATGCAATTCACAGATTTGCATTTTATTATATGTCCTTGTTATTCTTTCTGCAATGTTACTATTAAGTCATAAACATTAATTGTTCTCTGCTTTACTTAACAGCTACACTCCTGATGATTTACGTTATCTACCTCTGAACACAGTGCTGTTTGGGCCACTCAAACCCTACGAAATGCCTCCACCAGCCCCTGCTCCTACTGCTATTTCTCAAGACAGCTCCGACGATTCAAGTTCCGATGAGTCCAGGTAGTTAAAAAATTTAAAATACGAAAAGAAAATTTCAATGAATAGATGTCTAGTGATTTGGAACCTTTTAAGATCATGGACAGTCATCGCGCTATTGACGAAGAATACAAGGCTGATGTAGTTCAGTAGATTTATCAATCAGAGTAATTTTGGCTCTGGTTTTTGTAATAAGTATATGATAAACCATGCCTGAAGTGAAAGTTTGGATAAATTTCATGTCAATTAGGACTTTAGATGCAAATAACACTCTCCAGTGTGTCCAAAGAAATAAGGGTAATGTCCAGATTAATCCAAATATTAGGAAGGCATTAATCAGACTGGGTAATTAGAATTACTATGTATGAATCTCTTAGTTCCAAAACGACCGGACTCGAGTTCGTCACGATGTTCTGTTTTTTTGTGTGGAAACACTCCTTTTCTAGTCGTTACCTAAAAAATTTTTATAGTTTCTAAAAATTTCCATTTTTATTGAGATGGGTCGTTTTCGAACCAAGAAATTCATATTCAGTTGAAACTTTATACTCAATTGTGTAACTAAATAAAGTTAAAATGAGAAGTTATAATTTAATCATGGTTATCATTTTAAACATTTTCAGAGCATGCTTTGAACTTTCTCATACATTGATCTAAGTAGAAATGATTAATTTTGCCATTTTTATGCAAATCTTCACCCAATCTGTAGGTCTCGTGGAATAAGTAAGATTTTTATCCTCTCAATTTTTAGATCTTAGGGAAAGTAAATTATGAGTATACTACCATTAGCAAGCAGAATGTCTTTATTAACTGCAGTTAAATTGTAAGGTTTAAGACTGTTATTTCTTATTTTTTTTCTTCTTCAGTGAGAGCAGTAGTGATGATTCAGCCAGCTCTGTTGGAGAGATCAAAGAGCTCCCTATGGATGAAGACACAAATCTTAGCACCTGCTCCACTTTCTCAAAGGAGAAAAGCAGATTCAACATACCGGAAACGAGCATCATCCTTCACAGAACTGATTTCAGCAACCTTCCATCCACTAGCAGTGAGTTTAAAGTTTTGTGATCTTTAATGCTCCCCTCGGATAAGATAATGCATATAAACTCTCAGTGTAACACAAACCCTCTCCAACCCACCGACTAAGCGAGATAGCTGTCCATTCATTTAAAGTCAACTATCTCTGTACTAGTAAGGATTCACCAAGTTATAATTACTTATCAAGATTTTTTGGTCAAAAACTTGAAAAATCATGTGTTTTTTTTTCTAATGTGACAGTCTATGAAAAAAAAAGACTGAGTGCCAAATACACAAAATTAACCTGCATGCCAGAGCATTCACGTGCTGCAAGAGCAAATGCTGTGAATCCCACCTGAAAACTCTTATTTTGCCCCACTCGTTTACATTTCCTGCCCTAATTTCAACACGCCTCCATCAAATTAAGCATTTAAAAAGTATGTATTTGTATATTTGCTATTTGTCAGCAAGAATATAAGCAACACCAAAATGGAGCCAAAATGGAGGCTGCGGTAGAAATTGATGGATGCAATTGAAAATACAATATGTACACTAATTGTGGCTCTATTAGCGAGATAAAATGTGCCATTAAAAACTGCTGTCACTGTAACTGTTTTTGCTTAGAGTGTCCAACACTAAAAGTGGTCTTAATAACCAGTTTGGCAAGGAGATAGATTTTATTAACATAATATAAGATAAGTTATTTTTAGAGATTAACACTACTTTTTATGAAACAATGATTAATAGAAAGGGCGTTGAGTCATTTGCTATGCATTCAAGATCCAGCATGGAGAAGAAAAAGTTAGCCTTGTAAGTCGGGTGTCACAAAGTAGGTTGAGTATTTTTGGCATTCCGGAGCATCACTTAGGGAAATATGAGCTTTAATTTCTGTAAAAGGAAACTTTTGCTTCACCCGATTGCACTGCTTTAAAAGAAAGTTATTGAGTCCCTTGAATATGTCTCTGCATACTATTAGCTAAAATTGGCTTACAAACCTGATCAACCTCCCTTTATTTTTCAGAACTTAACAACGTTCCGCCAGTACAGATTCCCCAGCATGGACTGACTGAAGAATAATATGTGGACAGCCAGAAAATTCATGCTCTGCAAATCGAACCAGCATGGATCATTTGACATGGATTCATTTGCCTTCAAAAACCTTATCTATACATCACTTCTTTTTTTCAATTTTAAACCTCATCAATGTGGATGTTATTTGTACATTTTCTTCCGATTTCAAGTGATTATTTCCAAGTCCATTTTATCCATCAACCTTAATACCCATAGCATAACAATATCAACCATTCAATTCTGTTGACTTTCTTAGTATCACTGATTGAGTATCTTTTCCAGTAAATTATGAATGAAGAGGGTATTTTAACACCAGTTGAACTAGAGTTTGTGAACGGAGGCTTTACTGCGATTTGAATTGATCAGTGATACAGGTTGAAGAATTAATGAATTGACTACAATTGACATGTCATGCGAGTCACTCATTGCCTTGTATTTTTCAGCCTGAGATGAAATTTAAATTTCTCTGTACTGAAAAAAGTTCATCTCAAACTGAAAAAAAAGGTAATGAGAAACATAAATATTTTTTTGATAGGACTCTAAAATAAACATTGGTTCAGTCTCTTCCAAATACAATGATACTCAACTAAAACCTAATACTTTGTCTCAGGCTGTGGTAAGCAAATGTATGTAATCCCTTACCTTTCTAAAATTAACTAATTGTGAACATATTGTTTGCCAAGGCCTGAAACTGAAATGGTGCAACTCCTGAAAATGACCCTTTTCCCATTTTAATTGGTGTAATATTAATTTTAGTACTTTTTATTCTTCAGTGCAAGCTTTTGCAATCCCCCTTCCCCCCAAAAAATTAAAAAGACGAAATTTAACCCCTGTAATCATAATATATCTGGTTTGAATTTTGTAACTCAAACATGTTGACCATTTTATTTTTAGATAATATACTGTAATTCAGGTAAATATAACCTAACCAATCAAGATTAATCTCAAAAGACTATATGACTAAAATATCTATTAACTCATCCTCCTAAAGAAAATCATCTAGATGAAAAATACACTAAAATTTCTTACCACTACAGTCATTAAGGCCCGAGTGGCATTGATGGAAACATGCATCTATGGCACTTTAAAAGTTTGTCCATAATGGCTGTTGTGACGGTCAACATGTTGAGAGACTCATCCTTAGCTTAGAAACCAATCTTGAAACAGCAATATCTCGAAACAGCCATATAGCAGCCGATTTTCATATAACTTGTCCTTTTTCACTGTCTGCGTGTATTACGGAATGACTTAATCAGCACATACAGTGAAAAAGACAAATTTCCTTGAAACAGGCTCCGATGGATGAAACAGAGTAATTGCAGACTAAATCTAGTTTATTGCGAAGAAGACTTTTTAATAAAAAAAACTCTCTTCCTGAATTAAAATCTCTTCTTTTTAAGACATTTTTTAAGAAAATAGACAGTTATATGAGAAATTGCCTGCTCCTGTCTTCCAAAGGAATTTTTTCTTTCTATAAAATTTGTATTTAAGTGGCAAGTTTAGTGTGCAGGTGATCCTTTCTCAAATATTTATGAAATGACCTCTCAGAAAAAAAGAGAAAAAAAATTATAATAATTTAAGTAGGCTCTTTCAGAATACCTAGCTTTTCTTTTTAATATTTTATCTTTATGTAATCATTGTCAAAACAGACGAAATGTGAGTCCTATATTTTAATCATGTTCTAAAAAGTATAATACTCTAAAACTCATTATTTGGCAAATGTTGTGCTTCTAAATATGAGTGTTACCCACTTGAGTTGACAATTGTAAGAGGAAACCAGAGGGTGAGAAGTAGGAAAAACTTCTCTGCACTTGAATGAAACAAGCTATTTTTATTCATTCAGTTTATAAAAATAGTTTGAAAAGAGGGAAATATGCGTTCTTTTAGGATTGAATGAAAGCAATAGGAACTTACCTTGTTTCAGGTATCATTATCATATTGTAATGATGGATATTCTGTGCCATTTTGATGGTCCAGTATCAAGTAATGTGTCATCATAATTGAAAATGCTCAAGATTTCATTCAGTAATTCATTTTCAAATTGAACGCATACGCAGAGCACACTCATCTGCTCCTGTAATCCCTTCTACATCAAAAACTTGAATTATTCTGCCTTGAAGTTTTTCGTCTCGCTGGTTTCTACCTTAATCAAAATTAACATTGTATTTAAATGTTAACTCCTATGCAGAAAACCCCCTCTCCAAGACACATGATTGTTATCATTGTTGAAGCAGGGATCAAGATTTTAGTGATTATCCTTGGTGTGAGCAGTTTATAGCTTAAGGGTACAAAATGTGTAGAATTCCTTGTAAGAAATTACATTGATCTGCACAACCTCTGAGCCTCTCATATTTTAAAATTTGAACTCTCTATTGATCAGTCTGAATCAGTGTCTGTATCACAAATTGTAATTGCGTGGAATATCTGCAGTAACCATGGGCGTTGGATGAGCGTAGAAGTCCTTCCAAGTGAAGATATCGTAATTCAGCTACTCATTAGCAGCAGATTCCTGCAAAAAGTAGATTAAAGTTCAGAAAGGGTGCTTGAAAAAGTATCTGTCTTTTTGCTATAACTGTTTAATGGATAAAGGTAGAACTTGAATTTTGTTAATGTTTAAAAGTACACCAGGAAATACAGCAGAATACACAAGTCAATTTTAAGGAGCATTCATCTTTTTGCGAAATAGTAGACAGGAAATTTTTGCAAAGAGTTCCATATGAAAATGAGAAGAAGTAAAAGTGCAAAACCCACAATGACCAGCATCATTTGTTTAAACTTACCAAAACTTGCGTTCACTGATCTTATTTTGGGAATCTATCTATGATAGAGGAAAGTAATTAATCTGCACATTGGTGTTTTTGCATGTCTGCAGATTCACATTAATTAGAAGCACAAATGATTTAAGTGAATGAGCAGCTTGAAGTGCGACTGAAAATCCGTTTTTGATGGATGAAACCACTCTCTCTGCCACTGATATTCACTCTGAAATCAACTCTGTGCCTGTTCCTCAGACCATCAATTGAGCGCAAGTTTAAAGTAGAGCTAACTAACTTGACAGATACAGTCCTCTTGAAAGACCTAGATCTTTACAGTCAAAGTTTCTCTTCTTGCCCATTTTCGGACGGAACTTGTAAGAAATTGGTTTTCCTGTTTGCTTCTTAGCCCCTTATAAAATCTTTTCAAAAATGTGGCATGAAATTTTTATGTACTTTTGAGTTAACTTTGAAGTGTAACCAAAATTAAAGCTCTATTTCTAGCCATTCAAAAGTTGTTGCAAAAAAAACGCTCTCTTTTTAAAGTGCCCATGTTTGTATGCCTGGCGTAATATCTCTAGTATGGTAAAGTTAAATGTGTAAGTAAGGAGTACTATATAAATAATGATATCAATATTTTCCCCCAAAATGTGACTAATTTCATTCAAACTTGGTAATGTTCTATGTAATACGAGTGTAGCATATATTTCTGAAAGTGTCCGCATGTCCTTTTATTTATGATAACAAGAATAGTAAATCTGTCTTATCTTCTTTGGGGGAGGAACTAGGCAAATTATGCGATGTAGATTAGTTTTTTTGAGAAAAAAGAACAAGAATTTTCTCTTTTGAACTTGTAAAATTTCAATAATTTAAGTTTTATGAATGAATCTATGACAACCCTGTTATGGACTCAGTTTTGAAAACTTGGAAATTTGCATTTTAGGAAACTGTCCTTATTAAAATGGGGGCAAACTGATTTACTTTTTTACTTAACTTTTAAAACTTTCTTTCCATTAGGAATGAAAGACTTGCTTTAAAAATTAAAGGAGTAAATTTCTACAGATGTAAAGAATATCAACCTCCCTCATATTATGCATTATAAACAAGTTTATCAGAAGATTTGTGATCTTTTTTGAGCACCTCAGTGAATCAGACATTTTTACAGGCATGCAAGAATGAAAAAAGAAGACATCTCCCACTGCTCAAGTGTCAAAGAATCAGCTTGTCTAGATTTTATTTTTCATGGATTCATCTATTTATTTGTAAAAATCTTCTCAAATCTTATAAGTTCATTGTAAATATAAATTGATTTTAATAAGCTGTAAATAAGCTCCGAATGATTACTCAAAATTGGTAAAAATAAGTTTTCATGTGTGTTTTCATTAGTTAGTAGGATATCCTGCCTCTTCCAGGATGCTGTAGGGTTTAATCATGCCTAGCAAATCACAAAACTTTCGTTAAACTGTACAGTTAGTCTGTAATTATTGTAAATAAATTATTTTTCTTGTTGTTCATTAGGGTTACGTTCCATTTTTTAAAAGTTAGTAGCATTGTTTGAATCATAGTTTATGCTTGTATCTATGTAGATACGGAATCATCGTTTCCATATTTTTACTGACTTCTACGGCCGGCTTACAAGGCCATTTTTTATTTTTTTACTAACAATTAGAGGTTATATTTTCGATTTTTTGAAAAAAGGAATTGAAGTTGTCTGTGGTTAGTTTGATAGTCTCTGCTTGTTAACTCTAAAGACAGCCTTGGAATCTGAGAAAATTCATGTGTCTCTAAAGGCAAATTTACTTAAGTTAGGATCTTTTTGCTCCACATGTTTTTAAATCAATAGCTTTGTACAAATTATTTTTATTCGCTTATAATTATTGTAACTCTTTTGTTTGTTTCATTCTTTTTAACATCCTTTTCTTCTCAATTTTTAAAAAATGTTCCTACTTTTAACAAATTTTGACGAGACATTATAATTCTTCCCCTCCCATACCCCCACCCCCCTGGACACTTTTTTCATCGCGTGACTATGAAAATATTCTGGTGTTCTCTCAGTTCTTTTTTTTTTCTAGATTTATTTCTGTCTTCTTTTTTTACCTAAATTTATGGTTTACTCCCCCCTCTCTCTATGGCTTGTGCTGACTTTATAAACTCCAATCGTTCAGTGTAATCCTTTTTTTTCTCTCCTTCAATAACTTGTACAAGATCATTTGCAGTAGTTAGTTTTTATTTCAAAAATTTCTTTCCAATGTTTGTTTATTATTCTTGTCCTTGATTTGTTGCCTTGAAACTGCTTCCAATAAACTTTAGATGGAGCATCAAAGAATCCTTGAAAACATCCTTCAGTTAATTTTTTGCCCCCCCCCCCCCCCCCAAAGTTTAATCAAAAGTGTGTGTTCTATGATCTACAGAAGTCTTCAGAAATTTCAAATGCTGACGACCTAAATTTCTTGACTCCCATCTAATCCCTTGGGATGGAATTGATGTTGAGAAATTTTTTCTCCTAACCAGGTGTTCTCTATAAGGCTCAGATTTTTTGCGCTTTTCCTCAGATCAAAATGTGCGATTCCTGATGCTAACAAATAAGTGTTTTTCTTCATATTTAGCATAGATCTGGTCATTACTTACCAGAATATAAACCCATGGGCGGCCAGCCTTGATCAAAAGGTTTGGTTGGCATGTGGTGAGTCATCAAATACAAGTTGGTTGGACCAAGAGTTTTGGTCACCTTGAGCCAACAAATATGAAAGCTCATGCTTAAGCAGAGGAATAAGCATCACATGTTGTGTCAAATTTTGATAAATCTGCTTTATTATTTGACCAACTGTGTAAATTGCGAGAAGAGAAACCTGGAACTGGTGCAATCAGGAAACATTATTGCACTGATAAGCCTTGACATGCCTGCTTTTTCAATCCATCCCAAAGTTGCGCAAGAACTTTTTTCTTAAATGATAAATTATTTTGAGCTTCAAAGATCATTAACTAATAGAATATGACTTAGTTCTATTCCCTCTTCAGTTTGTCCTTCAGTTTTAATCAGATGAATGGATTACAGAACAGATTTTGCAATTTGGACCTATGATTGCAGTAATGAAAGAAGTAATAGAAAAAAAGTGCAATTACATCTCTCTATGTACTTTCTAAAAATGATTCAGACTACCAGGATAATTGAAAAAGTGTTCCTTCAAGTATTCGTAATCAAAACAGATATGCGATTGAATTATGTCCCTAATCGCTTCTAATTTTGAAGCTCATTGTTGAGTATTTTTTAAAATGACTTTAAGGTAATAGTATAATCATCCAAATTCTAAGGTAAATTTGTTTACCAACGAACACTTGATATTATAAGACAATTTCATCTGAAAGGATTTATGTTTGATCAATCATTTATTTCCTTACTTAATTTTCTCCTACAAGAAAAAACAAACAAAAACAACTGCAATTTTAAACTGTATTCACTTTGTCTCATAATCTCATGTATACTTATTTTTTAATGTGCTCTTTGGTCAGTAATTAATGATTCTTATCTTCAATTTCTAATAGTTAGTATTCCTTTTCCTTTAATGAGTTCACCAATTATTGTTTTAAAAGATTAACATGCAGACAATTAGGTGATTCAATTTTAACCACATCATAGAATCATAATTTGTACCTATTCATTCACTCTCATTTATTTTTGTTGTAAAATAGTAAGATTTTTCTTGATCAAGCACCTTGTTTTTAATTTGTAGTTTCTTCTTATTTCTTAAGTAAATGGTATATTTGTTTATTAATTATTATTCTAATTTTATGATTAAATGTTACTTTTTGCAAAATGTGCTTTTTCTACTCTCACACTCCCGCAATCTTCAATGCTGCCAAGTTTTTTGGAAATAACTATGCTTTTTTTCAAAGGAGCATTTCCAGCTTAAAAATTTTTACCGACATATTCAAAAGCTGCTCATAAATTAAGTTGTGCACCAGAGGAAAAGAAGGAGCAAAGGCTAGTTTCGTCCAACAAGATAAGTTGTAAGATGGAGAGGGATTTACCATTGGGTGATATCACATGATTCAATATTTTTTTTGAAATTTTGGCAAAAACTGCTAATTTTAGTGTAAAAAAAGGGCTCTCTCTCATGAACTGCTCTGATTGAATTCACTCGAAGGTGAGTGAATTCATCAAATTTATGGGACTACAAATAAATTTCTTAAAAAAAAAAAAAAAAAAAAAAAAAAAAAAAAAAAAAAAAAAAAACAGAAAAAATGTGGATCAATTTGTTTTAATTTTTCATTATCATTAGGTATGGTACATTACAAAAAACTACACATTTAAAACAGGGAATAGATAAAATTCTCAAAGTTAAGGAAAGGATCGTACATTCTTATTTTGATATCATCTTGGTACAGGACAGCTACGAGCTTATTACAATAAATAAGTAAGATTTTATTAGTACTGCTGCAATGGACAGTCACACAAAGTTAATGATGTGAGTAAATGGTATGACAAGTAAAGGATCCATTGCAGGTTGAAAGAAATTATTAAGACCAATTGATGGAACTACAGGAATTTCATGGTCAAATTTGGTTACAAATTTGAATAAAACAAATTAATCTCAGAAATTGGTAAAGAAAAACTCAAGAATTTTGCCAGAGTTCCCCGCAGCTGGGGCACTTCCTCATCCTTGCGGCCAATTTTTCAAAGAACTTTGAAAGACAGTGTTTATGTATGCGCTCATCACAACTTACACATCTAACACCTTTAATTGTGATGCTGTTGCATAATTTGCAAGAGTTTAACCTGTCACTAAAATTTACCTTCAAAAAGGTTGTGAACTCAGCTATGCAAAGAGGTGCCATGGCAATTTCATCAGTTATAGGGACTCTCATCAAATATTTTGTTTCTATTAGACGCTCAATTGTATTATCCGCGGCTAATCGAGAAATGCCACTCTCCACTCGGAAATCTTCAATAGCATCATCGCCAATAGTACCTGTATGGTTTTCTAGAATATGTAAAATCATTTTTTTAAAGAATACCAATTCAGCGTCCTTCATTAAATTCAGCTGAAAACTTTCTTTCTTATAAGTACAGGGAACAATTGAGTAATAAATATTGTCAGTAATTTCACAGACTGTTTTGGCAATTTTCAAATCCACCTGTTTCTGAAGGTGCGTACTCATATGTACCAACGTTTGGTCGAACTCGTAATCCTGTGGGACTATCTTTGAAAATACTGTCTTTGCATTGTCCTCTGTCATTTGCCTTCTTGCTAGCAATATCTGGACAAAATACTTCATCTCGTCAAGCATTTTAAACTGCAACAAGTACAAAAAAAAATGAACCATTGGAGACTGCATAGGGACAGAAAGAAAATGGAAAGACTTAAGATTTCCTGTATGCTATCAGCTGTCCAGTTACAACGAGCACAAGTAAGTTCTTTAAAACCTTGACAGCTCCACTATATTTTGTAGTTGATTCTCCAACTTAGAATCTTCCTTAGCGCTTGCGACTCCAACTTGAAACTGAGGTTGCTTCTCTGTCAACTGTTTGTAAAATGGTCAGACAACTTAGGAATTTGTATTAGAGATATACTGACATGCATCTCATCGAGTGCATGTAAAATAAATAAATTAAGCATACAACTAAAACATGGAGAAACTCCAAAACCTGACTATGTATCTTGGTTTGCGACATTGCAGACTTCCCATCATACTTCATTATTCACCTGGAGAACTACTCAACGTCAGTGCTTAAAAACTACCATAATTTTCCTTATCTCTGCAAAGCTAATTCTGAATAAACTTCAAAGAATGATGTTGATTGGTTCTTAAAAATACAAAATAAGGGCAAAGATTTGTATACACTGCGAACAAGGTACGAGGTTTGGTAGTTTCACTGTTGATATGATATGTAAGTAGGTATCCTGGTTAGGGGCCGTCCCTAAATTACGGAAAGCGCTTTTCGGCATTATTGATCCCCACCCCCCTTGTAATGTTTTTGTGACGTCGATCCTTATCCTTTAAAACCTCCTGTCGCCCCCTATAGCATTACGTAACTTAGGGTTGGTCCCTTAGATGCACTGATGTATAATGACTTGAAAAAATCAATAATGAATATTCAAGTACTTTATGGGTCAGATAACAAAAGGACAGTTTTACTTTTCTAACTGTGGAACAAATACTCTATAGGTAACTACCTTGTTTGTTGATGGCTGAGTCATCTTTGGACGTAATTTGAATTAGTTGACAGCAACTTATTGAAAAACAGAAGAAGGATTGCCCTAGAAAACAAACAAACAAAAATTACTGATAGGATCTTCAAATCCTTCCAAATAAAATGACCTTAAAATAAAAATGTTAAAAATATATTGGTCGAGGTAAGTCAAAGCTAATAACTTCGCTCTTCGCAACTTCGCTGGACCATCAACTGTGGCTGACAAAAACAGTAGAATTGAACAAACTTAGTCACAAACAATCCAAGAGAGTGTAACTCCAAAAACTCAATATTGCACAATTTTTTAATAAATCATTTGCCCTCTCCCCTTGACTGAATACCCTTCATACATGAGCATGGGAAAGACAGTTTACATCAAATTTCTGATACTTATCAATACCTTTTTAATGCTTTCTGAATTCATATATACTATGAGCGCATTCATACAAACCCTGCTGCTTGAAAGCAAATCTTATGGACTAGGTAAGTACATAAAGAAGTGCTTTTCTGGATAAGGCGAATTTAGTTTAATACACATTTGAATCAAGTTTCAACATGTAGTGTGGACACAGCACTATTTTACGACCTTCTTCGGGCATGTAGATGTCATCTCCTTGTCTCCCATATAAATCAAAAGCTGCGCTATGCTTTTTGCTCAAGATCTCATCCAACTTACATCAAGTTGAATGAGGATGTGGAGATGATATTCATACTAGCGAAGGCTTCCAACAGGGCAAATCTTGATTCCGATAAGGTAAGTATTCAATCCACATCGGAGTACTCATGTAAATGTAGCTATGCACCTACTAATGCCAAGAATACATAACGACGGTGTAAGTCAGCAATCGCATAACTCATTTGCGGTGTCTGAAAATCTCCGCGTCAGTGTTGTTTTGTAAAAGGAGAACAAATTGACATCATTCCTTGAGGTTTTTGCAGAATTTTCCTCACACAGAGAAGAAAAATCACAGCAGTTTTAAAGAATTGCCGTTGAGTAGTTTTCGGTTTAAAAAATAAAGTATGACAGGAGGTCTGCTACGTCGCAAACCGAGTTATGTGATTGCCGACCCGTCGATAACTCAACTACTCGATGGTTAGACGTGGACAGAGGATATATGGATGGTAATTGCCTTAGGGCACTTAGGTAGATGAATCCTAACCCATTTTTCAGTTAATTGACGAAAGTCAATTTAAGATATAACAGATATAGTGTGTTTTCTTCAGAAAATATACTAAAAAAAAGATAAGATCATGATGGTGGAGGAATGTGGATGTGATACTTAGATGATTTGATACTTACCGACTTGTTGAAAGTAAAAATACTGGATGAAATTCGTTCCTGAACGATCACTTCGGTAGAAACACTAGAGACCGATGAATGATAATGGACAGATCGATGGATTAAAATTCACTACGGAAAATGGAAATGGAAAACCGAATATCAAGGATGGACTACATACCACATGAGTTTTGATCGCAAAATCTGGCGCGAATCTTCTAACCAAAACAAAATAGAAGTTCGGAATTCGGGCAAATTCGGGTATGTTCGCTTGATGTTCGGATTCATTCATTCGGATGGGCGGAAACGGAAACAGGTCGAAATGTTCGCACCGAACCAAACAGTCAAAATAGGAACCAGATAAGAACTTTAAAAATAAAGGACGAATCTCTTTCGTCTTACTCAGGAAAATATATGTACCTAATCTGATTTTATGGGAATTTAACGAATAATATTCATTTTTGAGAGAAATTGAGAGGTGTTGGGGGGGGGGGGGGGGGGTCTTGATTCCTCTAGTCAAAATAAGCTCAGAACACTCGCAATCGGGACTCGTTTTTTTTTTTCAATGTACCTAATTAAATTTTTGAGTTTTGCTAAACAATTCCCAGTAGGTAATTAATATGTAAATGTGTTCCTTCTTATCTGAACATATGCTCCAGTCTACTGCTTTAGAGGTTGCACAACACAATGGGACTTCATTTTGCAATTAGGCAGCACAAAGTCTGGCTCAATTTAGAAACAACATATATACCATTCGTTCCCTTATGCACGTAAGTGTTTTTACAGATGAGCAAGAAATTGTGCGTTCCGAATTGTCCAATTAAATAATGTGCTTATGTGTTCAAAAAACCTCAAGTATGAAACATGTTTTTACCTCTCTATTATATTTGAATGCCATGGTTTGGTTCGATAAGGAGTTCATAATGGTTTTAATAAGAAACAAGACCATTGGGTGGCTTACAATTAAAAAGTGATTACAGCCTCAAACCTCAGGATTAGGTAAGTGAGGGGTTTGAACTTGAAGTTGGAGGCTGTATTATAGAGACTAATTTTTAAAAGATATCATTTTGAAATTATTAGGAAATGAATCTTTGAGAATTTTTGTGTTGGTATAGGTTGGTATTACACATGTCACAATCTATAAAAACTTAGGTATATTAATCCAAAAAAATTCTGATACAATTTTTTTCAGGATAGTGTTAAGAGGGGGGGGGGGGAGGGGGTGTGTGTACTTGCGTTTAAAATTTTCTGGCGATATTTGGAGGGTACACATGATTTCTGAGACGGTATAGTTGGACTTTTATGTAATGTAATCATTTTACCTCTAGGTGAATAGTGGAATACGTAAAATGTACCCTTCATCTCGCTTTAATGCAGTACTTAAGTAACTTATAAACAAGCGCCTGCAGATCGCACGATGTGTGGTAGTTTTGCCTCTTTTGTGACAGTGCCAACGGATGATATTAATTCTTAAATTATTTTTTATTTACTTGAAGTAAGATAGACACACCGACCTACAATTTTTTACTTGCTTTCCAATGCACGAAGTCTTAGCTTTCTGCAAATTAGGTCGATTATAAATGATCCGAATGAAACTCAAAAACTTTGTTTGCGTAGGATTCTATATGTACTTAGAAAATGTTAGGTGCCATTTCTGGAACTATTCATTGAAGCCCAATTCACACTATCAAAATTTTCATTCGGCATGCTTGAACCAAAAGTTAGACGCTAAAAAATTTGATTCAATTAATGCTGCAGTGTGATATCGTCATCAGCCTGCGGTTCGAAAAGGTACCAGCTTTGGCTCATGTCGGTCGGAGGATTTTGTTCCAACTTTTTGAATGTGACGTCACATTCAAATTTCCATTCAATTTTTCATTAAATTGTCATTTTCTCTCGTCAGTATTACACGAGCCAACTTTTCATTTGACAAGTTGCATACTAGAGTTGGATGAAAAGTTTGATAGAGTAAATTGGGCTGAATGAAGAAATGATTTTGAGTGAAGTGAGTCTAAAGGAGAAACATGTAGATACTTACTACCAAAATTGAATTTTCCAGCTCAATTCACATTATTTTTGACATCAACTTGATATTAGTAAATTGTTAGTTATGGGTTTCCATGAAATTATTGGTCTTTAAAACTGTTCACTTGTCTTGGAATTGCAAAATACCACATGTCACTTTTTCAACAGCGAGTACAATGATTTGTTTAGTGCTAACTTTGGATAAAAATAAAATATTTAAAATAATAGGTAACTTGCTTCATCCTGGCATTTAAAAAAAATATTTTAACCTTTATAAAGTATTGAATTAGAAAAAAGAGCACGATGGATGTTTCAATACAGGCAGCAAGCTTGAAGAACGCATTCTAGAGAACTGGAAAAAGAAAAAAATGGGAATTGGATGATCATATTGGTTTTAGTGTTCTGCCTTTCCCAGCTTTCATGTGCCTAAAAATTGGGGGACCAGGCCATCGTGGTGCCTAAAACATGTAATTAATGCACTCTGTCCTTTTTTCCATCTCGCGACCGTGAAGCATCGGTAGCACTCTTGACGCATCACAATCACAGCAAGATATGCTGTCAAACTCGTTTTGAAAACATAATTTCTTAACAATGTTGAGAAGTTTTGGTATCAGAACTTTATGTTTTTTGTGTGCTCTGCATGGTAAGTAAGATGAATTCAATTAACCACCAGCAAAATGTGACATGATTTTTACATCATCCTGTCGCGCTTGGCCTGTGGTATATCATATTTCCTCACTTGTGCTTTCTTTAAAACATCATGCGTATTGATACATATCGACAGCGTAAGTCCGCAATCACATATCTTGTTCGCGGTGTCTGAAAATCTTCGCCTCTATTTACTTTTTTAAGGACAACAAGTTGACATCATTCCTGGCAGTTTTTGCAGAATTTTCTTCGCAAAGAGAAGAAAAATCACAGCAGTTTTAAAGAATTGCCATTGAGTAGTTTTCCGTTTAAAAAATAAAGTATGGCAGAAAGTCTGCGACGTCACAATCCAAGTTACGTGATTGCCAACTTACACTGTCGATACGCAAAAAGTTAATTTGGCTCCTGAAAAATTGTAGATGGTTCCTAAAATTTTAGGAAGAAGGCAGAACACTGATAAAGTTAAAGGTAAATTGCTGGCTGAATCATTCTTTTAACTTTTACTAAATTTACCTATTTTCAGAAAACTCCATCCCTCTCACTTGATTGTAAGGTACTCATTTCTAAGGTGAGTGATGAAAAATATGTATATTTTTTGGGAATCGTCAAGTGAACTCCTTCATCAATGATTGCAAGCAAAAAATTTCAAACTCAAGAAAGTAAAAAGAAGAAGGTATATTAAAACAGAAATTTACAAAACTTCTTTTGAGTCAGTAACTTTAAATGAATTATTGACAATAAGAAACTTATCATAGGTACTTAAAATGATTGCAAACTTACAAAAGGATGAAAAATTCAACTTCATAATTAATCCACAAAGGATATGAGGGCTATAGAATTTTTCACCTCACTTGTTTTATACCTTTGCCACCTGCCTAGTTTTGGTTCTTGTCCTACGGCTGCAATGAGACAACTTTGATCACTAGAATAACAAAGTGAATTAATGAATCCATTAATAGGAATGGACTTTATATTGACTAATGAACAAAACCCATCACACCTCCAGACTCTCACAAATCCATCATTGGATCCAGAACAAACCAGGTTTTGGTTAGACACTGTGCATAGACTGTAAATCCAGTTCGGCTCACCATTGGAAACGTCAATGCCGTGAGCATTTTCTACAGTGTGCCTAGGTTTTTTCTTTGAAATTCCCCACAAGCATATGATTCCATCATCCCCTGCTGAGACAAAAATTTGATTGGTTAATCTTCTAACTAAATCAATGTTTCGTTTGTGACCTGCGTAGATCAGTTGAGATTCTTCATCTATCTTCCACAGCCGCACAGTGTTGTCTGAACCGCCCGAAGTTATCACTCTATCTTTACTCATAATGTCAACGTCTGTAATACCTGTCTGGTGTCCATGTAATGTCTCGATGAAACACAGATCTGTGAGGTTCCACACATTCACTGTTCTGTCACTAGAGCCACTGTAAAGCTGATTGGTTTCCGAACAAAATGCAACACCTGTCACTGCAGCCTTGTGACCTTTAAAATTACTTAAGTGCACGAGGGTTTCAGGATTCCACAAGTTCAAGGTGCCTGAAGCATCTCCAGAGGCTAGAAATTTATTGTCCGGAGCAACGGCGAGGCAATAAATGATGGCACTGTGAGCATGTTTCTGATGGGCACTGTGTTTGGATTTGTGTTTGGACAGAATACTACCGACTTTTAATTTACTAGTCAAGCACCATTTCACGATATTGCAGTCTTTAGAGGCGGAGAAAAGAAATTTTCCATCAGGGGATAAAGCTAAGCACGTAATGGGAAGTTTATGTTCCTTGCACTTGAGGTAAACAACTTCACGGTCGGAATTCATTTGGATTTCAGAATCTTCGGAATCGCGGACAACCATACTGTAATTTTACAAAATTCATTGAAATAATACGATCAGAAAGGGTAGGGTGAGAGAGTCACGAGAATGAAATGCGAATTGGAAATAAAAGAAATTTCACCTCACGTGTTGTACGATTTGAATCAAAACAGTTTGCACTCGAAATGAGGTTAGAAATTCGTGGACACTGCGAGTAAGCAAGTCAACGTGACGTCATTCGGGCAAGTAAATTTCATTCGTAGCGAATCGAGTTTGCGTCATCACGACACGAACCCGTCTTGCATTCTTCCACTGTCATTTACAAAAAAAGCGTAACACGTTGTGGTGGTGGATGACAATCTTTGTCTTTCTTACTGCATCTTTGAAAATTGAAGGCGTTTCGTCAACCAAGTGGACAGCAGAGATACGAAATGAAATTTCATTTTGCTGAGACATTTTCTCAATGAAATTTCATGGTATGAAATTCAGTGAACTTTTGCATCTCTCGTGGACAGAGGAAATGCAAAACCTAATAGGCGCTGTCACGAAAAAAAAAAAAAAAAATTCAAGATAAAAAGACATTCTTTAATGGCAGAGAACATTGTGCTCAGTCTCAGCAACACCTGATGATCGGCCACCTGGTTTTGAAGTCCCGCTCTTCCTTGGATTAATCGTCTTCATTGAATTAAGAACTAACTGTTAATATATGAGGTTGGAATGGGCAGAAAAAAAGGGTAATTTCATGGCAAAGATAGCCTCCAGAAAACTGTTTCCATCTTTCTCTCGCGCCAAGACTCTGTTGTGAGGCATTGAAAAAATTCAGGTAGAAATGTGACGAGGACAGATTATCGTAGGTGAGAGGTAAAAGAAGTAGTGAAATGTACAGAACAAATCTTATTACACGTCTTGGATATATTCCCGTAAAAGGCAACCATTTAATATTTGATATCCAACCCCCCCCCCCCCCCCAAAAAAAAAAAAACTCTGGCGCAACAATTTGTTCAAAATTAACCGAAAGCTGATCAACATTTTTTTTTTTTTCAAAGTTCATAATAGTCATACCTACGTCAAGTTGAGTGGATGGTTTCAAGCTCTCAAAAATATGATTGAAAATTGCGGAGTTAAATTTGTCCCACTCAAAAACATTTCCGTCTCGTCTAAAACGCTTAATTTCCATCTTTCTAAGCAAAAAATTATTTTAAGAAATGCTTACCTAATTAAGTAAAGGTACAGAAGTATGCCCAGATTTTCAGAGCAGACAACCGAGGTAATTACTTAAGAACGGTAATTATCGGAGCGGAGAAGAATACCTCCAATTTTTTATTTTGTGTTTCAAAGCTTTGCAGGTGAGATTGTTTAAATAAGTTTAAACTTACAAAATAGGGATATCATTCGATGAAAATTTGCCAGAGGAGGTACCTGAAACCCTCCTTTGCACCTAGATAATTTCCCCACCAAAATACATTATTGGGGAGGGGGAACAATTCTACTTGCCTTGGGGTGACAAAAAGTAGAATCCAGGATATGGGTTGAGGCTCAAACCTTGGGGCCAGACACGGAAACGACACCTAATTTTGATAAATTGATAGCACAGTTTGATCTCCGAAAAAATCTTGGACCCGTTTAAAACTGAACTTTTTGGGCGGTGTGGAAGCATTCTTGCTCCGCTCGCTGTTTTCCCACTTTTATTATTTCACAAGATAAATCTTTTTCATACGATCTCATCATCGATAACTCTCTTTGAAGTGCGGAATCTTGTCAATGCGAAAAATCAATACCCCCTATAGACTGACCTGGGTCAGTCTAGGGGGTATTGGAAAAATGCTTATTCCGTGTTTTTGAATTTGGCGGGGAATATTTGAAAAGAGCATCCTACCAATGATACCAAATCAGCCAAAACAAAACTAAGCAAATAGCTCCACGACGGAACTAGAAAACACATCGATATAGAGAAGAATGACAAAAAATTATCTATAAGTATGTCGTTAGTTCAAGAGAATGTCATATTTACGAACAAAAATGTTTTATAATCCGGAGTTACTATTTTATTAGCAAAGTGTAAAAAATATCTTACGTGCTAGGGTTGGTACTATGGCATCCCTAACGGATCAGCTGTACTTGCGACGCTATCGAAAATCGATCTTCCCATGATTTCGATACAAACGATTATTTTGTTGCATTGCTTTAGTGGAAGCCATATTGACGATCTCGTCAGGTCATACACATTTGCCATCCGTGTAAAATCTAAGTGCAGTGAATCAGTAGTTTCACATTGTTACTGCTTTTCTTTCGTCGTTTTGCTAACTACCATTTGCATTTTCACCGTCCGCTAGCTCAGTGCGAAGTTCTTCAGGTCGCGCGATCGTTTCACTTCCATTCCTCAGTAGAACGTCACTAGGCGAAAATGGCCTGCGCCACACTCAAAAGATCGCTAGATTTTGATCCTGTCCATCATCAAAGGCCTACGAAACGGCAGAGATGCGTACCAATGTGTGTTTCACCGTCAAGCTCTCCTCCTACGACCTCTCAGGAATGCAGATCCTCGCCCTTCGGCGAAGTGAGCCCAAAATTGACCCCAGGTTTGTACCTACTCACAATGGCCCTTTGGTGTGATCACTCATTTATCTAGATGGAGACCTTATGATGCATTTGCTTGCCTCTTCCCATCTAAATGTCTAGTCATATTATTTTCTTTCTATTGCTCTCCTCGTATCTGAACATAAACTGTAAAGTTCCACACTTTCACCACTTTCCGCCGTTTCAGCTCAAATTTTTCAAGCGCTGGAACAGGCCAAGAAGGGGCGTTTAATTTACCCTTCATATAATCGCACTTGAGGCCTTTCCTCTTTCTCTCAACCTCTTAACCAACACTACTAGTTCCTTGTATAGAAGGGTCGCTCTCTTGCTGATCATTTAATTCACCTAGTTTCTGATCTGCGCACCCCTGTGCTTAGGACGTTTGTCAGCGGAACGAAACTTAGCTCTCATCTATTGCACATCTCAAAGGCCCAGTTTTAGTGCTGAAGGCAATTGTTTTTGTTTTACTTTAGACTAGCATGGTAGCCCAACAATCGGCATACCGCCTCCGTCAACCTAACCTTGTGCAAGTTACGGAGTACCCAATCAGTACATGACTTGCACATAAGCCATTCTTGTCTCCCTTTGTCTTTTATGTCTTTGTGCTGGAATGAAGCATTAATTGCTCAGTGTATGAGCTACCACTCAATGAAGAAAAGTTGCATAATCAAATCTAGTGGAGACATCTTGTGTTTCCTGTTGCACTATGGGGTGTTGGATCATAATTTTGCCTGAAAAAAGAGGTTTTACGCAACTTTACCTTTTTATAAGTTTCTAGAGGATTCTTGTCCGATTTACTCTCCTAAACTTAGTTTCAATTTTCCGACAACATGCTGGTTTGCTGTGTCACTTAGAGACCTTTCATCATTTTTTATTTAAAAATTTTGCCTTATATTCATGAACTCAACCCTCATCTCCCTGTGAACTATCCTTCTTTTATCAGTAGGTAGTGCCCACACCAAATAAGTTTACGCACTGTAAGTGTGCAGCTTAAGAAAGGCCATTTTGATTCTAGCATTTGCTTTCAATGCTAAACTGAAGATGTATAATCTTGCGGTGCTTTGGAGAATATCTCCCACACTATGCCACATCTCTGGATAAAATTTAAACATGTCCTGATGCAAATTACCAACAAGAATGTGACAGTATCTAGTTTTTTGCAACCCCAAAGTTGGCTTTTAAGCACTTCCTTCAATAGAGATGTTTCTTCAAATTAGAAATCCTTTTGCCAACCGTTATGTTCGAGGTGTTTCAGTAGTGTCCTGCAATCCTTTCAGATCTGAATTTCAATCATAAAATGATTTTACAGGCTGAACTGTTCAGTCTTGTGGTCAAGAAGTTTTTGCACTTTTGTCTAGTTTTATAGTTGCATTAAGATTGAAGTCTTTTCACAGTGTAAGGTGCCATATCACCAAATACTTTTGTTTGTTTTAAAATGTATTTAAGGGCCATGTAATCATTTCCTAATGATTTATATTGATTCCATTCATTTTTTCATCACAGAAATCATGGCTGCTCGTGTTCGAGAAGAAATCCGTAGATTACATCGCAGAAAACAGTTGCACTTTAACCCAAATCACGACTCCAACAGTAACGACTCCACAGATTGTGTAACAGATGCACCTGGATCGCCGAGTAGTTCTTTTGCTACTGCTCAAGCTACATCACACCCTGACAAACCTCTATTTACGCTTTCACAGGTACTGTCCTCTGTTTTTTACACTTTTTTATGTGTACTTATATGAATATATAGAATTTCCTCTTTAAAATTTTCACCAAATTTTATGGGATGGTTGATCAAGGCTAACTAAAATCCAAATGATTGTAATTTTAGGCTTCCTGGATAATTAGTGCCACCCGCAAGGAGGCGGCTCTTATTGTCTACCTCGGAGTTTGATGAAATTTTAGAAGGTCGTAATCTGTAGGGTGCTATGACATGTTGCACAACCATTCCCACTATGGGACTCAAGAAGAACCACAGTGAATTTTTAAAAACTGCGAACTTCCAGCAAGCGTACGGTTCACGCTCAGAAGCCAAGCACACACTACCCACGTTGATGCCATGTGGTCGCAGAGTAAACTGCGTCTCTTGCCTCTGATTTGGCATGTGCTCCTTGGTGGTGGGATCCAATCCTGTCATGTAGACATTGTTTATGAGATGCACCCCCCCCCCCCTTCCTGGTTCGTAAATTCAGAAATAAGAAGAAGGAATATATAAACACAAGAAGAGTTTATAATGATGAAAAGTATACACTCATGATACTCAAAAAAAAAAATTAAATATTAAATGAACTTAAATATCCTCTTATCATAAAGAACAGGTAATCTAAGTCCATCTACAGGCATAGTCTTAGTACCAGCTGAGCCTATAAGCACTTAACTGCCTCTCAGGTACAGACGAGAATGCAAAACAATTTGCATATCTCGAATATCGTAGTTCCCACCGACGGAATCACCTAATTTTTCAAGTTTGGTCGAATGTATGAGAACCAATGGATTATGTAGGTCCATCTTAGTGTGTGAAGAGCCAGTAAGTCCTCACTGGTGTGAAGGGTTTTTCCTTCTTAAAATTCTAAAATCTTAAACTTCGCAAAGCTTCCCAAATTGTTGTATTTTTTTCAGTTACACTCATTTATTTTATCCGTCACTGCAATTTTTCACATTTACAGGTTGGATTAATATGTGAACGGATGATTCAGGATAGAGAAATCCAAATAAGGGAAGAATATGACCGCATTCTTTATCAGAAACTATCAGAACAGTATGAAGCATTCGTCAAGTTCTCTAATGACCAGCTTCAAAGACGTTTTGAAGTAGCTGCTGCGCCTAGTTGTAAGTATTTTTTCCTTGTCTTTACTATTTTCTTGCTCATTAATCTAACAATTAAGAGGTTTTGCTATCGGTTAGGATGCCCCCTAGATGTGAAAATACTCAAGTCAGGGGAAGGAAAAATTACCTCAATATGTTGGGGAATTTCAAGAAAAAAACGGGAGTTTTTTTCACTCATTCAATTTTCATCTTATTAGGGTGAAATGGAAATGGAGACTTTGGAAAATTGAAATTTTTGATTTCCAGTTTTTGATGAGTGAAATGAATCATTGAAGATTTAATTAAGGAGAGCCATTTAGTATCTCATATCATTTAGTACAAATTATGTGATGAAAAATGAGAATACGAAAAATGCCCCAAAAAATCAGATACTGATTTGATCTTACTTTAAAAGCTGCTAATTAGGTACTCACTTGCTTATTGGCGTAAAGAAAACATTTTGAGGACTCAGTAATTGTGTGTTTCCAATATGAGTGAAAATAGATTTAGGTCCACAAACCAAAACCTGGAGCACCTACATGTATGGGGAGAGTTCGAACATGTTGAAATATGGAGCTCTTAGGGCCCAAAAGTACAGTCAACCTTCGAACACAAAGTATGTCACTGCCGATCTTCGAATTTCAATATCAAATGAAAATGGCCAAGAATGTTCCTTTATAAGGGTTCATCCGCAGAAATGAGAAAATTTATGCAAAAACTAGGCCAAATATGCGCTTTACCAATGACGGATCGTATCAATGGGCCTGCTCCAAACTTCGGCTAGAGCAAAAATAAGAATTTTCTTTAAAAAAATGTCTCAAAAATCACTGTGACCACATTAGCAAAGTCTGAAATGCACTCCTAACTGCACAATCTGCTTCAGAAATTTGCGTTTTTTTAATTGCCACTTCAAAAACGATACTATGGCACAAGTGAACATTTCGTTAGAGGAGTCGTCCCATCTAACTCCTGCTGAATAGAATTCTACTCAATATTCAATAAGACCGGCACCAATCCACCAAAACACTCGTGACAGGAAGAGATTCTAACCATCTGTTAACAATTGGCACGTTTACATTCACATTTTCCTTGAGTTGAGATTGTTAAGAGATATCTGCCCTGATTGACCTTGTACTTCCCTTGACTTGCACGCGGAAGCGAATATCATAATATTGCGAATATTATGATAAAAATAATAAATAATAATAATTGAATAAAATTGCAAAACATCCTACTGAGCAGGAGTTGGATGGAATGACTCCTCGAACGAAATGTTCACCTGTGCCGTAGTATCGTTTTTGAAGGGGGAACCTCAAAGAAATGCATATCTTTTTTACTGATTGTGAAGTTAGGGGTGCACTACAGAATTTGCCAATGCGCTCATTGTGATTTTTGAGACATTTTCTTTAAGAAACAACTCTTAGTTTTGCTCTAGTTTAAGTTTGCAACAGACCCATCGTAATTATGATTCACACTGTATAATTTGAATTCATAGACTGGTTGCTCTTTTGGGCCGTAAGAGCTCCATCACCTAACCTCACTGACATGTCCGTACTCCACCAATATAGGTACTATACCAAGAACCAGGCTCCTTGCTTGTAGGCTTTTGTCTTTTGACAACTTTCAAATGAGCGTTGTATCAGTAGCTCAATAGATAAATCCTAGAAAACAGTAAAAAGTTTGCTGTAGAACTCTCTTCCCATATTGCCCTGCTGCTTTTATTAATTTTCGGAGCAATGAGTTATGAAGTCAATATCTACTTGAAAATTGTGAGATGCAGAATAACTAGAAGGTTGTGTTAATTTATGCATACAAACTCAGGGTGGCAAGCATTAGGAAAAAACTGGGAATAGTTAGGGAATTTCGTGCACTGTCAAGGAATTTTCGCGCATGAACAATTGCATACTGTGATAAGCGATACTGGGCTACGCTGTGATCATTCCGCGACAGTGAAGATCGGCCATTTCTATCCAATTCTTCTTGTTACCGTGCATTCAGCAAAATTTACCCTTTCGGAACACTAAATGTATGTTGGTATGTTGTCGCCAAATTCTATAAATAAGTCTTGAGAACTTGCTAAATTTGGATAAAAAATTTTGTGTTTCTCTGCCTTTGACTATAAGAGAGTAATTCTACCTGCGTTTTTGTTTTCAAGTTCTCTAATGTTTTTGTCTGTCTTTTGTCTGTTCACAGATCTATCGTAAATTACCACGTTATTCAATTTTTATTTATTTTCACGTCTCCAAAATGTTACATATTTTTTTCTTTTCTTTCAGTTTATTTTTTACTTCATTCTTTCATCTACTAATTTTTTTCCCCTCTTTTTTTAAAACAATCTATCAATATCATTATTCATTTTTACAAAAAAGCAACAAATCTGAGCGAAGTCATAACAGATCGCCAAACTAAGTAAGACACGTGAAGTATGAAAAAATTAGTTTGATTTTTTGTTTTCTTGTAGACTTAGTTGTAAGAATTTAGTGCTGTGCCTCGAATATCACCCTCGTGTTATGTTTTAAAGCTTTCGGTTATACCCCTTCTCTCGCAGGCAGGGGAAAGTTTTTATAACCCCTTTTTGTATATTCATTCTCTGATGTTATTTCTCCATGGCAATAAATTCTTTTAAACCAAATTTTAACCACCTATCTCAGTTTTTTTTTTTTTTTTATTATTATTTATTACGTTCTTAGTTTGGGTCGTACTTTCCTCTTTTCGCTGCTTAGTTGTACGAAAATTTTAATGTGTAACTATGTCCGTATGCATATTAGATTTATATCTTTAATTTTAAATTTTATCATTAATTTCTTTTCAATTTTTTGTATCTTATTATTCATGTCGTGTGTAAAGAGAATTTTTTTTATATTTTGTATAAATTTTGGTTCCTTTTTATTATGCTACTAGACATGCAATCAATCCTTTGCCATTGTACGTTGGAAACAGCCGCGCTTAATTGCCTGGAGACATTAACCACATTGTATCAATGCAGGAAACATGATAACTTTGTTGAGATTTTCATTGAACTGGGGCTGAACACTATCCTAATCATATTATCTAGTTAGTTTTTTAACATGTTGACTGTCATGATGTCCCGAGCGCTGAAGACTCCACAAAATGTCAAAAATCATGGTTGATTCCTTTTTTGTAATTCTGGTGGTATTAGCGCCTTTTTCATCTTCATGCTGTGCATGAGACTCGACTGTGGTATAGGTGGAACCAGTTGGGTATGTAAGTAACCATCATGGTTGTTCAAAGTGTTATGCTTTTCTTTATTTGAGAAAGTTCTGTGAGTGCGAAAGCAATACGTATTAGTTAGGATACGTTACAACTAAGAGAAGCAGGTCCAATGCTTGGTGAAAACTATAATGCATTTAAAATTTAAAGATCTCAAAAAAATTAGAAGACGAAAAGAACTATTTTAAAAGGGACTACAAGCTTCAGAACAAATTCACGGAACTTTTGGACTCTTCCCGTTCGTTATAAAAACTTTTCCAGCATAGGTGTCAACAGGCTCATGCCTTATTTCCTGAAGAGAGGATAGCATTAAAATTGGTATCAATACAGAATATGGCAAATTGTATTATTTTATAATCAGCGCGATCCAAAAATTAAGCTTAAAAAAGCTTGTTTATTATCAAACTTGAAAGTAGCTATTATAGTCAAAGTTCAATAACGTTGTTTGTAAAAAGAAATTGAAATAGATATATTTTATCGATATCCATTTTTTTTTTTTTTTTTTTTTTAATTAAGGATCATTTAGTTTGTCGAATTGTATTATTTTTCTTTCTTTCATGACCCTGTCATTTGCTCAAACTTGTTCTGCTGAGGAGAGGGAAGGTAGTTTTTTTATTTCGCGGTTGAGCCATCATTGCCTGTGTAGAGACAAACCTATTTTCACATCATTTTCGGTCTATGAGATTTTTCAATTTTTCTTGTAACAGCATCATCAGAATTTAAACCAATTCAGTCAGCTTCTCTGTATGCACTTGTGAAGTCTTCACTGTTACACTCTAGGAAAGAACCATCCAGCAAAGAACACCTGTTTCCGATTTCATTTTTATGCCAACCCCCAAAATTATCCCATAACTAATTTTATTTTGAATGAACGATTTTTAGTGAGTTTTGAATTCTAATGAAAGCAGAAGCCTCCAATGATCTAATTTATTTATCACAATTGCATTACTTTAAAAATGAAGTTTAATTAGTCGAAAATGATTTTGGTTTTTTTACGTTTCAATCTGAAAAGAGGGGTCAAGAATTTGACGAATATCTGCTCTTTATGTAGTAGAATCCTGAATAAATTATTTCGAATCAAGTTTGATTTCTTGTGTTCATCTCTTGAGCATTAATTTGGCAAACCTAATAATTTGGACTCTTGAAATTGAAGTATCAAAGGATAGCTCTTACTTGTCTCTAAATTTGCTGGATTGTCTTTAACTGAAATAGTCCAAAAGTTTAAATTTTAATCGACTCTCTTTAAATGGTTTGACCATAAAGACTATCACAATTACACATGTCTTGTGTTAGGTAATACAAATTCCTCATACGTTTAATCTGAAGGAAGAATGTCAGAGCTTCACTGCAGCAGGCATGCTAAAATATTTTTTTTGACCTAGCGAGCAGCGAATGGATCGCTTATGAAAATACTCCGTCATCAATTGACAAAAGCTCTCAAATTTAATATGGGCCGAAAATGCTCTGTTATCACTCAAATTTTTGCCTGGGAGCAACCAGCTCTTGGTGCAAATTAATTACTACCTATATTGGATTTCACCCCTCTCCTCACCTTTGGAAGATGTGTGTGAGTTTTTAATTGTAACCAAATGTTTCTTTATTAAGAACACCAGGTATTCTCAGTGTTAATATTTACTGTAGGAAGCCGAACCGAGCACTTAATCCTAATCCTGCTGAAACACGAAGGTAAAAGAATTCTCTAGGCATTTTCATTTCATTGGTCACTCATGTAGTTATGTGTTTCCTCCTCTTTCCAAGGTAGTTCTTGGATCAGAGGGCTTTCATCCGTGCTTAATAACTTAAGAAGTTAATGCTTCTGAGGTTTTCACATCCTCCTCTCCTTTTCCATGCCTGCAAGCCCACTTTACTAATTCAATCAATTTCCCCTAGACTTGAAGAGACAGCATCCGAGAATGGAAAAAAGTATCCCTGTATTAAATGTTATCATAGAAATGGCTACCGTATTCTGCTTTCATCATTAATGATAATCCAAACGTTGAAGTACAAGAAGATTGAGCTTTGAAATGGCTCTCTCTTTTTTTTTATTGACAATTGTGTTCATTTATGGTGAGATGAGTCTATAACCTTTGTCAGAAGTGTGAGAAAAAGCAGAAATTAACTAGAAATCAATTTCCTTGATAGAATACATTTCTGGGAAACGTAGTTTTCTTCCTCTCTGTGCAATATATGTTGAAAGCTTTGTTTTTTGATTTGAAGTACCTCTCACCTTGCTTGCTGTCCGGTTTATTTCTAAGTAGTGAAATCTCTCTAATCTTATATTTCATCATTGTGTAAGGTTTATAAGAATGCTGGGAGGTTAAAGGTTAAATATCAACGTCTTCATTTATACATTCATGAAGTATCCCAAGAGGCTTAAAATACGATAGAAAACTTCTCATCAGGGCTTGTTAAAGTTTTCTTTCAAAATTGGTTTTTTGACTGTGCAAGTCTTTGCACCGATTTCCTCAAATGTGAACAGGACAAATGAAAGGCATTGAAAGACTAACGTTAATTTTTTTGCATAAATACTAAAATAATTAACGGCAAGATATGTAGATCAGGTAGACTCCAAAACTTGATTATCGAAAACATATATTAAAGACCTGGCTTTATCATCAGAATCTAATGAGTGAAACTCATGATATGTGTAGTCCATTAAATATATCTCTCCTAATAGTGTCTGGAGTAAAGTGTAAAGATATCGCTGTTTGTAGCCCCTATGCTTTGCAATACTTAATGCCTTTGATGAAATTCAATGTTATGTATTGTTTCTTGATTTGAAATTTGAGAACCACTGGTTTGTTTATTGTTATGAAACTAATGTCTATCCGTATTTTAATGAGACTACATTATAATTTTATAATATTATGCGAAGAAATAAATAAATTTAATACATACTCTGCCATTTTTTTTTGCATTTTCCACTCAAACACCCCCCCCCCCCCCCCCAGTATACTTACACACTAACGCTCAAGAATCTGACATGAAATTAATACATTTTTGATCCCTTATTCGTCAGAATATCTAGTTAAGTCCATTTACTCTGAGAAGGAATTGTTTGTCTCTGTCGCCTCCATTCTTCTCTCTACTGAACTCTCCTCTGAAGGCTAGGTCACTTGATAGTCTTGGAATATATTCTGTAAAAAATTCACTACCTACAGACATCCAATTTTCATGCATCAATAAGTGAGTTTGAATTTTCTCCCCGCCATAAGGCTCGATGTAATTTTGAAAGCACAAGTATTCCCTGCAACCGTAAAAACTGCTCTTTTGCACCTTGTCTTCCAAGCCCCTTGTTTGAAGTAACCTTGATTCTCTTGTTTGGATGGCATAGTCTAATTAGTGGCCGTTAGTCATTAGTATTTCTCAAGGTACTTTTTGTGTATACTTATTTTGCTCCAAAAATTTAAAATGTGCTTTGAAATGGGTGTAAAATTTTGAAATTTTTTGATAGAGACCCTCCAGTAGATTTGGTCTCAGACATCATGAAACTTTGAGTAAGAGACTCTTGGAGGAACTGTTTTAAATATAGAAAATGCATCAAATTTAACACCAATCAAATCCAAATCAGCACGACTTCTTGGAAAGTGCGCGCTAGCTGTGCCTCAACTTGAAATTTCCTGACTACTAGCAAAAGTCAGTCAGGGGGCATATTCCCCAATATCTGTTAAATTGATGTAGACATTTTCCAAAGGGACCCTATGGCTTCTTTGAACTGAGTCTATCTACTTTAAGAAGTAATAATATTTGGACGGAGTTAAACAGAAAGGAACCAAGCCACATCAGGATCGAACCGAGAAAAAGAGGTTGAAAGTTTGGCTCCTGCATAAGACTCAATGTAAAAGATAAACTTCAAGTTCAAATTCTGCAAAATTTGCTCCAACAAAAATTTTGAATTTTTGGTGATAGATAGTAGAGCACAGGTTGAGTTCAAAACCACTCATTACTCAATTTTTTCCAAAATGTGGGTTGGTTCCTTTCTGCTTAACTCAGTCCAGTTGATGACAGTTGACAGATCTATTTTTTGACTGTCAAGTAATGAAATTGCAGAAAAACTGTCTTAAAGTTACAATGAAAATACAAAAAAAAACGTTAGCTTGAAAGTAATTGAAATAATGAAAACATACATTGAAATTCAAAAATTTATTGATAAAAACATACAAAAAAATAATGATTTTTGAATTGAAAATATTAAATTAGTCTAAACAATTACCTCAAGTTTCATAGAGCGCAGTAATTAAACATATAGTTTCATTGAGAGAACAAACAACAGGGCAAAAAAAAAGATTCTGTGACCCACAAATTCTGCAACAGGGCATTGATTACAGCAGCCTCAAACTTGGTTCGTCTTTATAAGTCTTAAATTGGAACCGAAAATGAAATCTTAGAGGAAAAACTAAAGTAATTATCTTCTTGTTTAAGTTCATCAGGCTTCTCTTGTGTTTCTCTTCTCATTTAAGATGGTCTTCACTTCATCAAAAATATAAGTTCTTAACATTTGAAATGATTAGGTATTAAACAACAACGCAGACAAAGTCTTAAGTACTTAAGTATGACAAAAGGTTTGAAGAAAATCAATGAGCTCAGCTTAAAATGTGTCTCCTTTTCCTGTTTCTTGCACTCAATTCAACACTTTTGGGGAATTTGAGCTAAGCAAGAAGTTATTCTAAAAAAATATTCCATGCCAAAGACTTATAAATATTTTCTCCGAATATTTGTCAGGGAATGGCATCTCCTCATAATGAGTACCTATGTACATGTATACCCTAGTAGCAGCATTATATAATCTTTAATTAAAAGAAATGGAAGAAATTAAGTAATTATGGATTTACAGAAAATGTACACGGATATGAAATAAATCTCCTAAGTATGCGCAACAAATAAATATAAAATGCAAGAAAAATTCACATGAAATGTATTAAAAGTTGAGTAAGTACATGAAATTCAAGATGATTTTATAACTGTATTTAAATATTTTTAAGTACTTAAGAATCAATTGCTTACATTTATTATAAAAACAATGTCATATTTTAATGATCTTAGTTTCATTGTTTTGCCACAAGGATCCGCTGTCCTCCTTTTTCTATCTGATCGTTCTCAAAAGATTTCTGACCTGAATTAGCAGATTTTCTAAATGAAACGCTCAAAAACGTCCCAAAAAAGCGTTTCTGAGACCTTACCGCAAAGCTTTTCGAGTCGCTTTTTTCAATGTTTCAATGAAATTTTTGGACGACGTTCTGCATTTCGTTTGAAATGCTCTCCTCATCAATCCAGTATTAACTGCGTACTATTAAACTAGAGGCCAGGGCGAAGGTCACCCGGTTTGTATTGGGTTCCCTTTAGTATAATTCTTACGCAGAACAAACTCTGTTCGTCCAGAGTGATGTAAGATTATCTTTGCCCTTAAAGCATTTGATAAAATATGTTAATTTGTAATGTACAGTCGCATCTCATTATAACGTTTCGCAAAATAATGTTTTCCTAAAAACAACGTTCTACTTTTAATGCCCTTCGAAAACTTCATGACGAGATACGACTGTAATTGATTCAATTGAAGTATTTCGTACTCAGTAAATACTTTAATTGATAGAGGCAAAACAGAGCATAATTGAAGACCATCTTGAAATACGCACCCTTTCATGAACTTTTTTTTTCCCCTAACTATTGATGGATCAAAACTTCTTTTATAAAGAATAGCTTCTGGTTTAACTAATGATCTACACACTTTGTTGGGAAGCCAAATCAAAGGTTCAAATGCGTTTTTTTTAAAAATGTACTTTTTACATCCGCCCTTTTTTTGTCATCATCCTCTATTACTCTTAATTTGTATATACCCAATTTCTCCATAAATATTAGACTGCATTTATATATAATATCTAAAATAAAGGAAAAATAATAATTCTTAAATAAAAAGTAAGTAAATACAGGAGAAAAAAGCAGTTTTCTTTAACATTTTATATTATGTTTGTATTCATGTCATTATTAGGTACATTCAATCAAAAAGAAATGTATTTCATTTTTCTTTTGAGAACATAAGACGTTATATAACTCTGCTACCAGGGTTTTTACTACAAATTTCGAGCGAAGCATTCTCATGATATTGATGGAAAAAATATAAGTAAAAGAAATTTCAATGCAGTATGTTTGCCTCATGAGCAGTGCAGGTGTACATAGTGCCACCAGAGGAACATAAGACTCAATTTTTGAAATAGTTGTTCCCTTGTTACAGATTTTATGAGAGAAAACTAATTAATATTTACCAATTCTAGAAGCCACTTTATTTCAGCTCTATTAGCGGTACTCTAGAAATACCTACTTCAAGAAAAAATGTCAATTGGTCTCCTCCTTACCGAAACAAAACAAAAAAACCAATAAAAAAAGAGGTACTTTGAAAAGAAAAAAGGTGAGAATTTCGTTTTCTCAGATATTAATAGAGAACATTTATACTCTTGCTATACGCTTGCTGGGACCCCACCGATAGATGGCCACAAAATTCACTCTTGTCTTTGAGTCTCCTCCTCAGTTTTGGACTGAAACATTTAAGAGTTTCTTTCTTAAATCTTAAAGTCTAATTTTTAGAAGCTTTAGATATTGATTTTTTCTCGAAAAAGGAGAATCAAACACTATTTTATGAGCTTGATTGAAAAAGGACCTCTTTCCTTGATTGGATTTCTTTTCATTATCTGTAAGTTGTAGGCCCAGAGGACTTATGCAATACAAAGCTGTAATCAGTATTAAAAGCCCAGCTACTGAACAGGTAGGTACAGGAGAACAATTAAAAAACAATGAACTTAAAAAAAGGAAAGAAAAAAAAAAACATATTGAGAAAAAACTCAACTACATAACAATGTGCAGTAATATTATTGCACTGTTTCTGTGCAAAAATAGTAATTTACCTGCACTAACATAAAATGTGTTAAATTAAGGCCAATTATATACTGATTATACACAAATGAAAATGAAATATACCGTGGGACATTACTGTTCTCAAGAGGTAATTCAGGTATGAACGACCGGAAGTAGTGTTTCTTAAAGGTATCTTCTGGAGCAATTTCTTTAGAAATTAGGAGTTGACGAAGTCTTAAAAGCTGGTTCATCAAAGTACCTAAACAGTAGAGAACAGTAATAACAACTACAATACCAACAATCGTATTCATGATCATCAAAACTGAATTAAAGAATGATTGGTTGTAAACATATTATTATTTGATGCGATACAATTTGTTGTAGTTGGTCAAATGTTGGTTACATTTTACAAATGAATAGGTATGTAAACTCACTCCAATTTGAAATGAGCCCTATGCATGCTTGATGAGGGCAAAAGGAATAAATTCTGATCTCAGCATTCTTGGCCAACTTGTCTAGTCTTGGTATAGGCCAGAGACTTCCATTTGAATTCATTAAATTCTTCCAGGTTTTTGTTTCATTCATATTTTTTTTATAGTAAAATCCCCCCTATTTTGAGTCCATTTGTCCTTTCACTCGATGAGTCTAATTTTACCACAAGGAACCAACTAAACAAGCTGAGAAGTAAAAGAAGGTAAAAAGAAGAGGATACCTGAACTCTGAATAATCTTGTGCGTGTTTTGTAGATAATATCATATAGTACGTCCAAATTTTGGAAAGGTTTAACTAATCAATGAAGAGTAGTGTAGATTCCGAAGGTAAATACACTATTGGAGAGCAAAATATGCACTTAATAGGAAGAATAAAGAATTAAATACATATAGAATATATCAAAAATAAACTGATAAAAGAGAAAAATCTTAAAATTAGGCAGAGCGAAATAGGAGAGAAATCTCCAATCCAATAGTTAGTGAAAGTCAATGAACTACACTTGATAGTAAATAAATAAATTAATTTAGTGATTATAAACATATTAACACTTTAAATAACAAACAAAGGATTTATATTCATGATAAAAAGAACAGTTGTAACTGCATTTCCAAAAAATTCTATCTATCAAATCATTCAGCTGTTCAATTATTTGGCTGCTTTTAAATGTTATAGATAGTCAGTTTGATAAATAGGAACAATCAGTTCTCTAAAATTTTCTGCTAATCCTGATTTTCCAGATCTTTCATAAATATATATTTGCGCAAAAAATGAATGGGAAACTAGCCTCCCCAGAGAAAAAAGATGTCATGAGCTTGTTGCATTTCCAAAACCGATAGCAAAATGACATACATGCAGGTTACAATGAAGTTCTAAAGATTCCAGGATGTGTATCAAGGGGAAAAATACAATAAACTGTTTCGTCTGTATCGAACATGTGGATTACACTTACATTCAGAAAAATTTGGAAAAAAGGCATGAGGAAACAATAAAATTTTCTTACTGATAGAAAAATAAGTATTTAGGTCAAAAATGGATCTAATGACTGTAAATAATAAAATTTAACTGCCTACAGCTGAGTTGAAGTCAAAAAGAATTGATACTATCTTCATAAAGATGCAAGACTTTCTAATCTTTTACTTTTAACTGTAAAAATAACTTCTGATGGATGAGAACTTCAGATTAAAAGCGGGAACAGAACAGTTAAAGTTATCAATTAGCCTAAAATGTTAAAATACGAGTGCGTTCAGAATATTAAAGCACAAATTTGGATAGGACAAATGCACAATCCATTAAAATAAAAAATTACCTTCAATCCTGTCAGTTTTCATAAAATTTAAATTATTCTGTTTCAGTAGACGGTAATCATCACTAATTATTCAAATATAGCATTGGTGAAACTTCAGGAACGCATATAACTCCTTTTGCAAAGTTGTAACTTCCTGACATATTGAATTTCATACGTTGAAAAATACTCGAAGTCATTTTTTGAAACTTTTCTTGATTTTTCTTCTTTAAGTAAAGAATATTCTGTGAAAATTTGAGGCAATAGCCTTGATATTTTTTCCTTAAGTGAAATGAAATGAGAATGAAGTACCCGTTCCGGTAGTTCCACCATCAATATGTATGATCAAGCCCTCCAAGTTTTGAAAGGCTTTGAGTTATGATTTTGAAGTTTGTTTCACATACCTGACAGAAGTCAGTGATGTCAATCAAAATCAGACTTTACCTACTTTAAAATTTTACGATCCTCCTAAGTACTTAAGTAACCTCTTAGATATCATTGAGGAACACGTGCTAAACATTTTGACATGAAAGCCTGCAAAAAACAAAAATGATGTACTTAAATTTAAGTTGATTCAGGTGACGAAAATTCTGTAATAAGTATTTTATAACATGATAAATGATCACATTCCTGAAGTAGGAAAGTTACTGTTTACATCACAATATTCATCCTATGATCTGTCGAGATTTTTTAGTACCACTATGAACGTTAAACACCCTATCAGAGCTTATTTGACATATTCTGGAAAATTGATGGGCATTCAGCTGCAATAGAATTCCTGCAGGAATAAGTTAAGAACACTTGAAATGATTTTAAACATGTGCAGCAGATTCATATAATAAAAACACTGACAATTCTAGAAAGTACATATTCACTGGATCAAAACAGGAGAAACTCTCAATAAAATCCAAGTCATTTCATTGAAAACTTGTCTTCCTCAATAAAATCGTGAAAGAACATATTCTGGAAAACGTACAAGCAAATCAACAAATGAATAAATAAATATATATGTACTATGATACAAACTAGCGGATAGTGACAATACTGCTTGACAGCCTTCGTTCCAAAAACATTTTTCTACTTTTGATTTTCACAGTGACCATTAAGTCACTTTTGAATAATTCAAAACTGTACAAAAATAAGGCTGGAATTCTTGTAATTTTCCGACCTTACTTGAACTATACACTTAAAAATAAGGCTAAAATTTGCAAATTCATTAACCATATTTTTCTAAGCCTAATTTTTTTGGTCAGGGTTAATCTCCTTCAGGAAGTTGAGTGGAAAGTTTTGGTTTGGACATCAGCTCAATTGGTCAAGATGAAATTATTCTTTCTTGGAATCAAAATATAAAAAATCTTTTGTGGTAATAAACATGGTTTCTCACACTCATCGTTACATCTTCAGGTGCTGCAAAGGCTGTGAAGCTGAGTTTTGCATTTAGATTGCAGACTCAAGAATTGCTGATGATGCAAAAAAGACAAACCTTGTTCAATTCAACTTCAACGATTTATCATTCTTTTAATAGAACACAACTAATTTCCTCTATGACCTTTCTTCGTAATTGGAATTGGTTCATAAATAATAAAAGGTATCAACTTTTTCACAGTTAGGTATAAGAAATACAAATTGAAAAATTTTAATTTTTTTCGGTTGGTAAGTAGGTAGTCATGGTTCAAAATATCCGAACAATCACTTAGTTTAATTTTTTGTATATGTGCTTCTTTTGTGTTTCATACCATGTGACAAGCTTTTTACAATGTAATCAAGATTGAATTATACTTTCTTCTGATAGCAAAAAATTATGGCGACCACCTTTCATGTATGACCTGAAATTGAAATTCAGTTATAAATGCTAAAAAATTGCAGTGTCACAGTTATAATAAATTGAAAGATTTCTTAGCTACATACAAGAGCAAAAATGAATTAGAAGAAAGAAAGAAATTTAGTCATTTGTCAGACTACAAGTCGAGCCTAATTAGAAAATAGAATAAAAATAAAAGTAAAAATACATGGATATCTGTGATGTGAGTAAGTGCAATTCTCTTAAAGTGGTAATTTATCTGGAACAGTTTCTACATGCTCAGATTTGGAGACAGTTTTAAATTTGATCCTATATGCTTTTGGTTTAGCTGGTCACATATCTTTGTAAGACGCAGAGAGAGTCACATACTTTATTGTTTTTTCGTTTATTGGCTATGTGTGAAAAATGAAAAAGACTGCACCCTGACCTTGAAAATGAGGCTGAATCTTATGACCCTTTAACTTTGCTTTTAATAAGTGGTGATGAGAAATCCTTGGAGAAAGAGAGAAGACTTCTCAGCTGCTGTTTGACACGCTCTAATTTTGAGTGATGAGCTTCGAATGAGGAGAAAGGAGTCTCAGGACTTTCTGCCAAAGGAGGTAACCTATGGAGTGGAAGAAGAGGATCCCTTAACCGATTAAGGTGTCGTTGAACTTCAGCAACTTCATCCTTCAGTCTGTTGTACTCATTGATGTCTAGACCAGCTTTCCGTGCATGTTTGTGTAGTGTGAGAAGGTGTTGTCGATCCCGAACATCAGGCATGACATATTCCTGGAGAAAAATATGGTCAGTCATCAAAATTTCTTAGTAAAAATATTAATATGTACATTCATCCCTGTTAAAAAGTTACCTTTTCCAGTCAATTTTAGGTTGCACTAATTTTGACAAAAATACTTACCTAACACGTCCTGTTTTCCTTCTATTTTTTTTCTCAATGCAAGACAAAGATTTTTACAAAGTACCAATCCACTTGTTCATTAATTATTATGGAGCTGATGTTCCAAATATGGTGACTAAAAAACTGAGAGCGAGGGAGAGAGAGAGGGAGAGGGGGGGGGGAGAGGAGAGAGAGACAGTAAAACTTCATTCTGGTACTTCCTGCATTTGCAAATTAAGAAAGGAATTTCTTTTTTTGGAGTCTTTGCACTTGTATTGAAAACAGTAAGTGCAATAAAATACTAAAGAGGAATTTAAAGACTCATAACACACCTGTTTTGTTAGAACATAATAAGCGTAACATGCCATGGCAGTGCCATAAGTAACAAAATATGTGACGGGCTCCATAATATCCCATGAATACTCCCACCAGGTGAGCCGGGCCAGGACACCAAACTGAACTCCCATCAGGCTAAGGCCAAGCCATGTGGCTATGTCTGTCTGTTTTCCTGTCATGTTTTCTAGCTGCATCCGTTTCTGAAACAAATCAATAAGATGAGAGACTATCGATTGCCTTTTTTGACTTGCTGTGGCTATTATGGTCTCTGAATTTTCTGAGAATGGCATAAGAATAGAAATGAAAAGGACTGATCTAAAAGACTTGAATATTCTTGAGGAAAAATACGCTCACAAAGCAAGTAATAAGTACTGATATATGTAATCATCATGTAAAGAAATTTCAAAACTTATGACTCAGAAAAAAATATTTGCATACATTTTTACTTTCGGTATTGAAACGTTGTACCTAGTCATCTTAGTTTAGTAGAAGTGGTACATAAAAATTAATGGCTCCAAAACAACCTGGTTCATTCGGTTGAATGTAGATTTTGAGAAATGTACAAAAAGCCATCAGCCCCGGGAAAAATTGTTCATTCAGCCCTAGGAGAATAATTACGAAATTACGTCGGCCCAAATAGCGCCGTAATGCGTCGAAGCAGTGAAGCATACAGCGGCTGGAAGCATCTTAAAACGCCTTCAATTCGCAAGGAAGGCAAAATACTATTCAAAGAAAAAAATGCACACGGCCCGGAGAAAGAAGTTACAAGTCCGCACCTTAAACAACTCAAGAAATTTGTAAGCAGATTCTAGTGCTAAGCCCGAAAATGATTTCAGTTTCCCTCTCACATCTAGGAATTATTCGGAAAATCGAGATTTTCCTTTAAAAACGAAGTTTCCGCGGGAAAATTAAATTTTTTGGAACTTGATGCGTGATAGGGACAAATCAATGGCATGATTGGATTCGGCAACCCATAGTACTACGGAAATATTGCGTACCGAAGAGATTTTCCCTACAGTGTCTGCACGAAGTGTTTCCGGTCAAGTGGCAAAATTTGTCAAAAAATCCCCAGGTGAATGTGGTCCGTTTGTTTTGCATCCAAAATGACGGGCAAATTTTTCATTGAGAGAGGGCATTGACTACGGATTTCTCGAAGGAGAATCAACGGTGCGAAATTCCTGAAAATCTCAGACATGTGTGGCAGCGCATTAGGGAATTTGTGGGGGGGTTCATATTCATACCCCCTTTCCCACCATCCAAAATGTATGCAAAACCGATGTCACAACGTCACATCTCAAAAATACCCTGGTAAAAATTGGCAGTAGAATCTGTGTTCCAAAATATCATGGATCTACAGCCGGCTGTAAGATTTCCAATAGCTTCTATAGCCGGCAACACAATTTCTTATGGCCTTTTATAGCCGATGGCGACTAAGCAACAGCCTGGCGATAAAATGTATGCTAATCGTTACTAATTACGGATGCTAGGACTTGGTGAGTTTTTCGACTACCGCTCTCTTTTTGGGCCGTAATATCTTGATTTATTTTGCGAGGAAAGCTCCGTACTTTTGAAGGATGCCTGCAATTTTGTATGATACTGTGCAATACTTCTGGTGTGAAATAGTTGCTTCAAGCGCCGTGGTATGTTGCGGCGCGGCGGGCGGGCAGCCAGCGCGAAACGCGCATTGGCGCCTTCAAACCCAACGGGGATACTTCACGCATTGCAATGCGTGAAGTATCCCTGTTGGGTTTGTAGGCGCCATTGCGCCGCCGCTCCGCTTTGTGTTAAGCTCTAATATTTAATCTCGTGGAGTCAGCGTTTTTCAACTTATGACTTTGAAACGTTTGCACACTCTGTAAGGATTATTCTCATTTTAATTGATGAAAAAAATATACAGTAAAGGAAAATATAATGTGCGTTTTGTAAATATTAAGGTGATTCCGTACAGACTTAAGGATTTACAAAGCACGCAAATTTCTACACAATTTCTTATAACCTTTTAAAGCCGATGGCGAAAAAGTAACATCCACGCGGTAAAGTGTAAAGCCAGGCGGTAAAGTGTAAAGCCCGGCGATAGGAACTATAGCCCGGCTGTATAATTTTTTATCGCTTCATGTAGCCCGGCCGTATGATTTTTTTCCACTTTCTACAGCCAGCTATATGATTTTCTATCGCCTTCTTCAGTCGGCTATAAGAACTCCTATAGTATTTTGAAACGCAGTTCCTATCGCCAATTTTTAACAGGGTACATTTTTGCGCACGTTTTGCCAGACGGCGGGTCGGCTACTTTGATAGTAGTCAGAAGCGCGGCGTGTATTGCGATATATCGATTGATCTGCCATTGAAACCTATGGAAAAGTATCGATAAACAGGGTGTTCGCAGCGAACACCTTAATAATCGATTATTTACCACAGCTTCAAATGAGGAGATATCGATAGATCGCAAAGCACACCACGCCACTGATAGTGGTAAGTAGCCCTCAATAAGGAGAACAAACTCATAGAAACGATTGCGATGATATCAACAATTTAACATCCTTCCCTCAGCAATTCTCTCTCTAGAATCCTGAAAATATTTCAAAGTTTGGTGTCTTAAATATGCTTAAATAATGGTGGTTGATGATACAGCTTCCTGAAATTTTACGGAAAGGAATGAATTTGCGAGGAGAGAAGACTGAACGAAAGAGACGGCATACTTTTTCCAACGGATCTAATTTTGTTTGAAGGTCCTCTAACCGAGACAAGAGCTGCTTCTCCGTTTTAATATGGTGTTCGTCTACGTTCAAAGCTTCGTAGAGCTGAAATATTAAGCAACGAACATTTGACAGTCTTTCAAGCTCCTCCTGCGAAACAGATAAAAATAGGTGTTAGGCGATGAAAACAGAGGCTACAAAAAAAAAAAAAATACGAAAGAAAGGAAGTGCATTCCGCGATAAGAGAGTATTTGAATAAAATACGTGATGCAAGGGCTGAGCCTCCCGCCTGACAAAGCAGTTTTACAACAACGTTGTTACAAAAGGGCGGAATGGATTGTCGTACGTTTTAATCTTGTACCTAAATCTCGGTATCAGTACATTTTTTTTTTTTTTTTTTTTTTTTTTTTTTTTTTTTTTTTTTATGCATATCGCCTCGATGTTGCAGTCAACATTATCGTTACACCCCTTGTCGGGCGGGTGCGTTAGAGTGCGTTGCGAAAGAGCGGTAGAATTCAGGGTTCCATACTGCCGTGCTAAGGAAAAACACCGTATGAGCCTTCAGGCGTTGCCATATTTCATTTAATAATCAACAAATTTACTGCGAAAATTCTAAATATTTATCTTTCAATTTTTCAAACAATTTTTTTCTGGTGAAATAAGAGTTACGACCTAAATTACGACGAAAACTTACGCCTTACCCTTGGGATTTTTTCCTGTGGTGGGGAGTTGACAATAAATTCACGGTCGTTCACCACTAACTTGAAGTCCTCTTCCATGAGGGCCTCAATAGTGTTCGACGAAGCTATTCGGACGCCATCTGGAAGAAAATTGACACGACTGTTTCAGTTGGAAATTAAGCAGAAGAAAATAAAGAAAATCGTGGGGAAGATATTTCCCAAAACTTGAAACAGGAGATGGGGGGCTTCTTCTTCTTCTTTTTCCCCCAAATGGACGTATTTCTATCGAACAGAACTATAAGCAGGTGAGAAATATGGGGTGTGCCCTAGAAAGCTGGATAAAAAACAATGTAAAAGTGGGCGTGATTCGTTTTGAAAAATTGGAAAAGTGGGATTTTCAATTCAGCGAACAGAACTATGTGGCGACTGAATGTGGGAATCATGAGCCGCGGGCATGGGACGAGAGCGTTGTGGACAGGGCTCATGAGTTAAAGCGCCCCGACGACCATCTCCCTTTCGCGCCCCGGCTCCATCATTGGCGCTGACGCCACTGGCGCTTTATTATTCTCATTCACTCTTGCGACCAGAGAACTAACGAGCACACCCCATATTTGAACGTATTTCTGCCAGTGCAGGATTTACCTACTTGTCGCCCATGGGCCGCCTGTATTTTGCCGCCCCCTTCCCCTTCGTTTTGAAACATCAATAAAAACCATCAAGTGAACGTGCCAGCGGGGGAAGGATGCAGAAGACGCGTTTACTTGTGTTGGACACATTTTTTGGGAAAGCCCTGTCAATACTACCAGCAAAAGTTCACGGAACTTTGCGCGAAAGTTAAGTTCCGTAAACCTATCTCTGTGTGGACAAGGCCTTCCATTCATAAGAAATGAACGAGAAAATTATGAAAGAACGAACAAAAATGTAGTTTAATGATTTTAACTTCCGCCGCCGCGCCGCGCAGACTGCACTGTGTTTGGCGCAATGCGTGAAGTATTCCGACAGTCTTGTAGGCGCTAAGCGTTTCACGCTGACCGTACTGTCTTTGGCGCAATGCGTGAAGTATTGATGCATTCTTGTAGGCGCTATCCGTTTCACGCTGACTGCAGGACTGCACTGTGTTTGATGCAATGCGTGAAGTATTCGTGCAGTCTTGTAGGCGCTAATATGTGTTACATGCCGACCGCCGCGCCGAGGGCTTCTCCTTTTCATCTCAAGTCTTCGTCATCATTCTCTCAAATTGTAAATCCAGGCCAAATTGCGTGTTTGGTTCCTCTCTTAACTCGAATAATTAAAGGTGCTGTCTCTTGTATCACTGAAAGACGACAAAATTAGAAATTACAATACTCTTTGGAAATGAGAGATTTTGTTGCCTATTCTCGTTTGTAATTTTTTTTCTAAATTCGATTTTTTTTAATACACATTTAAAAAAATTGCAAAATTTGCCGCTCCCTAGATTTGCCGCCATGGGCCGCGGCCCATGTGGCCATCCCCTTAAACCGGCCCAGATTTCTGTCAAACAGAACTAAGTGTATTTTGACACGAGCCCTGTTTTACACATATTCTTATGAGTCTCAGGGCTCATGTTTTAATGCACATCGTTCCGTTTGACAGAAATACGCCCAAATCATGCGCGGTTTAGGGATTTTTCAAATTACTTCCTCAGAATACTTGACTGAGGAAGAAGAGGGAATATACCTTCAATAGGCGTGAGAATACCTTTCCTTCTTCTTTTATACTGCTGAATTTTGATGAAATTGAATACGAACCTAAACGCGAGACAACAACCCGATCTATGCCCTTGTCCTCGTGGCGGAGCATGTGGATGAAGTCGCCGACGGTGTTGGTGATGGGCTTGAGCGTAAACTGACATTTCTCCCGTCTTGAGGGTAGCGGGACCACCAGCTGCGGCAACCCCCGCCGGTACTCCACCTCCACTTCTGAAACAAAAAACACATTATTATGAAAACAAAATTAATAAAGGAATAATAATTGGGATAAAAAAAAAAATACGAAGGTTCACCGGGATGTTCCATTGATTAGGAACGAAATCCAGAAACTCCGATTTCGTTCCTAATCAATGGAGCATCCCGGTGAACCTTTGAAAAAAGATTGATTATCAGGGTGTCACCAACGAACATCTAAACAATCGATTTTTTACAATAACTCAAAATCGGAAGCTCGCCCGGAACGCCTGGTTTAGAGGCGGATCCAGCAATTTGGTAAAACCGGATCCTCCACTGAAACCTATATGCCAAACAATCGATTCTTGTCGGAGCACCTGGCCCCTCCAGGAATCGATACATTACCATGGGTTTAAATGAAGAAAAGACAATGTTGCCAATTTGCTGGATCCGCAAATGGGCTGGTTCATTCTTACGGTCGTCAACTAACGGGCATGCTCTTTTCCACGCAAACATGGTTCTTTTCAGCATGAACACGTCCATTTTGGTTAGTGATCCACAGAAAAATCAGTAAAATTTCCAGGGTTGCATACCTCTTGAAAAAAATTTGCGAGTGGAAGTTTTGCAACATTGAAATGTGGTTACGTCCTTCCGAATGTGAAACGGAGTTAGGTGTCTCGGAATGCTGCTTTTTCCGGCTCTTTCGGTCCGGGCACTGCGTTCTGCGGGCCTCTCGAAACTTTTTGTGCGAGAGGTTAAGCTCGGACGGCGCCTAGCCCTGTTACGGCGCGCTGCGCGCTGCCACCCACGCCCCGGGTCCGGAGGCGCGCGGCGCGGTTCGCGTGTCTCCTCGCTTGAATTTGTCCGATAATTAAAGTCTCGTATGAAAGCGTGTGCCAGTGCAGTCTCACCATGCTTTCTCGCTGCCGAGCCGCCGAGCTAACCCATATCTGAACCAGTATGGAACCGCCGCTCCTAACGAGAGCCTTCCCTCCTAAGAAAGAGCGCAGTATGCGGAGAATCTATTTTTTCGTCGAATCGACGGAAAATCTTTGACTAGAAACTAGTGGTGCAGTAAGTGCTCGATCGGGCGAAGCGAATGTGAGGGCACCGGCACCCGAAAAGGGATAACATAATTGAGAAGGCATCTGAAGGGGGGTAAAAAATGTGGAGGCAGAAGATACGAACCTCCTACGCACATAACTTTTTGCGAAAGGAACTGTGTAACGCGCTCTTTTATGCAAAAAAAAAAAGAAAAGAAAAAGAAGCCATTGTATTTCAGAGGTGTATAGATGCCAAGGAAGTCGACTGTATATGCACGGATCAGCCAATGCAAAATCTAAACGTGTGCCGTACGCAGTTATTAACCAACAAATCCATTAACATCGTGGATTCGAGCGTCTTTTTTAGCATATGACACAACATATTCACAAAAAAAGTCGTATGGATGGGTCAGCACTCTCCGTTCGGATACGTTACGGTTGGTTATCCGTTTGAACGTCATCAGTTCACGGGATAGAGTCTTGAGTATCCATTTTAATGGGTTGCAACCATACCCAGTGCCCATCAGGTTCGAAGAGTGAACCAAATCCATCCACGAAAAATTGGATTTGTATCCAACTATTTACACCTTAATTTTTGAACATTTGTAAGGCTAAAAGAGGAATTTGCCATTTCGGGAATGAATTCTACGTTAAAACTTCAGTTTCTTTGATTATTTTTATTATTTTTTCAAAAATTTGCTTTTTAAAATTTAACACTCGCTGTTGGTTTTGACGAAAGAAATTCCCAAAAAATTTCGAGATAGAATAATTTTAGTGATTTATAGACATTTAGGCTTTAAATATTTATACAGTTCACTGTCCTCGATACTGGATGGCCCGACTAACAGGGCTATGCCCCAGTCGTCCGTGGAAGGAGAAGAAGAAGAAGATTCTAACGTTCGTTAAGATCCCCCATGGAACCTGAATCAAAATAAAGAAGAAGAAGATTCTAACGTTCTTTAAGATCCCCCATGGAACCAAATTGTCTTGATTCTGAGCCGACAGAAACCCTGGTGGGTCCGCAAGTTAGCTTTTCCCAGTTTGGCGAGTGGCGTGCAACTCGCGGCGTGCTCACCGTTGCGCGTCCGAGTTTTCTGGTGCGCGCGCGCTTCGCTCGAGATCAGGCTCGGCCAGTCGCCGCCTGATTTTTCACCGGGGCAACACCCACGCTAGTAGCTTTTCGCGTCAAGTGAGTGCGGGAGCCACCGCGGCCGGAAAAAAGTAAAGTTCGAAAGTTCACGCCAGATTCCGGCGGGAATCTCGCGATGAGCCGAGACGACCCGGAGTGCGCAGAGTACGGATGAAGAGTCGGACGAAGAGGGAAGACGATAAGGTTAGCTATCATTTTCATTTAAAATTTAAAAAAAAAATCTGGAAGAGCGGGCGTTGGAAAGGGGACCTTTTTTTTTTTAGAAATTGTTGGTGGTCGTGTTGGGTTGGGCCGCATTCACCGGCTCACGTAAATTTCCAAGACCCAGCAAACAAGGAAAAAGAGAAGTAGGGGTTAAGTCCCAACTTGGACATTGAAGTAGTACCCCAATTAATTTTGGTAGTGCCCCAATAAAGTAGTTTACTAACCCAAATGTTCCGTAACTACCGCAACTTGAGTTGCAGTGCTACCAAAATTAGTTTCATCCGAAATTGGTATCATCCAACAAATTGAGTTAGTACCACAATTTTAGAGGATAGCCCCCAACACTTTTTTCCGGTGAATGCTGAACACGTCGATAATTGTGCGTTGCTGACAAAATAGACACAAAATAACAAGGAGCACACTGATAGGGCCATTTTTTGCAGAAAATCTTGTACTTTTAAAGACAGTCCTATACGTCGAAATCTTGTTCATTTTGGGACTCAAGTGTCATGATACAGAGGGTTTGTGATTATAGGATATCCGGATTTCTACAGAGAAGTAAGAGATATTGCCCGAGATTACCTTAGCAGCGACTCTTCGGTATAAGCAAACAAAAAAGAAATGGTATGAGGAAGGTAAGAAGGGGTAAGGTCACTGGTATAAAGAACACCAAGGATTCGAGGTAAAGATTGTGCTTATTGCTTTTTTTTTAACAATCATAAAATAAAGAGGGGTTAATACTTTCTAGGTTCAACTAATATAATCCTGAAGTTTTTGCCGATGAATACTTTTCACGGCGGGACACATTTGGATTCGTAAAAGAGGATTCGAGGATTTCTTGGTGGGAGTACAAGGAGAATTATTCTACGTTGAACCAATGTAATCTAGCAATTGACTCTATTTAGGTTTGTAAGGGTCAATATGTAATAAAAATATTTTGAGGAGTGTTTTCGACTGCGCGGTCACGGGACCAGAAGTGCCCTAAAAAAAGGAGACTGAATTTCTTTTTCGTCCGAAGATTTTCCGATTTTCTAAGGTTCTATTTATGCTGACTTTTTTCTTTTAAATCCGTTTATTCTCTTGACATCCTTTATAATTGCATTTATATTATTATTGGAGCGCTTTCGAAAAAAAATAACGCTTGATCGGCGCGCTGTGTTGACCTTTTTGCAAAAACCAAACGCGCAGCAGAAAATTGCAGAAACCTATGACAATTACAGTACGACAGCTCTTCAAATCACTTTGCTCAGCTGTTAATCACACGTCACGAGAATGCCACATTGCAGTGGCGCGGCGTGATTTGCGATGTATCGATTTATCTGCCATTTGAACTTATGGAAGAGGATCGACAAACGGAGCGTTCGTAACGAACACCTTATCGATAATCGATCATTTACGCCACGCCGCTGTCACATAGACAGCCGGGGCGTTTGAAAGGTGTCGCGAAGATTTTTAACATTCAAAAATGTTTCTGTGCACGTCATCTAAATATTTTGATGTATAAAGTGACAGCGGCTCGAAGGAGGTCCAGGTCAGTGTGGTACCGAAACTTGGCGGCCTAGAGCGAAATGCTCTATTTTCCGCGTCCTTCCGCCAACTAGCACGATTTTCTTAATTGGCCATTTCCAAGTCTACTCGGAGATAGGAAGTTCGCTTGCTAAATCATGCTCCCAGATTTGATTTGTATTTGCAAATAAAGTTCGAAAACCGCGACGAACAGTCGTCTTGAGCCTCGCGAGTACTGAAATTCGGAATCCTCCAAAGAATATTTTGTTTTCGGAGACTGATCGCTCCAAAATGTCACACGATTGTTCCAGGAAAAAGTTCTGTAATAATTTCCATGATAATTTGCAAATGAATTAGATTGATTGGTAAGTAAAAATGACAAATTATTTTAATGAAATACACGCTTATATAGTCATTTGTACAAAAAATATAATTATGTCGCGGGCAGTTAACAATCGAAGCCAATTTGCAGGCGGCTTACATGTGGTTTCGATGAAACGCAAAAATGCGCGGTGATTTAAATGCTTTTTTGCTTCAATTAAAAGGTTTGATGGGCAATTACGTTAATAGTACGATCTTGGCTCAGAGCGCCTTCAATTTTTGTGATACTCTACGCTTTGTCACAGAGTTAGGTTAGTTGCATATCCGGTCCGAACTTCAACCAGGGTCGTGGTTTTCACTATGCGAACTCCTAAGTTTACCCAATACTACCATATTTTACTGAGAAAAAAATGTCAATTTACATTAAAGGAAAAGTAATTAGTTCTCTGGTCGTGTTTCTTTATTTGGGAATTTTATGTTTCTTATTTTTTCACTGGTGGCTTGCTAATTGCCTGGGGCATGATATATAAGACCGGCAAGATAAGAAATAAATGTGATAGATCCAAATCTTGAGCGACTTTTTATCGAAAAGGTATCATAAAGAACAATAACTAAGATTTTGTTGTAGATTGATATTATTTAATTACTAATCAAGTAAATTGCACGTGAAAGGTGAAAATACGAAATCGCTAATTTCGATTTCAAAAGTTGCTGTTTTTCTATCACATTCAATTGTTTGCAATATGACTGATTCTTTATAAAACAAAATTCCTTGATTCTTTCTTTGCCTTTTCACGAGTACACGTGGATATTTCGAAAAAATTGTCTCTGAGGTTACAATCTCTTCCCTGTTGAAATAAGAACAAGTAGTGAAAGAAGCTACTCATTACAGTACACTTGTCAATTCTATGGGATGTTCCTTCCTCTGTTGGTAAAGAATATAATCCAGGAAAACAATGTCATTACCGTTCCTTGAAATAAAGTAAAAGTGCCGAGAATTTTTAGATCCTGATACAGCCCGATTTTCTCGACAACATTGTAGTCGCTTGACTGTCGTTGAGCCGCAGACGAGCGGCAGAGGAAGCTTTCCTGATTCAGTTTCCACAGAGCGTTCAAAGTTCGAAAAACTCCAAATTCGAACTCCCGGCGAAGAAAGCCAGACGACAATTCAATTTGAGATGCCACGCAAGCTAGGAAAGTTCCTCACCGCTTCATCGACCGAAGTGAAGTCTGACGTCTGCTTTCTATCCGCAAATTCCGTTTCCTTCAGAGTCTGCCAAATCCGAAACGGAAAGCTCTGTCAGAGAAGATATTTTGTACTTCATCGTTGAATGGAAAATCAAGAGTACCCTTGTCGCTAAGTGATTCTACACCATGCAGTTACATTGTGCAATAAAATCCAGATTGCAGTTATGAATTGGATCGCGTTAAACAGAAAGGAACCAAGCCACATCAGCTGTTGCCAAATTTAACTGGGCAATTTAATTTTGTACATGAAAGCGGTTGTGAGGATTTTTGTGTGAATTTCAGTGAATTATCTAGATAGTGAGAAGCAAATTCCTCAAAATTTTCAAAGGAATCCGCACAAACGTTCTCTCGTAAAGAATTAAATTGCCTACTTAAATTTGGCAATAGCTGAAGTGGCTTGGCTCCTTTCTGTTTAACGCGGTCCAATTATGATTGGACACCAAGCAAATTTTCGTTCGTCAACTGTTAACGAAATCCGTTGACAGTTGTCCTGCGCGTTAACGAAGTTGGTATTTTCATCAATCAATCAGAGCCCAGTAGCCTGTTTAAGGGACCGTTGATGGTGGGTTTCACTCTCTAACCAGAAACGTTACCAGGTTCGATAACGTAGTCCGGAGCAGGCTCTGACTGGTCATAAGGCCAATCTGCCATTGGCAGATACGCCCCCTTTGCGCGCCGAGAACGCGCCCCTCTTACAGATGGCAAAATAAGAAGAAAAAAATTACGACCGAGAATATGTGAGAAAAATTTCTTAAATGAACGGAAGAAGAGAAAGTTTGGAGTAAAGAAAGGTGGTTTAACGCATAATAGTGGTGAACAGAGGTTCAAGAACATTTTTCTGAAGCGTAAACAATTTTCTGTGAAATTTTCACCTTCTTCTTGACATACATGCGCTTTATCATCCCCCTCTTTCATTCGCTATGTGTAACTCCCTTAGAAGCGATGGTCGGTTCGATTTTTAGACATACGCATCCTTTATAGACCTTTAGGAGACCTTTAAACATATTTCCTCCTTTTCAAATGACTGTTGATTTGGACGTACCATAGCACAGCTCAGGCAAACTTAACCTTAATTTATCTCGAAATTCAAAAATAAGAGACATCTAAAATGTAAACGCGATATAACTATTCGCGCAAGATGGATGTCCACATTGCATGTGAAAAATGTAAGACGCGATGCCGTGAACTCGCAATGCTCTGCTCTAGTTTGAAGCAACGCAAACAAACACAATATGGAAATAAAGCGAGGGAAAGGATGGACGTTAACGACGGCGCAGAGATTTAACTATTCGTACTTGATGGACGTCCGTGCTGCATCTGAAAAATTGAAGGCGCGATGACGCGAACCGTGAGCTCTCAATGCTCTGCTTTATGCTGTCAATGAAGCGTCGCTCTGATTCGGGAGAAAAGTTAAGAAAAGGCCTGAAGACATCTCTCCTACCTTCGGCTGTATTACTCACGTAGTGCTTGAAGCACCATTATACGAATAAGACAATCGGAAACAAACACAATATGGAAAAAGAGGGAGGGAAAGGATGCGTGTTTACGACGGCGCAGAGATACAACTATTCGTACTTGATGGACGTCCGTGCTGCATCTGAAAAATTGAAGGCGATGACGCGAACCGTGAGCTCTCAATGCTGTGCTTCACGTTCAATTTTGCAATTTTACTCCGTGCGATCAATAAAATTTGAACCTGAAAATAGCGTAAACTTGTGCTGATTTGCCAAAATTTTCTGAACCCCTCTCCACGTAGGGAATGCCCTACCAGGAAATATCATATTACACCCCTTTAACCAGCCAAGGGTCTACGCCCTCAGATGCGAGCCAGTCCAACCCTGATCCGGAGCACGTTTACGAAACTGTGAACAGTTGATAAAAATTAAATTATACTTAATTACGGGCGACTAGGCGGGAAGGACTAGGCCACGCCCGTTTAGTCACAATCGGAGAACGAAATTGTTTTTTGATGCCGTGTTTTGTAAACTGTTAACGGATTTCGTTAACAGTTAACGAACGAAAATTTGTTTATTGAAAAGCTAACGTTTCAGTAAGAGTTTGATGTTTTCAAATATTTTGTGTGGTTCTAGGCTTGAAATGGAGGCGGTAGCGTCTGCCCGGATGGGGCAAAAGGAAATGCTAAAGTTTCTGTATAAGTTTGATGATTTCAAATATTTTGTGTGCTTCTAGGCTTAAAATGGGGGCGGTAGCGTCTGCCCGGATGGGGCAAAAGGAGAGCAAGTCCAATGACCGGGAAGGTCAGAAAGGAGGGGGCAACGGAGAGCCGCCCAAGCCCCCCGGCAATATTCCTCCGGAGAAGGCGAAACGACCTGTCGAACGCAGATACTCCAACGTCTGGGCTATCAGGTAAGCTACTCACGGAAAATCTATTACATCATAAATCGTCGTTTGCCAATGAAGGAACATAACTTCATTCCGAGTTTGCAAAATTGAATTGGACAAATCCAATTTTCGAACAGGGTGTCTACTAAAACAGGCTGGCCAAAAATCAGTACTTTTTCGGTGCATTCCCAAGAAATTCAATACCTCCTAAACAGAAAAATTCAGTACTTTTTCAATACCTTCAAATGACGAAATTCGAAAAATTTCAAAAATTTGAATTTCCCGCTCAAGAAGCGACAAAAAGGAAAAAAAATCCGGACATGCTTGCAAAATTTCTGCACTTTTTCAGGACTTTCGGACCGCCCTTGAAAAATCAGAACAATTTCCGGACTTTCCGGATTTGCAGACACCCTGTTGAAAAGAATTCAACTGTGCAATTTCTGGCTAAAATGTTGCCTTTAAGTACGTCATTGAAATAGAATCACTGACTTTATCTGTAAGTAATACCAATCAGTTTTCTATTAAAAGCACACATGACGAGGAGAAATTAAGTAGGGTTGAAATGGAGTCACTTTTCTTTTGAGAGGAAAATATGCGAAATATACGCGCGAAAGGGAGAAAAACACGATAAACGATTACGAAATACCAAAAATTAAAAAATTGCGATCGCACCAAGACTAGGTCCGCCCATTAGGTATTAAATAACCTGATACATTAGTTTTGTATGTAAAAAGTTCGCTGAAGTTTCCTCAAATTTTTGGAGCAATTTCCTGATTTTCCTCGATTTCTCGACGAACTAAAATTGTATCGTTGTTCTGTCGATGTAAAGGAGGGAACCGGCCAAAAAGTAAATGAGCAGATAGGGAATGGGAGAAAGGGACGAACAGAGAAGCAAGCGGGAAAGTGCAAAGCGAGCCACTCATAGTTTCGCTCTGTTTCGCGCTGGCCGCGTCGCTCATGGTGCTAAAAGCTCAAGGGAGTCTCCGAACTCGGAAATTATCTCCGATAACACAGCTCCCATGGACACAGAGTGCGGTGCATAGGACGTCACTTCATGCAAAAAATGTTAAATTTTAAATTATGAAAGCTCAGAGTTGGAGGTATTGTGAGGGGAAACTAGCCTGACACCAAGATGGAAGGGGAGGGGGGCATTAACAAATGAAGCGTTCTTCCGTAAACAGCACAAAGTTATAGAGCGAGAAAAGGAGTGAAGACGCCCGGAACTAACTGGTGAATGCGGATTTGGAACTCTTCCAATACAGTCTTGTATTGGTATACAGTTGAGATTTTTCATAAATTAATTCGAGCAATAAAAGGAAACAGAGAGAATAGAGAGGGACATTTTTCTCATCCAAGAGATGCTCAACTCCCCCAAATATTACGTGTCGAATTCGTAGGGCGGATCTTTTGCATGATGTTCAGCGTATCGCCATTTGTTCTTTTGTAGATAGATCCCAGGCATACAAGTAATTTTTTTGTGAAACCAACAAATTACTCTATAGACCAATACTTTGGTAAAGATTGGTAAAGGGATTGTTTAGACTCCTGACAACAGAATTGCGCACTCAAAATTCGAGAAAAATGAGAAGTAGCGGAAAAAATGGAACCAATCGATGCGATAAATCGCATATCGTTTTGACACAAAATATGGCGTCCATCGAATCACCTCATTCGTAATTTTCAAAGAAACCAGCCATTTTCTTAGAGGGCCTATTAAGAAATCCTCCTCAGATCCTCAGATGATCGTTCCTGGTGTCGTGATATCACGTTAATGACACGAAACTGAGGTTCAACTTGACAGCGGAGGCAAAATTTGCAATCACCCTGTCCTACTCCCGTGACGAGACACCTCCGCAATGCAGGGGCTGGGGCTCCCTTGTTCAAGTATAACCCCCTCCCCGCGACCAGCCCCCCGAAACAAGCCCCCCGATAGGGCCGCGAAAATCCGTTTACTCGCGGTTTACTGGACAGCTCTGGATACCGGTGGAAACCGCAACCCCAAAACAAACCTTTATCCTGCACGGGATTTCCGCCCGCAGCGGCTGGCGCCTGGCATTCAGAGCTGTTAGTTGGGGAACACCTGGGTTTTAGCGCCTGAGATCGCATGCAGGCGTCAGGATGCTGAGCACCTATTTGACGAAATGACAAAGATTAAAAGGCGCCAAGAGTGTTGGTTAAATACCGTGAATATACTTAGACATTCAGCTCGAGTCTAACACTATGAGCATGTTTTGGATCCGGAAAAACTATTATATGCAAATGTGTTATCACTTCATCTGAAAGTGCTTAAAGAGCTGATTTCACAGTATTTTTGATAATTTTTCTCTGGTATGGGCAATAGTATTAAAATAGTTTTAAAAATGAGAAAATGCAGATCATTTTGTCTTATCTTCTCCAATAATTGTTCAATTCATGAACCAAGGGCGTAGATTAGCGAGGAATGCGGTTGTTTGAGATGGTTCCTTTGATTAAAATGGACGACGCATTAAAAACGCCTTCAGTAAGGAACGATACTTCCTAGCGTTTCCGCAGAGGACGGATATCATTTAAGTAAGGGGCAACATCTATTTTATTGAGAAATGGACGTATTGCCCCTCCTTTACACGGAGGTGATTACTTTCATGAATCTTAATAATGAACCGTAGTTACTTTAATTGATGAAACGTTCTTTTTTTTACGAAAATCAAGAAATCAACTTTCATAGCGACGGGAGTCGTATTATACCTGAATAGTATGATCAAAAAACGATTAAATTCTTTTGAATTATACGTATATTTTGTGTGAATGATTCTTCAAGTCAATTTAAGCTTTTTTTCTAACAACATGAAAAAATCTAATGGCATAATCTCCTAGTTCCCCGCCAACGTCAAGGGATGTTTATTAAAACAACAATTGGAACACTGAAATATTACCTGTGGGGCGCACTCCTGCAATTCCTTCCCTCTCCCTGCCCGCCATGCTTCACTTTATGTTTCCGTAACGCAGTGCAACCCTAACGCAGACTTTTCCCTCGCCCTAGGTATGTTACATTAAATTTTAAGTGCGCCCCCCACGACTCTTCGAGGTTAGGAACGGAGAAATCAGGATGATAATAAAAAACCGCCGATTTATTGTATGACCCGTGGCACGTCAAGAAAGGGCTAAGTTTATGGAGTGAGCCATGCAGAGCGTTAAAAAGAGATGGGCTGTTCGCATGAAAAATCCAATGCAGAATTAGCTGCAACTCTGCCGTGCTAAGTAGAAACGCTGCGCCGTGTAAGCATTCAAATGTTGCTAAATTTCTTCTTCGAAAACATCCATCACTGGGAAAAAAACACATTGGTTCTAGCCAGACTCTTAGAAACATCGACAAGAAAAAATACTCTTGATTCAATCCGATTTTTGCTTGGATCAAGAATCAAGCCTCTTAATTTGAACGGATTTTCTTTTGATTTAAGCAAAAATCTGATTGAATCAAGAGTATTTTTTCTTGTCAATGTTTTCATGAGTATGGACTCTAGATCCAATGTGTATTTTTCACAGTGTTTGGGAAGAAAGTTATGAATATTTTACCTTGAAATTTTCGGACTTTTTAGTTTTAGATAAAATTACGAACGAAATCCTGTGAGAAACCGGAGGAGAAATATTGACAAATTTTCCCGAAAATTCGTGATTTTTCGAAGGAAATTTGGTCAAGTCTGATGGCTTGTGCGGCGTTTATGCACCGTTTCTTGTGCTATCTCGTCCCGGGAGGGACAGCCAACAGGAGCGGAATTTTGAAGTCAGAATACTCATCAATTGTAGAGGCACGATTAATTTTGATATTTTGTTGATAAAAAGAAGGGGTGGAAAATGCATTGAATTCATCGAAAGTGCATTCACGAAAGTGCTCGATGGTTATAAATGACATAAGTAGGAGGAAAAAATAAGTAAGAACGATTAACTTTCGCAGATTCGAATTCCCTTCAGCTCCATCAGACCGACTGAATAAACCGAACAATCAAATTAGAATCAGTGTACATACTAAAAACGGAGAATATCATGTAGGTAAAAGAAGAAAAAAATCAATATGATCAATTTTGTAAGCATTACCCAAGAGTTCATCTGATAACAACTTAAGTAGCGAAGATCGCGATAAGATGCGATTTGATAGGAGAGTGTGTCGCGATTTTATCGAGGTTGATATATTGCAATATTTTCGGATAAATATTGCGATAAAGTGAGATAAAATTTAGATTTTATCGAACGCGATTTTACAGAGATAAAAATGTGACAAGATCGATATTAATTGTTAAAAAATCGTAGAAAAAATCGCAAATTAATTTAATAAAGATATCGCGATTTTTCCGTTGACAAATGCTACATGGGAATGGGATAGGCTTATTTGCTGATTTGATTTATTCATTCAGGAAGATATAGAATTGATGACTTTCCTTTACATAAATACCCCTTATCTTAAGCTTGCTTTTGGAAAGGATGACTTAATTGTCAAATTCTGGGATAGATGCGGCTTGTCACAAACAGAGTTTCTTTTATTGTCTAATATGTTTTTTTTAAAACTAGTCAAATATACTGTTCATCATACCGAATATTCTCTAAATTCTTGGATTCATGTCCGCCAAAATTCAAAGGCTCACTTCTGAGCGGCGCCTAACAAATGCTCACAAGATTGAAAGCCTTTTGGCAAAAAATTCCTCACAACCGGGTAAAGTTAGGGTGTATGTGAAAGCTCAAATAACTCACGTTAAAACATGTATGCAAATAGGTGGAGGTAGACCGGAAAAGACCAATGCAGCGTTGCAAGAATTAGGAAAATGAAGTGAAAAAGACTTTCCTCACGTGCGTAAACCTTTTCCTCAAAATCATATAAACTTTAAACATTTACATGCCGGAGATTAGATTAAGAGCAAAGGCAAATATTGATCCAGTATCACGTTAGATTCTTGGCCCGGCAAGAAAAAAACAAAATTAGTCGTGTATGTCATCAATTCGAAAGCCTTGCAACTTTTTGATGGCAGATTGTGATTCATCATCAAACTGGGCCGTCATTTGATGTATTCACCCGTTGGATATTAAAAATTAGTCCCATTCATCATAATTTTAAATTATTAGCTACTCTCGATTCAATCAGAATCTAGCTTAAATCAAGAACCAAGCCTCTTGATTTAAGCGGATTCCGTTTTGATTCAAGCAAAAATTTCGATTGAATCAAGAGTACTTTTTCTTGTCGATGTTTTTAAGAGTCTGGACTCTAGATCCAATGTGTTTTTTTTCCCAGTGTGTTGCATACAAACCGTATGGACATAGTTCCTTTTGATCTAAACACGCCTATTTGTTCCTACTGATGGTCGAATTAGCGCACGAGATAGCTTCATAAATACACGACTGGTAAAAACTCCAGTAGTTTTACCATAGGACACCTCAACATTGTGAGAGATTCGGTCACGGCACGGGCACGTCTGTTTAATTTTTGCTATTTTTTACACTGGAAAAAGAAACACATTGGATCTAGAGTCCAGGCTCTTGAAAACATTGACAAGAAAAAGGACTCTTGATTCAATCAGATTTAAGCTTAGATCAAAAGGAAATCCGCTGAAATTAAGAAGATGGGTTTAAGCTTAAATCTGATTGAATCAAGAGTATTTTTTCTTGTCGATGTTTTTAAGAGTCTGGACTCTAGATCCAATGTGTTTTTGTGTTTTTTTTCCAGGGCACGGTAAATAATTTAAGTTATTACTTATATACTTTGATTGAGCGAGTAAATTGAACCCTCCGATTTTAATTTGATTCATCCCGATGACAAGATTTGTTAGGTACTTTCGACTTTATGACGGCATCGTTCTACTGTTCATCCGAGCATGACTTTTCAAGTTCTGTGTGGCATCATAGGGGTAGGGGCTCGCTGAAAATGAAGACGCGTCCAACGAACCGTCAATTCGCTGAAACGATCGAAAATGCAACTACAAAAAAGAGAGTTCGCCAAAGAGCTGGAAAAGAGGAGAAAAATACCCTAATACCCGTGTGGTTGAGTTGAGAGTTTGCACAGTTCGGGAGTTAGCAATGTTTCCGCCTCTCTTTCCGACCAATATTTGACCTCTTTCCGCAACCAAATAAAACGCGGTTGCAGATTCTCAGAGAAACAACTTTGCGTCTCTGATACAGATGAAAAAAAAAAGACTAAATACAATTTGGTGGCAGGATGGAGAAAGATAAGTTCACGCACAGCATGGGCCATGAACCATACACGTTAATTTTTTTTTAAATTATTTCCTCGGAGAAATGCTGAATAGAGATCCTCCGGAACGACGTTCGGTCCAATAATTAATGCAAAGGAAGATTTTTTTATTTTTTTAATTTTAGCAATTCCGATTTTATTTATACTTTACAAGCCTGCTTAAAGTAAAAATATAATGATGCGGATATTTTGTGAATTTTCTAAGAATTTATTCTCATTTTCATTACTTGAAAATTGTATAAAAAAGAGTTCTTTAAAATTTGCTAGTTAATAAATTCTTACTGTTCCCTTGAAAATATGGGATTTATTTATGGAGTAAACTGGAAAAAAGCTAGACTCGAAGAGAACAAGCTGCATTTATAGACTCACAATGCAGCACAGTAATCATTATGCAAGACAACGAATAAAACAAGGGTTAAAAGCGCAAAACTTAAGCCGAGCATTAAAGAATGAGCGACTTTACGGAAGTATCACAGAAACTATATTTTAAAACTCTCTTTTTATTTTAAGAGGAGTTGCGTTTGCGACTGATGTTTCTCCTTCAAATGGAGATGCCGCAACCGGCTAAACAGCGTCGATCGTGCGCGACTTACGGAATAACAACGTAAAAATACTAGATAAGCAAGAACATACTAATGGACTGTTCAAACCTGATGAGATGGAGAGCGAACAAAAAATAAATGATAGGAAAATGAACGAATTGCTTACAAAATGATAACAAGACATCAAAAATATCCATTTCGAGGTGTTAAATGTCTTTTTTAATAAATTGTTTAAGGATCCTGTTTCTAATACAAAAGAGAGAAATACATAACTGATTTTTATGGATCAATTTACGTTAAGGTTAAGCTCGACCGCTAGAGAAAGTGACACATCTCGATTCTCGACATTAACGACATAATTGATGGAGAAGTTAGCATCCATAAAACCTCAGTTATGACTCAATTCCATTTGGACTGTACATTTCTGTGTCAAATTATATGTTTTGGCGATTTTCAAACACCGAAGGCTTTCCAAAGTCGTCAGCAATTGTTCAGTATAGTAATACGCCATGGTCTGATAAAAATGTTAAAATGCCAAACTCTGAAACGTCAGCCACTTTCAGCCCTACACGTGAATCTATGTTGGCAAATATCATGTGTTGGTCGTCGTAATCATAGCCGATAGTTGAGAAAGGGGATGATAATATTTAGATGTGGTTGTTAAATATGGGAGAGCTCAGGTGCAAGGACAGCCTACAAAGTAGGAAGTGTGTACCTTCAAATCATTCGAAACGTCATTCTCGGAAGTTCATCATCGCTCAGTGAAGTTAGATTACCCATACTAACAACACCGCAGAGTGGTGAACGCGGAGGTCTTATGCGAAGAGAATGGCGCTTCACCAGGACGGACTCGAACTCGTCCAGCTTGCGGCGCCCTCTACTGCCGTAAATTCTAACTAGCGCCACACAACATCTCGCCGCGCAGTGAGCAGTTATTCGCAATAACTAAACCTTCAACAGTTAGTTGACAATATTATTGGCGTGTTGCTCGCGGGCATGGCTAATTTAACATATTTTGTGAATAAATACGTGCTCGAATGGCTCGCATTATGATTCTTAAATTTTTTAAATAAGTGTCGTTTTAATGGAATTACTGACGTTTTTTGAGCTGATAATTGGAGTCAAAAATTAAAAGAGAGATGTAGTTCCACACGATCAGGTAAAGTAAAGATTTAAAGAATAATTATATGAATTATATTTAGCAATGTTTGCAGACGATAGGTATCAAAAAACATAAAGGTCACGAGCAAATGACATTAAATACTTCGAACTCAGTGTCGATGAAAAATTTGAGAATCGGGGTGGTCAGTGGTCACACTAGCGTCAAGCGAGATCAATTTCGAGACATATCTGAGGATTTGGCGAGTCAAATTTTAATTTTTTTTTTTTTTTTAATGATAACATATGAACAAGAAACATGCACTATTTTTATTACATTTTTGAAAAAAGTAGGTAATCTTTTTATTTTCATAGTTTCCTTTGGTGCTTTTGCGTTAAAGAACACAAGTGCACGAAACGCTTCCTCCTGGGTGAAAATAATTTCTGATAGTTTTGAAATTAATTCCTTCGTTAACCTTTTGGGTAGCCGCGTTATTGTTCATAGAAAACTTAATTTATTTTAAAGGTCTTCAATTTCTTTAATAATTTATCTTGAGGTAGTTTCGAGGCAATAAATTGGGTTAAAAATTAGAGATTTTTGAAAATTATTTTATTTTTAACGTGCATTCGTCCTCTTTGGGATTTTATGTGAGTGCGCTGACTTGAAAAATACAAAATAAGATGTCTAAAACACAGTAACAATTTAAATGATAAGTTATTAGGTCAGCTACACTGAGCAAAAGTAATGCTTGCAGCAGCGTCCTTTTGATATTATTTATCCACTTTTCAGGCATAGTCTAACAGAGGCAGTTTACCGTATATTATTTGTGCCCTGTGTTGGTGCACAGTATTACGTTACTATACTTCACTTCTATGCATTTTACCTTGAATTTTTTTAACCCTTTCCCCCAACTCATCCTGAAAATCCTTTCACCCCCGAAACTAAACGCATATTAGACATAAGATTATTGAAAGAGTTTTTAGATGCTCCAGGAATTCAAAGCCTGGCGAGCTTCTTAATGACGTTGGACCGTTTCTTAAAGGTCACTTTAACTTCGAGCAACTATTTTAACTACCCGGGGATCAAATCGCATACCCAACAACACGAAAGAGTGTCGAGTGCGGCCGATTATTCGAGACTTCGTAGATTTACCGATGGCTTTACGCTGCTCCGAAAGTTCGCTTCGACTTCGAGCAACTATTATAACTCCCCGGGGATCAAATTGCATACTCAGCTAAATGAAGGAGTTTTGAGCGGATCTACCGATTCCTGGTTCGGCAGTATCTTTTAGAACGCTGCGTAGCGATTACACAAGTGCAGGTTGCTTCGACTTGGACCTAAAGCATACAGTTTTTAGCATCCCCCCTCCCTCAAAGTTCCCGTCGCATACTTAAAGAAATGAAGACAATTTTGGGCAAATTATCATCAAAGATTCACTGAAAAAAAAAAAAAAAAAAAACTCTGGCCGTGGAAGCTGTACTTATGGGCTATACAGACATACCGTCCGCGTTCCGGGCTCAGAAGCAGAAAGTCCCGGGTGTAGTACCCGGAGCAATCGAAGCTACGGCTCCAGCATCCGGAACTTTCGGCCTCTGAACCCGGAACGGATGGTATGTCTATACAGCTCATAACTTTTTTTTTTTTTTTTTTTCAGTGTTATGGGAGAATGAGCGGAGGTTTTGAAAGTTTTATTTACCTCTTCTTTCAATTTTTCTCGCGACTGAAAAATTTTGTTCACATATCAACGGCAGGCCCGCCACAAGGGGGGGGATACTGGGTCCCTGGTACCGGGGCCCGGGCCCTGGAGGGGCCCGTGACGCAGGTGACAAACCACTACGAATTCATATGTAACCCTTGTCTCGTAGGGAAAAGTGAAAAAATTACCCTAAAAATTCCGCAAAAGGTGAATAAAGTTTCAAAAACACGCTAGGGCATTATAAAATTGTGCTTACTTTTTTAGAGATTTTCAAGATTTTGAGTATATGTAGAATGATATTTTTAGTAACTGTGTTTCATTTTCTTCCGTTGTCGGATGCTAAGAGGCTCCTTTCTGGGCATCCTCGACTTCAATGGCTTAACTCCCTTGCCATAGACGTACGAAAGGGGAGTCCAGGGGGGCCCGGCTCCCCATAGAATTGAAAATTATCATCTGCCCCCTCAAAAAAAAAATTTATAGATGTTTTGAATGCAACAATTCGAAAGTTTTTGGTGCCGATGAAAGTAAACAAAAAGGCGTAATTATTCTGCAGAAATTGATGGAAAATCTCCATCATAAGAGCTTCATAATGCGTCCAAATAGATTTAAAATTTCAAAAATTTACCGGGAGAGGCCCCCCGGACCCCCCCCCCCCCCCCCCCTGTGCTAGGGGCCCGGGCCAGAAAATTGGTACCAGGGCCCGAGATGAGATGTGGCGGGCCTGATCAACGGTCGCAATAATTACATCGATTACCCATTTTCAAGGTCCCGATTTGACCGTGTAGAGACATTTAAAAGTTACAACTCGACACATCACTTCATATTATTAGCTATTGTTAAATGGGCGAAGATAGATGCTCAGAGTTGAATCCACGCCGTGCTGCCAGGGTAAGTGAGTGTTCGATAAGAGCTTAAATTGAGCTTCCAAATTTTTTGAGGAAAACAAACGTTTGCACAACAAACAAAAACCACACAACTTAATAAGGGTAACTTGGATGCGCGTTTCCAGTTTTCTAAAACTTAATATTCTGCTTCTTTTTTTCTTTTCTTTTTCCTTGTGTGTGCATCAAAAACACCTGTCTAATTTTGGCAAAATTCACTGACTTTTCATGGACTTCAGACGAAAAAAAAACTTGAGTGCTTTTAGAGCCTTGTCTTTTTGGGTGTATTCCTTAACTTTCCAGGTTTCCCAAAATTCATTGACTTTTCCAGGTTTTACACGACTGTTACCACCTTGTCACAGCATGTGCGTGGTTCTTTAAAACTGTAAAGAAAGAATCAACGGTTTTTCCGCGTACAGTTTTTTGCACTTGATGCTCTCTTCCCCAAGCACACAGTTATGTTCGCGTGATGTTCACAGGATATTCTGGCTCTGCCGCAGAGACAAGGAAAATTTAAGTTAAGTTAAACTAATAATCTTCAAAATTATAATTAAACCTGCTAGTTTAAATTTTAATAAAGAAGTACAAACCTATAATTAAATTTACAATTTAACCCTTTTATCAGGCACTTTATTTATTAAGATTTATGCTAGCCAATTCTAAAATTGCAATTTAGTGTTATTTATTTAACTATTAATAATAATTATGAAAGTTTGAGCTTTTTCGACTAATCACAAAGATATCGGTGTTTTATATTTTATTTTTGGTGTCTGGAGAGGATTAATTGGAACTTCTTTCGGTATAATTATCCGTTCTGAGCTTATGAATGTTGGGTTTTTTTATCAAATGGATACTGGTGTCTTGGCAATAATGGACGATTTTACTTTCGGCACTCCAACGTTCAACTATTGACCTACCTACTAGGTGAATAGTTAACAACGTGTTTAGAATTTCGTGTCGTAGACAAATCAAAATTTGGAGAACTTACGAGTCATTACGTCAGCCGAAGCATATCACTCACCTAGTAAGATGACAGTAGCTCCCATATGGATCGCGTTTAGCAGAAAGGAACCAAGCCACATCGGCTATTGCCAAAAACTGAGCAATTTAACTTTTTAACGAGAGAACGTTCGGGGAATTTGCTACGTACTGTGCAGAAAATTCATTGTAACTTGCACATAAATTCGCGCGTTCTTATGTAAAAAATTAAATTGCTGGATTAAATTTGGCAATAGCTGATGTGGCTTGGTTCCTTTCTGCTTAACGCAGTCCACATAATTCTCCATAAGGAAGTGTTGAATCACCAAAAGTGAGAACTTCCACCTGTCGCAAAGAGGCCAGCAGGCTGATCATTGAAATTGATGGACAAAGCTGTAGCCAAAGAAGACAAAACGAGTATGGATGGATCCTGTTGGCGGAAGCAGGTGGTTGCAATAGACAACGGAGGTACGTAATAGACTAACTAACGGCAACCCACGAGAGACCCTATAGTTAGTCCTCATTTTCACCCTTAGTCTGCAGGAGCCACCCACCTCCACCGATAGAGTCGCTCCATACTCCTTATGTCTTCTTTAAGGATGTCTACTATAACAGGCTGGCCAAAATCAGTACTTTTACAGTACTTTTTCAGTACATTCCCGATAAATTCAGTACTTTTTCAGTGCCTCCAATTGACGAAATTCGAAAAATTTGGAAAAATTTGAATTTCTCGCTCAAATTGCGACAAAAATGAAAAAATATCTGGACCTTCTTCCGGAATTTCCACACTTTTTCATTACTTCCGGACCGCCCTTAAAAAATCAGTACTATTTCCGGACTCTCCGAAAATTCCGGACTTATAGACACCCTGTTTATCTATAGCTTTGCCTATCAGTTTCAACGATCAGCCCACAGTGGAGGGTCTCTCGACTCCGCTCTGTCGGCATCCAATCCAATCTGATACGAACGTTTGACGTCATCTTGGAATTCTTCGTCTTCTTCCGGAATTTCCGCACTTTTTCAGTACTTCCGAATCGCCATTAAAAAATCAGTACTATTTCTTTTAGACGCCCTGTTTATCTATAGCTTTGCCTATCAGTTTCAATAATCAGCCCACAGTGGAGGGTCCCTCGCCTCTGCTCTGTGGGCATCCGATCCAATCTGATACAAACGTTTGACGTCATCTTGGAACCACGGATCCAGGAGGAACAGACCTATCGTTGGATCCAAGTGAGGTCGCGAATGAAAATTCAGTACTTTTTCAGTAGCTCCAATTGACGAACTTCGAAAAATTTAAAAAAATTTCAATTTCTCGCTCAAATTGCGACAAAAATGAACAAAAATCTGGACCTTCTTCCGGAATTTCCGCACTAATTCAGTATCTACTTCCGAATCGCCATTAAAAAATCAGTACTATTTCTTTTGGACACCCTGTGTACGGGTCTATACGGGTTTGTCTATAGCTTTGCCTATCAGTTTCAATAATCAGCCCACAGTGGAGGGTCTCTCGTCTCTGCTCTGTCGGCAATCAAATCTGATTCGAACATTGGAAAAAAAAAACACATTGGATCTAGAGTCCAGACTCTTGTAAACATTGACAAGAAAAAGGACTCTTGATTCAATCAGATTTGAGCTTCATTCAAAAGGAAATCCGCCCAAATTGAGAGGCTTGGTTCTTGATTTAACCTTAGCTCTGATTGAATCAAGAGAATTTTTCTTGTCAATGTTTTCAAGAGTTTGGACTCTAGATCCAATGTGTTTTTTTTTTTTTTTTTCCCAGTGGATCTATTGTTGGATCCGAGTGAGGTGGCGACTCCCCATCCGGCAACGCGTGACCATGGAGCCGGGGGGCCGGGCCAATCGCGTCCAAACAATCGGCGGCGCGCGGGAGTGCTGATTGTGACAGTCGGCACATCGCATCCATTCACATCTACATCCACATTCATATATCCACACACCTCCGGCGCTACCGTCACCTGTGCCTCTGCGCCAGTCACAGTCCAAGTCCCATGCTCCTCTGAGCGCCCCCCGGCCCGATCAAGTCGCGCGCGTCCAAGTGCCAAGTGCAGCGAAACCGCCCCGACGACCCCTCCCCACCCCCGCCACCCGCGACAGTGCACCCGGATAACTCTGGATTAACCTAGGTTAGCGAGCCTCAGATCACCTCGCTGGACGCTGGAAGAGGAGGTAGGCAAAATTCGAGCTTAACTACACTGGATCAAAATAACACATTGGATCTATAGTCCAGACTCTTGAAAACATTGACAAGAAAAAGGACTCTTGATTCAATCAGATTTAAGCTTAAATCAAAAGGAAATCCGCTCAAATTAAGAGGCTTGGTTCTTAATTTAAGCTTGAATCTGATTGAATCAAGAGTCCTTTTTCTTGTCGATGTTTTCAAGAGTCTGGGCTCTAGATCTAATGTGTTTTTTTTCCAGTGTAAACTACATTACTAAGATGAGGGTGCTTTATCCTGTAAGAGGGGGGGGGGGGGGGTTGATGGCGCCATAACTGCATCACCGACTAACCGTTCTGAGAGGGCAAACAATATTATGGCCGAAGTCGAAAATTGCGTACCTCCGATTGCGTCGTTGCACATCTTGGCTTATGCTTCTTTTTTTTTCAAAAAGCGAACCAGTCAAAAAAATGTGTTAATTCTTCTCCAAAGAATTTTTTTTTTCAAGAATACTGATGGTAAATCGTTATTGTGCGAAAATATTTGTAGCATTAATTTTTTTTAAAAAAATGAATGTAATTGAAGATCTTTAAATTTTGCTTGCAATGACCCAGCAAGAAAAGTGCCGCACTTCCGACTCTTCGAAATTTAGAGAAAACGATGATTTTCTTGAAAATTTGTAGGGGCCGTTCCTCCGATTGACCCACAAGGACATTTGGATTTCCGGCTTGGACCTCCTGAGATCTACAATAACTTGAGATTTCGATGTCTCAGAGGCCATGAATGAACTCAGCTCTTGAAATTATTGGGAATGACCGATTATTTCAGAATTTTTGTCCACGGGCAACTTTCGAGATCAGAAAAAAGGTGACTATTCAGAAAAAATGAGGGGCCAAGTCTCCGACTGCAAACAACTTTATGTAAGAGGAAACAATTCTCATTTGTCTTGTAAAACACGCTCCTGTAGTTTAGCGGTTTGACCATTGAACACCCTGTACGTACGTGTACGGAGGAAGCTACCCGTGATCAGGTAAGCACCCGCAACAGAAGTCAGGCCCGTAATAATGTCAATTAATTCATCATCAACTAGGCTCAGGAACTGGCGATTTCCGATAATTTTCTATTATTTTCATCTCCACGTCCTGTACTTCATCATCCCGCGTGACGCCGAGAAAAAACTCATGTTCCGTTGATGGCTAGACATAATGGAACTAATACAAAGATTGGGGCTTATATTCCCGAACTTGAGACTGTGGTATTCATTTTTTCCTCTTTCTGCGTACGAGGAAAGACAAGGTCCAAGAACACTTCTGATCCTTTAATACACGTGTTACACGAATCCTATACACTGCCGTACTGAGGAAAAACGCCGCATTGTGGATCGAGTCAATAGGAGAGGTCGGACAAAATTTGGAAACTGGAAACACTCATAACTCCGTTTATACTAAACTTTGAGGTTCTGCAAGTGGTTCCATTGGTTTCCTCGAAAAATTTTCTTCTAGAAACACTCCTATATATTTAAAATGTAACGAAATAAACATAAAAATTTTCAGTTTTAGTCAACAATTTCATGTCCGACCTCTCATATCTTGACTCGGTCCAATGTGCGTTGTATGAGCCCTCAGGCGTGGCCAAATTTTCTCCGACAAATCACTAATTTTCAGGAAAATTTCTGACTTTTTTTCTGCCCATTTCTCAGATAATTTTGTTGGTAATTTGATGTAAGGTGTCTGAAATTCCAGGAGAAAATATTCACGATTTTCCTCAAAAATAAACATTATATCCGAGGAAATTTGGAAACTCTTGAATGTTCATACGGCGTTCTTCCGTAACACGGCAGTGCAGTGCAAGGATATTCGATTTGTGCCTCACGCAATGCAGCTTCCGGAAGATTATGGGTGGGCCTTTGGACACGACCATCATGATTATTCAGAAAATACTGAGATTAAATCATCCTTCGATCTGGAAAGCGATTCTCCAGAAAAACTGTTACGAAAATGTTTTGGTAAATAGCGAGTGTGTAACAGTGTGTGAACTCATAATAAAATGTTGAAAGCCCATAATTTTGGACTAATATAATTTTCAAACTTACGAATAATGGGTTGAAACCGTGTCTGACGATAAATTAGGAACTCTCCTTACCTGCAACAGAAAGAAAAATAAGTGTTATAAAATAAATTAAGAGTGAAGGGCGAGTCTGGTTCAATCTAATAAAACTAGCACCTAGGAGTAGGGATGATCGCTGAAAATATATAATTTTCATATGGCGCACAGTTTTGGATATCGAGCTATTACTCAGAAGCTATTTAAAGAGAAGTACGCGATCAACAAGTGGACTGCATTTTGCAACGAGGAACTACTATTTCCACCACATTATAGAAACAACATACAGGGTTATTCAAAAGTCACGCACCACTGGCCATAACTTTAGTTCTAATTTCGATATCGATTTGCGGTTTAAGAAGTTTTTCCTCATATCGACTGGGGAAACTTTTTTGGATACTTTCCAGTTGTGATCCTCTCGGGGGAGGGGGGCGGGGGACAACTCAAAAATTTCAAATGGCCAACCTCCCTCATGGCCAGTAGTGGTGCGTGACTTTTGAATAACCCTGTATGTACCATTAATTTCCCTATGCAGATAGGTACTTTTTTAGATGGGTTAGAAATAGTAATTCATTATTGCAAAATGAAGTCCAATTAATTGTTAGGTAGTGACTCAAAGATATTCGGATGCCGTCACTACGCTAAAACATTTTTCGGGGCAAGGTGATTTCGAAACGTTTTCAGAAATTATTCTAAAGTTTTTTCACCCTCTCAGGAAGTTGCAGACTTTCAAGGGATGGAATTTTTAATGTTCGTGGTGTCCTTCTTCTTCCTTCTTTTTTTTCACAAACAGGAAAAGGTCTAGAAAATATTTTAAAAGATAAGAAACTGGTTTTTACTTAGAGAACTTCTTGGCGTTTCAACGCAGTACAGTTTTAGAAAAATTTCCTTGGAAAATTGAGATCAAACTTTGAACGAACTATTATCATTGGACTTGTTCATACATTGGATCGATTCAGCAAGGCGAGAACGATGGAAAAACGAATGAAGAAGGCAGTTAATAAATGAGACAAAAAATACCATCCCGCTTTCCATCTTCCACTTCCGCTTCCGCTTCCATCCTTCTTTCCTTCAATTCAAAATCACAGCCCTTAGATTCAAGATACACTGAAAAAAAAAAAAACACATTGGATCTAGAGTCCAGACTCTTGAAAACATTGACAAGAAAAAATACTCCTGATTCAATCGGATTTTTGCCTGAATCAAAACCAGTGGCGTGGCGTCCATAGGTTCGCAGTGTTCGCCGAACACCCTAAAATATTTTGAAATAATTAATAAATTATGGCTAAGAATGTGGGAAGCAATACAGAATACAGAATAGTAGATTGCAAATAAGTATCGGGCGCTTGGCCTCCGACAGCGGCATGTGGCGCGGCGGAGAGAGAAAATCCTGTGACGCGTGGTCCGTACCGGCTACCGAACCTGGATGATCTGCGTACGGTGAGGAGAGAGAACCTGGGTGCAATGATGAAGGGGCAAAGGGTACACGAGAGAGGAGAGGCATCAAGGCGCGGCGCAGAGCGGAGCATGAGCATTGGGTTCGGAGACGAGTGCGGACCGCGCTCGCGGAGGGAACACAGCAGAGAGAAAAGGGAGGGGAAAAGAACGAGAGAGGAGAGCCGCTCATCAGTCCAGCTGTTTCCTATAGCAGTGGTCCGCAGGGGTTTGCGAACCGCCGAATTTCCTCTATGCCGCGATTCGCCCTCCGCTTCCCCCCTGCGCCTGCGGGCCGCATCTCCCAGTTTCCCAGTCTCCCTCTCCCACCTCTCTCTGCGGGTGCGTGTTGCGAAAATACGTTATCATTTAACAAAATAAATTACAGGAAAACGATCGGTAAAAATAACAAAATTTCAATGACAATTTACCGGCACAATTTTCACCAGAAAGGGTTAAAATCGTGTTTTTGCGGCTTCATTTTATAAAAAGTTTCCGGGGGAGCCCCCCCGAACCCCCCTCTAAGGAAGGGGAGTGAACCTTTCTGACCCCCCCCCCCCTAAAGTTAACACTCCTACCGAACGCCTACCGGATATAGTCACGCCACGCCACTGATCAAAACGAAATCCGCCTAAATTAAGAGGCTTGGTTCTTGATTTAAGCTAGATTCTGATTGAATCAAGAGTACTTTTTCTTGTCGATGTTTTTAAGAGTCTGGGCTCTATATCCAATGTGTTTTTTTCCAGTTTAGCAACTGAATTTAAGAGATAGATCATAGTAGAAGCAGAGAACAATACGTCAGCTTTCATTAACTTTTATCATAAAATATTACCAAAATACTTTGAGGGAGGGGGGGGGAGAGGATAAAAACTGGAAAAAAGCCTTGAATAGAATTTCCTTCGACCTCCGAACAATCACTTATAATCGGGCAACATGAAAATTGCCGAGATTGTCCCAGCTAATCCGCGGAAAACCGCTCACAATTAAGATGCAAATCGGTCGGTCGATGTAAGCCAACAATGCCACATTAACCACAAAGAATACCATAATAACTACATTCAGCGCGGCAATCCTAATAGTCTCAAGCACAAGCTTAAATCACCGCCAACATTTCTTTAACCATCATTGTTATCATTCATGAAGCCAGGCTTGATTTTCTTCGAGTTGTAATATAGAGTAGTCCGTGCAAACCAATAGTCATTAAAGTTTGTTTCACCCAATATTGTGACTTGATAGCGGTTTGGGCTCTGGATATATATGAGTCACATACATTTACTCCGATACGGGTAAAAGTTAGGATGGGTGAAAGAGTCTTCCACAAACTGTGGAAAGTAATGATTGCAAAACCACGGTGCCGGTAATAAATATGCAGATAGTTTCAGAAGTACAGGTTAATACTTGGCACGTTACGCTGGAAGCACGTTGGAAAATTGATTTCAGAAGCGTGCTTCTTGTGCCCTTGCACTGGAGAACTAATATCTCATCTAAGCTTTTCTTAGGACAGCCGCCTCGGAGTTGAGATAGAAAAATATCATCATTAAATGAAAAAAAAAACCCTAACGAAACTAAACGGGAAATTCTTTACAAAGTACGTACGATACGGAGTCCTGAAATCATTCAATTTGTTGGGAAAATGACTATCATACAGAAATTTCAAGTTATATAGTAGTCTTACGTCTCTTCGAAAAAATAAAATAGAGGAGATACGCGGTTTCGCACGGTGCGGCGTGGCGTGCTTTGCAATATATCGATTGTTGTGCCATTTTAACCTATGGTAAAGAATCGATTATAAAGATGTTCGCTGCGAACACCCTGTTTATCGATCCTTTTCCACAGGTTTAAATGACATAACAATCGATATATCGCAAAGCTTGCCACGCAACTGGAGTTTCGCATTAGCCATCAATGTAACGCCGCAGATTTCTCAAATTCTACAGAGCTTTCATAAATTTGGTTAAAGTGGTTTGGTTGCCTTCGGCTGAAGTACACCAGATTTCATGAATTATTTCAGATTTAATTCATCAAACTTCTCGTAGTCTATTGCGAGTACGAAACGAAGGAAGTGCGCTGGATCCTTTTAAATTACCTACTTTTCAACGCAATTTTTAGCCCATTCGATTGCCAAATTGTGCGGGATTTGTATATTTTCCACTAAGAATGAATGAGTAGAAAGGGATTTTAGGAACATGTGACAACTTTTGGACGGTTCGTCTCCGTTCTCCCGCAGTTTCTGCTCAGAATCGCATAATTAGGCTAGGTTCGACAAACAGAAGCGTGCTCTGTAAGCGAGCAGTGTAAGCATTTAAAAACATTCTTGAATAGAGATGGGTTTAGCAGGCGACGCATAGAACTCATGAAGTCATACGCAAAAACATTATTATACGAGTGGCTGTTATGAATCGAAGGCAAAAAAAAGAGAGGGAGGCTTAGTGACCTCCTCCCGCTCTCTTCGTCTTCCAGTTCGGCTTTCAGCTCTGCACTTGAAGACACTCATTACCTCATCAGTAGGCTACATTCCTACTTGCATAATGGGCTCATAGAAATTCAATGGGCTGCTCCAACTTCTTCCTCTCGCATCGTGCCCCAACCCCTGTACCATCGTAGTTTCGGAATTTTCCGGGTCTGTTGCCAGTGGCGATTTGATACTTGGCAACACAGTTTTTCCTCGGTTTAAATCCCATTAAAATTAGCGATTTTAGGTGCGACGAGCTGCCTTACCAAGAATCGATTGTTTTGCATGCATTTAAATGGAGGAAAAACAGCGTTGCCAAATTTCAAGAATCGCCAATGTTGTGACGAGCGGAGGAAGGACCAAAGTTTCCAAAGTCTAGGATTCCGGGCAAAGAAACGGATGTGGCAGAGGCTACTTCAAAAGGCTGGCACTTTTGTATAGACCGTATTCGATAACGAACGGTTTGATGTATCGTTCGGTTCAAAACAATAGAACATGACCTCAAACCAAACTGTAAGGATTTAAGTTGGAAAAGCTGAAAATGAGAAATTTCCTGAAAATTTCACTTTGCATTGACATTTGGTACTCAAAAGAATAAAAAATCTGTTACAAAAGACCCGTTCTCTCATTTTTCTGAATTTACTTTTGAAGCTATGTTTATGTTTTGAACCAATCGATATCGATACAATCTCACCCGTTTGATGTATCGAATACGATCTATTATACACAGTTCTCTTTTTCGCCTAAGTAAGACTGATGAGAGTTGAATTAGAGTTTTTGAAACTGATTCTTGCTTGACGACCCTACTGCACTCCTCGCCACGTCCAGGATTTCCATAATTTCGTCATCTTCAAATTCCGTGAATTTCCCTGACTGATAAGAGTGCTTTTCTCCGATTCCAAAATTGTCTAATGGCCTGACTCTCCCTGACCTTCGAAAAAAGTTTCCAACCCCCCCCCCCCCCCCAAAGAAAAAAAACCAGACGCTGACTTATGTCAAACTTTGAACAAAATGTCCTTGTTAATAGAGATCAAATAAATTATGAGAAATTCAGCGTTCAGCGGCTAGTTAGAAGATTACAAGCCTTAAAAATGACCAAGAAGGGTAAAAAGTTAGAAACCAGTGATATGTTTTAGTGACTCTTAGATATGTTATATGTATATTCCCTGACTTTTCCCGTTGTTGGCGACGTTCTTGACTTCCCCAGTTTTCCAGACCGCGCCGGCAACCCTGCAAGTCGCGTCACTCATCAATCATCAATATGCTTAAAATGGTGTTGATCCCGTCGAGTAACTTTTGCGCTGAAGAAAACTTCGTATGAGAGACACATAATACAAGAAATCCCTCTTCCCCATTTCTCCTCGTTGGTTTAGCTCGATGTGGATTCGCACTACACTATAAAACAGTGGCGTGGCGTGCTTTGCGATACATCGATTGTTATGTCATTTAAAACTATGGAAAAGGATCGATAAACAGGGTGTCCGCAGCGAACACCTTGATAATCGATTCTTTACGATAGGTTTAAATAGCATTACAATCGATACATCGCAATTTACGCTACACCACTGCTATAAAATCAGTGCATGATGCGTCTCTGAGGTATCGCACCAATACAAGAGGGTTGTAAATCCAACACTCCTTTTCCCTTTTCCTCATGTCAGCGGAATTTCCATGCGCAGGTTAAAAGCGAACAGAACAGAGAAGTTCTTTGATCAATTACGCGGCAAATCCGTCACAGTTGATTATACAGATAGACTGAAGTTTTCTCGAAACGTTTTGTTCTTATTGCTTCGCCTCTGTTGGTGATCGAAAGATGTTAAAACAAAATTAATAAATAAAAAAATACACAAACAATTTTGTGCGCAAATAGGGACGCTCTTTATGTTCTGCATTTAACATAGAAAAATAGAGAGCGGTTTAGACTTTGTGCTTAAATTAAATTGTTGATGGTCATTCCTGATTAATTGTTGCTAGAGCCAAATGTATTAGGATTAAACCCTACTCGAAAAAATACTATACCCTCAATTGATTGGGAATGGTCATTTCCATCCGATAAATTTTGACTGGACCCTAAACAATAGGGTACAGCCACTTAAAAATGGACCGCGTTAAGCAGAAAGGAACCAAGCTACACCAGCTATTGCCAAAATTATTTGGGCAGTCGAATTTTTACATAAAAACAGTCATGCGAATTTTTGGGAAAATTTCAGTGCATGAATTTTCGGAATAGGTATAGCAATTGTAAAAATTTTAAGTGGCCAGTTAAATTTGGCAATATCTGATGCGGCTTGGTTCCTTTCGGCTGAACGCGATCCGATGCAGCTCCAGTAAACTTCCGCATGGAAATTACAACATTACAGCGAGCTCGAAAACGAGAAGAAAAAAATCGGCGGACTGCAAAACCCGAAAACCTCCGGATTACCCTGAAACTCGCATTATAAATCTCCGGTGGGAGGCAGGCTTGCCGTTCCGTGCGAGATGCAACGTGAACCCGGCGCGTTTTACCACCCGACGCTGAAACCCTGGTGGAGGTCGGCAGTATATTTCGCGAACGCACTCCGATGCTAGCTGGCGCACCGAAACAATTAACCTACATAAATTAACGATCGCTCTTGCCGATGATCAGGAATTTCCCGCGTGTTTCCATGCGATCGGCGGTCATTAACGTGCAATGTTGGCAACGCTCCTGACGCCGGGCCTTGCCGCAGTGGAGCGCTTTAAAGCTCCGCACGCTCCTCAATGAGAGTGCGCAAACGTAAACCAATTAAAATGACACGTCGGAACATCGCGGTTATTAATTTCCGTTTTTTGCTGATTCCTCCTCGACAATTAGCGCTGGTTAGCCAGTCGACATGTTATGGCCCGGCGGCGCGACGGTTTCCTCGACGGACGATCCAGCGGGCCGATTATTGAAATTGATAGACAAAGCGATAGACAAAGAAGACATGTGGAGAACGGAACGATCCTATTGGTTTAAGTGGGTGTTTAAGACCCAAGTAAGGGTAGACCCCCTAAGTAAGACCCCCATTAAGTAAGGGTTGTGGGAGCCACAACCCTTCAGGAAGTTGGCGCTTATATATTTAATTAAACATCATATTTAAAAATCCCTATTGCCATCCTTTCACTAGGCAGTACACTATCGACGGTAAAACTACCGGACCACGTATCTCGTTTGCGATGTTTTAAAAAACTCCGCTCCCAATTTTTTTCTTCTGAGGAAGAACAATTCAATATCATTCCTTGTAGTTTTTACAAAGTTACCTTCGCACATAGAAGAAAAATCACGGGAGTTTACAAGAACTGACGTTAAGATGTTTTCCATTTAAAACGAAAATCAAGATACGTGGTATATGGTAGGTAATATTACCTTCGATGTGTAATAATGTTGATACTTTGGTTAAAACGATATTTTGACTGTTCTTATGCGCATTCGCAGTGCCAAAATGCCAAAAAAGACTTCACGCGCCAGCAATAAATAATGTAATTTCTGATTTTACTCCTTCTGTCGTATATCCTATCTTTTTATTGCTTTTCCTTTCGCTCATAATTGGCCGAGTTTCAGCTGCTTACTTTGCATGACGCGACGCGTTGGCGGGAAAGAGTTTCTTATCGACCTCCATCGCACAGTTTATGCACATCACGGCTGCGTTGCCAAACCTCCACCCGAAATTTTAGTTCAACTTTAGAAGAGATACAAGTTTTAATCTGTCGTGTTCGGGGCTAAAAAATGTCGGATCATAATGAAGCCTTACACTCCCGGAAAGATTTTTGAAATTGATGGACAAAGCGCTAGACGAAAAAGACAGAGAAAATATAGCGATCCTATTGGTGAAAGCGGCTGGTTACAAAGAACATGCAAACATTGGGGAAAAAAAACACATTGGATCTGGAGTCCAGACTCTAAAAAACATCGACAAGAAAAAGGACTCTTGATTCAATCAGATTTAAGCTTAAATCAAGAACCAAGCCTCTTAATTTGAGCGGATTTCCTTTTAATTTAAGCTTAAATCTGATTGAATCAAGAGTCCTTTTTCTTGTCAATGTTTTCAAAGGTCTGGACTCTAGATCCAATGTGTTTTTTTTTTTTTTTTTTTTTTTTTTTTCTCCCAGTGTGCAAAAGGTTAGTAATGGACTGAATAACTAACTAACCAACTGACTATCTGATTGACTGACTAACGGAGAGCAACCCTAAAGTTAATCTATTATTTCCCCCTTGGTCTATTGGAGCCGCTTCTTCTAACCAATAGGATCGCTCCATTTTCGCTTTGTTTCCTCTACCTATCAAATTCCATTATCGGAACGGCTTCATTGACTAAAACACTCACAACTTAATACACTGGGGTATTGTGGGGTGTATTTTTGGTTGAAACCTCAAATTCTTAATTTTTGACCCAACTTTCGAAAATCTCTCTCCTGAAAATTTTGGTAGGTGCGGTCCATTTTTCCTCAGACGTTCACACTAAAAATAGTGATTCAAACGTGTGATGCAGGGAATTATTTGAGCATCTTCCTTTTCTCTTTGAAGTTTTTAAAGCAAGAATCGCCGTCAAAGAAGATAACTACTGAAACAATGCATGAACAACGGTTCATATTTTAATACCAGCGTAAGAAAATTTACGAGTTTACAGTGAAAATTTACTCATGCATTTGCATGATGAATCGCTCAAAACGTGTGCTTGCACCGTGTAGTCACCTCACCAATTAATATTTTGAAAATATTAAGTAGATTTAGTTTATCTTTCATTTTGTTTTAAATTTTTTGGTCTAAAAGATTTTTATGGGGAACAAAGTGAATAAAATTAATGTTAAGATCTGAGTTCAATTCTATCTTTGATATTGCTGAGGTGAATTTTTTTCGACGCTTTAAAATTAGAAATATTTTCTTATCGTAAATTCATTAGCTATTATGTTTCTCACATTCAATCATGCTCATATTCTAATTTGCCCCTTACGATACAATGATGAATAAAATAATGCAAATTAAGCTTGATAGTCTAATGAATGGGGGTCGGCATCTTACGACTCATTGGCCGGCTCAAAACATCCATTGTTCAACTATGAACGGACGCTACGTTGCCCAATTTAGCATACAATTCGCAATTAGACTTAAGCCTGAGGTAAGAATACTAAAAAATCTAGAGACATGAATACAAAGAAAATCATTTGATGCTACAATTATTGATATACAAGGCTAAAGCTATGGGTCTGCGGCCAGACAAAGCCCAAAAACCTCTCGCCACTGATTAGGAGAAATTTTGACGAATTGTTTAAGTCAATTCTCCCATAAAGTATGAAGCCCTCAATAATTCTGAATTATTGGGGTGTCAATTTTCAAAATGCCCTGAGACATTAAAGCTGTTGGGCATTTGAGTGGTGTAGTTATGAACTCGAGCGATCTTTTGCAAACCTCAATGTCGCTTTCAAATTTGTTTCTACAGGGAGAATCGAATATAAGTTACTGGAAGTTTCGCTGCGATGGCCATTAAAAACACGAAGATTACCCAAAAGTCGCTCGTCTTTCGGACATCACCCTAAACTGAGATGCGTGATACAACCATTTTAACCCCTAAGCCGCTCAAATTGCATCCATCGAGTTGAAGGCGAACTTGATTTCTAAATCCAGCCCAGTTATGTAGACGTGACCGTGAATGCGGCAACAATTCTGATTTTAGCAACTTGCAATTTGATGAAAACGCTCCTAAGTAAAAGAAGCACGTAGATTAAAAGGGTTGTGGGTGAATAACCATGAGTTAAAAAAACTTGCACCTGCTAAGCCAACCAATAAGTTAATTTTCACTTTTTTGCCATTCAGGTGTCCACTTGGATGATTTTTACACTTGGGAGGCCGCCAAAATGCCCTTATGGTAAATGGAGGAGCAAGTCCCGAAGTGCAAATCGGGAAAGTTTGAAATTCACTCCAAGCTTCAGAAAATGGAGCCTTTAATAGCTTCCCCACTTTAAAAAAGTGTACCGCCCCAATCTCAAGATGACCGCAGTTATGTGTCCTATAGTAGTTTTCGATAGAAATACGAGACGTGACAAAGCTAAAAAAATGTGCGCATTTTTAACGTAGATTGTGAAGTTCAGTGACATTTCTGATGTGATTTCTCAGTACAGGATGTCTAGTTTTTTCCATTTAGGGAAATCCTGATTTCATAATTTTTCCAAACCTTGATAATTTGCGGAGAAAAATTGAAATTTCTGCATAAGCGTATGCGAAAACATAGAAAAATCCGATCGGACGACCGACTTTTCTCAAATCCTGTTTTTTCGACCGATTTTTCTACAAATCCTGATGAAATCGGGATTAAATCATGATTGACCTCAAATCCTGATGAAATCGGGATTAAATCCTGATTGACCTCAAATCCTGATAGAATCGGGAAAATCCTGATACTAGACACACTGTAGTAGGTCATATCCTCTTGACGTTCTGGCAAAAGTTTGCGATAGGCCCATTTCAATTTAATGGAGGAGAAGCTGAGATGGTGTGTGGAAGGTTAAGGCTGCTCGTAACAAAGTAGGTATATCATAAAAGCTCGTGCTTGGAGCGTGGCTCGGAGCCGGATCGCGATGCTTTCCAGAATTTTGACGGATCGTCACGTCTTGCATCTGAGTCAAGGGCGAGATGCGGGGGCGGAGCGGGGTGAGGCGGAGGCACCTCGGAGGCATCTTGGTCGGTAATTGATCGAAGCTCTGTGATTACGCTCATCGTTGTGCGTTGATCGTTGATTTACGAGGCGCAGGAAACGCCGACCTCCTTACCTCGCCGCCAAGTTGAAAACCAGGATCCTCTGGAGTGCCTATACATAGCCAGAGTATGGACAGGAGTGCAACTCCGAAAATCCATCAGGCCTTCATCGATGCCTCCGCCAATTGAGTTGGGGCCCAAAAAGGAAGTCAACCTATGAATTCAAATTATCTAGAACGATTTAGTATCGCAAATTTTACAACCCTTCATTTGTAAAGCACGTAGTTGACTTAGTGTATGCATGAATTTACTCGTTTTTGCGGAAAAACGCTCTTTATGAACATTTTTGGCCATCTTAGCTTGATATTGGAATCTGAAGGTTAGCAGTGACATTTTTCTGTCAGAAGCTGCCCTTTTTAGCCCTAAGCCCTCAATGAAACAACCTATCTATACTTTCGCTATTCAGGTTCTCTGGGACCTTCCAACGTAAAGTCAAGCTACGATGAGACGAATCTTCTGATTTCTGACTTCCGTCTCTTAAAAATATCTCCATGAAAAATGCGAAAGTCTTTACATCAGCATTAAATTAAAAGGGGTGAAAGTGCTACTGCACTGACAATGAGAAGGGGAAAAATGTATCACATGGGCCGAACTTTTGACAGATATTGAAAATCGATCGAACAAGTCGGTTTGGCAAGCAGGAAAACGCGCATGCAATTTTTCCTTATCCATTTATTTCTTTTGTTTTCAAGTTTCTCCGTCCACAGCATAGATACTTTTAAGTAATTATGCAACAATTTGCTTCGGTTTTTTGTTGGGAATATAAAACAAAAAAATTAGGAGAGCGATTTTGAAACACAGTGATCGGAATCCTTTATTTATTAGTTTCATAATCAATTTATCGGTCTTGGCTTGAAATAGACGAGATATAAGCTTATGTTCAGATGGAATAGAATCAAATATTTACACCCACTTGTGCACGATGCAATATTTGTTCGACAGTGCAAAGCTCTTCAAGTGAAAGCGGCAACAAAGTAAGCTCAACTTATGGACTCAAACAAGTGCATAGTCGCACCGCAATCGCTTCCACCCACCTCTGGCCCTCTTTCCCCTCTCCACACTTGAATGCGTACTATATACTCTTAGCGCCTCATGGCGACCAAAAAGACTGCCGCCAAAATCGGTCGAGATATAGAACCAAGTTTGGAGTGCGTTGCGTCAAAGATTGAATATAAACGACTCATCGATGCAACCATGATGACGACGGGGCTTACAGGAATTAACGGTTGTAACGCCTCGATTTAAAGCGTTAAACAGCTTTTCAACTTCAAGAAAGATAGAAAAAAATACGAGTACTTATGAGGGGCTGCATACTTCATGCGAAAAATCTAGACAAAGGAATACATTTTCACGTCTGATTACTTTCTTTAATTCAAAATTTGGTAACGTCCAAGTGGTAGCACGGCGTAATTCGAAATCAAGTAGTCATGACTTGGGGTCGAACTATAAGAGGATGGCACATCAAGCGCCAAGGTACCAGAGACAAGACCCTCCACTCGTACCTCGGTTACGGTGGAAGCATTTCGACGGTGAAACTACCAAACCACGTATCTCGTTTGCGGTGTTTAAAAATCTACGCTCACATTTTATTTTTTTGAAGTAGACCAAATCAATATCGTTCCTTGAAATTTTCACGGAATTTTCTCCGCACAAAGAGGAAAAATCACAGAAATTTTCAAGACTGGATGTTAAGTAGTTTTTCATTTAAAAAATAAAGTATGACAGGAAGTCTGCGACGTCGCAAACCGAGATACGTGGTTTGGTAGTTTCACCGTCGATTTACTTTCGGGACTTCAACATTAAACTGTTGATTACCTACATGGTTAATGTTCAACAACGTGTTGGCAATTTCGTTTTGCGAAAAAGCCGAAGTTGGGAAACTTGTTTGGCTCATGACGTCACCGGAAGCTCATCATCTACCCGATAGGTAGGTCAACAGCCGAAAAAAGAGTGATGACTGTTGCTCCCTTATAATTGTCCATAAGGAACTGTTGAATCCCCGAAATGAAAAGCTTCCACCTATCGCGAAGAGGCCAGTGGAGGGTCTCTTGTCTCTGCAAGGTACCGACTTCCACAGCGTCGAACGAAAAAAAGGGAAATTTAAAGTTGTTTATCGGATCAAAAACTGGCAATGATGATCGAGAATGACTTAACGATCCTCTTTTCCGGCTTAAAGCTTTGTTAAATTGACACTTATCGGGCTAATTGCTGGAAGTTGAACTGCGATGCAATGGCGATTGCGAAACCAGTTGTATCACCTGTGAGTGGGACTGACTTGCATTTTTGGGAGTGGGCAAATGGCGCACAGAGGGTCAAGTCAATAGGAGAGATCGGACAAAATTTGGAAACTTTTAACACCTATAGCTTCGCTTGTACAAAACTTTGAGTTTCTAAACGTGGTTCCATTGGTTTCCTCGTGAAATTGTCGTGCAGGAGCACCCCTTAAAATTTAAAATGTGACGAGATAAACATAAAAATTTGCAGTTATTGTCGAAAATTGCACGTCCGACCTCTCTGATAGACTCGATCCACTGTGCGACGCGAGGACTTTTCAAATCGAGTCCTCATCAATCATCCTCTCCAAAAAATTGACTCGAATCATCGGGAATGATAGGTTAAGACAGGTAGATAGGTATAGCGCTATTTTTACGGTTGTAATTGAATCGGTCATTCTCAAAACGACCTCAGTGCCAAAAACGGAAATGCAAAAATACCCAGCAAACCCCGTTTCCAATGACGCGTTCTGAATCTTGGAGCGCTGAAATATTAAAGCGATGCAGTAATTAAACACGTATTCACATAGCGCTATTTTTACGGTTGTAATTGAATAGGTCACTCTTAAAAAGACCTAAGTGCCAAAAACGGAAATGCGAAAATACCCAGCAAATCCCGTATCCAATGACGCGTTCTGAATCTGGGGGCGCTGAAATATTAAAGCGATGAAGTAATTAAACACGTAATCACTTAGCATAAGGTTTAAAATGGGTTGTTACGTTATGGGTTTACTATGGGTTAATACAGTTTATACTATATTGGTCGTATTTTCATTTCTGGCACTTAGGTCTTTTTGAGAATGGTTGATTCAATTTTCGGATAAGGTAGTTGATAGAGACACCGGAAGGGGAGTGGTGCGCGGTCTGGATGAATAGAATGGAATTGGATATGTCAAAGATATCAAGGGTTGAACATTTTAACCATCTGAGTCGCGCAATTTTGGAAGATTAAGAGAATTGATTTTGATATTCGAAGGGTAAAAATTAATGAAATTCATTGCTTTTTAGTTTGTTTGCCACAGTCTAAGAATTTTCATGAGAAAAATAGTTTTGTGTGAACATTCAGGTTCATCGAGACGTTTTGTAGGTGCACTCAATTTCTATCATAATTGAATCGGAACGCGCGGAAACCGCTATCGAAAGCAATAGATATAAATGATAAATGAAAATGCGTTCCTCTTTCAAATTCCTTGCTTCGGTCCCTTCATCCGAGCAGTATTTGCCAAGAAAATGTCTTATTAATTTCAAATTAAGTAAGTCTTGCGAGGGATCACCCTGGCATCAATTCGGGCACTACCAGCGCTTCACACAGGAATTATTTATTTGCGTTTTATTCGGACGAAACGGTTCCTCCTGTGACTAAATTTTGGTTTATAGAAATTCTGACCCCTTGTTAAGCCAAAATAACTTCTCGAAGAAAACAGCAGAGCTTTTCATCTGAAAACATTCCGTAGGATCATTGCGAAAGTTGTGGTCTGAACTTTGAAATTGGCAAGTTGGCTTTGCGACAGTTGGTTTCACATCAGAAGAAAATCTTGCGGGTTAGTTTCTCTTTTAATTCCTTTCGGATGAAACTTAATTCTTACATTAGGACGGGGACCAAATTGACTTGCTGCGTCTAAGCTGGAGAATCCGGAATGGACCGTATCGACGGCGCGGCGTAAGTCCGTAATCACATATCTCGTTTGCGCTGTCTGAAAATCTCCACCTCCATGTTATTTTTTTAAAGGAGAACAAATTGACACCATTCTCTGAAGTTTATGCAGAATTTTCTTCACACACTGGAAACAAAAACACATTGGATCTAGAGTCCAGACTCTTAAAAACATCGACAAGAAAAAGTACTCTTGATTCAATCAGAATCAAGCTTAAATCAAGGACCAAGCCTCTTAATTTAAGCGGATTTCGTTTTGATTCGAGCAAAAATCCGATTGAATCAAGAGTATTTTTTCGTGTCAATGTTTTCAAGAGTCTGGACTCTAGATCCAATGTGTTTTTTTTTCCAGTGCACAGAAAAAAAAAAAGCACGGCAGTTTTACAAAATTGCCGTTTAGTAGTTTTCCGTTAAAAAAAATAAAGTATGACAGAAAGTCTGCGACGTCACAAACCGAGTTATAAGATTGCCGACTTACACCGTCGATATGTCCCCTTAAACAACTTTATTTCCATCCTCTGAAAGAGGCTTTGATGATAACAACTGGCGAATTCCCCGTAAATACTAGCTCTCTGAAATTCGGGCCTAGTCCAAGTACGTTTGGTTTATAAGCTAGCGTGGCTTGGACCTTCACAGTGTCTGAGCGCGGTTAACACGCGAGCTCCACACTATGAACGCTCACCCCTACTGCCGTGCTAAGGAAAAACGCCGTATGAACATTCGAGGGTTGCCGAATTTCCTTCGATAGAATGTTTATTTTTGAGAAAAGTTAAGAATATTTTCCCTTGAAATTTTCGGATAATAAAGATCAAATTGCGTACACAATTTTCCGAAAATTTGGAGTAAAAAGATTCACACAAACTTTCTTGAAAATTAATATTTTACCTAAATAGATTTGGCAACGCCTGAAGGTTCATACGTCGTTTTTCCTGAGCACGGCAGCCTAGTTGCCAATGTCTGCTCCTGATCTGGACCCATCGGTCGAGGTGGACACACGTTGTGGATCTGGAGCTGGACAGCATTGACGGGACGCCGCACCGTACCGCGTTTCCGGTCGAGGCCTTAGTTCCGGTTTCGTTCTCCGGTTCCGGCTCGCCTCTTCCCAGTTATTCGCCCGCCACCCCCCCCCCCCCTTCAACACATACACGGCACGTATACAAACAAAACAGACACACACGCGATCAGCCGAATTCGAGGGGAAAAGAACGAAGGCTCCTCTGCGTCGGAAAATGGGCTAATTTTAATTCCAATTCTGCAACAGTTGGTGTTAAGAAGTAAGATAGCGAGGTGTCTGTTGGAAGTACTTCCGGGCACTTTTGAGGTCAAATTTTCGATTTATGTTTAATAAATTGGAGAAAAAATGTAAAAAAAACTACGCCAAAAACTTTTCAACTGCAACGAGTAAAGATTTTTGAAAATTGGAGGCTGCCAGCCAGCAAGATCCATTGAAGTCTGAATTGGAAGAAAGGTTGCCGCGGTAATTACTTGAAAAGATTCCTCCTAGGAGGAGATGAAGGAGACGCCAAGTGAAAAGGTGGCGACAGTAGGTTTAAAGGAAATGAGGGAGTACCAACTGCTTGAGGGCTTTATGTGGATAGGAGACTTGGGTGCTGAGTGTCGCAGAGCGCCAAGAGCGCTATGAAAGCGGCTTTTAGGTATGTACGTAGGTTCCACGACATAACTTGAGTATTACTGGATGATCACGTGACTCGTTTGCAGTGTTTAAATATCTTCGCTCTCATTTCATTTTTTTGAAAGAGAACATATCAGCATCATCTCTTGAAGTTGTCAGTTTTCTTCGCTTACAGAAAAAAAAATCACGGAAGTTTTCAAGAATTGACGGTGGTTAGTTTTTCATTTAAAAAATAGAGTAAGCCGGAAAGTCTGCAACGTAGCAAACCGTAAAACGTGGTCTGGTAGTCTCACCGGCGATATGTTGATAGTTACTCGATTTCGTTAATTTGTAAAGGGTTATTATTTTATCGATTTTTATAAGTTAATTTTTAAACAAACATGGATTTCTGGCGCTGTATTTCATAACATCAGAGTGAGTCTGAACTTTGAGAGAACCGATTTTCCTGGGCATTATGTTGATTTGAGTAAGCCTTACCTGCTTGAGCACATACCAAAATCTCCGTACTTCCGGTTGAAGCTGCTGCAATCCTTTCATTCAATCGACACCGTTACTACTACTTACACTTGCACACTGCATGTTGCTATAGAACAATTGGAGTGACCGTTAAATTGAATCTGTACAAGCAGGGGCAACATTGGAACTTTTTGGTGAGCTTTGAGCTGCATAAAAATACTGCTGGACTGATACTCATCATGTAACATTCATCGATTCAGCATCTAAACAATGAGATCAAACGGCAACATTGTTTCACAACCATGACAACAGGCGATGGTAATGAATGAGAAAAAAGGGGAGCGCTATTCCGATTGATAACGTGAACTTGGCCATGAGCTACGATACATTTACAGCATAGGCTACATTTTACAACGAGGAGCTAAAAATTCCAGCTCAGTTCAAAAACAACGTACTTGCCATATGGTTCCCAAAGCACATAAGTATTTTCATATACAAGCCATAAATTGAGTAGTTCCTAATCATTGCGAACTTTAGTCCAAATGTAATTTGATGCTTGGACAGGTGGTATAATATAATATTCTAAGCTAAAAAACGATTTTAGAAACCGCGCTAGCAACCTGCCAGGTCAGAATTAGTTCGAAACCCACATTTGAATAATTTGTGTGTCTTTTCGCCTCGCTAGAACCCAATTTCTCGAAGGTTACCCCGGATACGTGTTCGGGATCATGGCGACCAGGTGTGACAACCCTGGGAGCATCGTCTCGCTCGTTTTCGGAGCCAGCGCGACGCCGGGACAAAAGACAGCACCGCCGCGAACCTGCGCTGAATTTTAAGCGGCCGCTTTCGCATTTTTCACCCAAATTGCGTCGACCACTTGCAGGAGGCGCCCCCGAACAAGACGCCCGCTGTTGCCGATTTTGGCGAATTTAACGCGGGATACGTGGCGAAAATCGCCCGATGTGGCGCCTGCGCGGCGCTCCGGTGCCACTGAAAATTTAATGAAGACGTTGAGGAGAGACGTGGCTCTCTATTTACACCCGATTAACAAAAGATGCTCGCGAAACGAAAGAGAGGCCGTGACGTAATTTCCACGGAGGTGGGGTAGGATCCGCGTATTTAGCGCTTTTCGGCGATACAAAGAGGGAATTGGTGCGCAAAAACGGAGAACAAATTATTCACATGACACTGTGCATTTTCTCACCGAAGCAGAGCCGTTGCCAGGGCGAAGGGGTCTGCCACTTCCTATCCACCCGTGACCTAAAATTTTCCCCGAGAAAAAGTTCCTTGTATGCGGCAAAAGCCCTGCGAAAGCCTACGTTATACCAGTGGTAATAAAAGGTGAAACACTTACGTGTAAGCGGAGAATTATGATAGAGAAAACAATTGCTAGTAATCCCCCTGACGGTCTATATGCCATGGGGTTGAGGTTACTAGTAGTAGATGATACCGAATTTTGTTCTTGTTATGAAATAAAAACTGTTATCCACACCCCTCAAATGCATTGTGTCCCGATTTGGCTTCCTATAACTTTTTGGTCCAGATGGTACTAGATACCTATGAGATGAAAAATGTAATGGGCTGTTAAAATATTGTGTAATGGCTTCTTCATTACTTCAAAGATGATTCTTTACCTTACTATTACGGTGGTATTTCAAAATTTGATTTTTCCTTCGCGATAGATGATATTCATGTTATATCCAGTCAATAAATTGCCAAGGAGTTATTCCGGCGAAATTCAGGTAAAATATCATAATAGTTCCACACAAACACAAATGTTGGAGTAGGAGACAGCCGCAATCCGCGACACAGAATGTACGTATGTAGCCTATATATTCTGTGTCCGCAATCCTCGTTCCGTAACGACCACTGACACATTAGGGGTGAAATGATGGTATTAGAAATATGGTTGTTACGTACATGCAGGAGAGCTCAGGTGCAAGGACAGCCTACGGAGTAGGTTATTGTACCTTCAAATCATTCGAGACGTCATTACTCGGAGGTTCATCACAGCTCAGTGAAGTTAGATTACCCATACTAACAACGACTTGACTACCTGAGTCCGGAGCCCTTATACAAATACTATACCGTAACGCCCGTGCGGAACACGGTGAAAGCGATCAGCAGCGCTCTCTGCTGCCACTATTCGGAAAGGTCACTCACACGGAAAAAATTAAATTGCTGATTTAACAATTGAATTGCTAAACAGAGTGACTGTAACGTTTCAACGTAGATTTTACAACAAAATATGCTACTTTAACCACTATTGTAAGGTAATTTAACCACGGGGGTGGTTAACGTGGCATTTTTGTGTTGTGAAATCTACATTGAAACATTGCAGCTTTTTTTTTTAGCAATTCAATTGTTAAATCAGCAATTTAATTTTTTCCGTGCATGTTGCATTGCATATTGCATGAGCAGTCGTTATAAAAAGTACTTAAATGTCGTGTGCCGAAGAGGCCTATTTCTTGTGCCGAAAAGGGCTGTGCCGAGGAAACAAAATCGGCACGAAATGCAAGGGTTTCGAGGCTGAGTAATACATCTTGTCGCTACGACACTTTCATTTTAGAAATGTGTCAGAAACCTCACTCCGTGTTGAAGTAGTAATCTATTCGAGGATAAATTATTCCATTATCTAAAAAGGAAATTCTTTACTTACTCTTGGATATTTTTCACTGATTTGAAATTGGCAACGTAAGCAGACCGAATTAGAGCCGAGTGAAGGACTAACCGGGTCGCGTTTAATAGAAAGGAACCAAGCCACATCAGCTACTGCCAAATTTAACTGAGCAATTTAATTTTTTACAAGAGAACGTTTGTGCGGATTCCTTTAAAATTTCGACGAATTTGCTTCGTGCTTTGCAAAAAATTCACTGAAATTTGCACAAAAATTTGCTGGACCGTTTTCACGTAAAAACTTAAAAATTGCCCGATTAAAGTTGGCAATGGCTGATGTAGCTTGGTTCTTTTCTGCTTAACGCGATTTAACTATGTTATGACCCTCTTTTATATGGAATGATGCAACTACAAAAACAAATTGGGGTAGAGCAAATACTTCTAAAGAATACTTGTTAACACCCGGTGCCTGCCTTCCCCGAGCACCATGCGTCAAATGCGCCTAAAAATCGGGCTTTGGCGCCTAAAAGTCGGGGGGGGGGGGCGGCTGGGCCATCGTGGTGCCTAAAAAATTTGACAGATTGAACTCGCAATCGGGAAGCAGCGGTAGCGAAGAAACGCTCTCTATACGGACCGTTCGCAGCATTGCCACGGCCCGTATGCAAAAATTTAATGTAGCTCCTAAAAAATAGTAGGTGGCTCCTGAAAATTGGGCTTTCCGGCCGAGGTAGCTCCTAAAATTTTAGGGGAAGGCAGAACACTGTTTACACCCAATTGCACCTACTGACAGCGCAGTGTTCTGCGTTAAACCCCCACAATCGCTGGGACCTACAGTTACAGAAGATCTTGAAATTTCGTAATGCAAGCGTTTTGGCTAGGATCCCTCCTGATTCAGACGTTTCGTTTGCGCGGGCGTGTACTCGTGTAGTGCATTTATTCCGGAGTGAAGTACGGGACCGCAGAACAAGTTGTCTCACCTTGACAGCGGCGACTATCGCCGACGACCGTGGCAAGGTTGACAATCTCTGCTGACACACTGCACTCTTCGGCTTGAGATTCACATCACCCGCGCTCCTGTTATATCCATCGCCGCCAAACTGCCGCAACCATAAAAAAAGCATGGACGCTGCTTTAAAAAAGTGAAGTAAAACTTCGAGACTGAACACCAGGTTCGCCGAATGATGATCGTTGAGTGACGTAATACGTGATCTGATTAGCAAAAGAAGATCCGGTCGGACGAACTTACTTGCAAAATGCTTGACCCCACATTCACCAGTCACCATCAGGTGAGGATGAATGCTTGGCACGTCCCTCTTAAAATCATGATTGGGGAAAAACGGAAGGCAAGTGGAGATTTAATTTAAAAAATGCATGGTCCATGGTGTGTCCATGGTCAGTTCAAAGTGCTCAAGTGGCCAAATCGGAGTTCCAAATATGATCCGTCTTGGTTTATAACTAAACGTAACTCGTTCGTAACATCCCTGATCAAATCATTTGTGATTAGCGGTTCTGAAGAACAAACATGTGACGGTAGGAGAGGGATCGGCTTTATTGGTCACTTAATTCTTATTCACAGAAAATTTTAATTGTAAATTACAAAGGTATTAGTGTGGCTTGTTTCTTGTAAAGCTCCTGACTTTAGTGTTTTAATGCTTCGTGTGATTGGGCCTGTTGCAAACTTCAGCTAGACAAAACAAAAGAGTTGTTTTACATAGAAAATGGCTCAGTAATCATGATCATCGAAAAAGTCTGATATACCCTCTTAACTTCACAATTTGCTTCACAAATATGCGTTTTCTTAAAGCTTCCCGCTTCATTAACGATACACAAGCACCGGTGAACATTTCGTAAGACGCGAGTCGTTCTTTTCAACCCTTTGCGAACAACGTTGCTACGAAATATTCAACATGGCCGACGGACGCCAACCCGCCAGAACATACGTGACGAGACAGGCTTCTGGCTTATGTCAACCGGCGTGTTGATATTTACCTTTTCCTTGCGTTAATAAAGACCATGGTATTTGCTCATGATTTGCAAGCGCGAAACGTCAGCCATGTTGAATATTGTGTTGCACTCAGTAAGGGTTGGCTGGAACGACTCCTCTTGCGAGATGTTCACCTGAGCCGTGGTATCGTTTTTGAAACGGGAAGCTTTAAAAAAACGCATGTTTCTCCCGGATATTGAGAAGTTAGAATGGGCCTGTTGCATGCAAGAGATACAGCCGCGCGAATAGACTTTTTAGAGGTTAGATGACACGAAAATTACGATGGTCACATTAAAAAAGTCTGAAATACACTCCTTACTGCGCAATTTACGTTGTTAGGAACGCGCTTTTTCAAATTTCCCGCGTCTGGGGGCAGTTTTCTAATCACCGGAAACGAGCAAACGGCGGGCTCGGTGATTTCCGGAAGATGCCGAGTCGTTGTTGTTGTTGTTATTTTTTCCTTCAGTTTGTTTACAAACCCAACGTGATCTCCTACAATGGTCCATATACGCTTTATGCGGTAACCAAATCGATCAACTTTTAAATATCCAACGCAATCCTTCTACATTTCATTTCACGATGTCACGAGCTCCGATTTTTAGGTTATGTTGTCAGTTTTAGTTGACCGGAAATAGCCGCGAGTTGCCGTTAATTTTTTCCGTTAGAAAACTGCCCCCAGACGCGGGAAATTTGAAAAAACGCGTTCATAACAACACAAATTGCGCAGTAAGGAGTGTATTTCAGACTTTTTTAATGTGACCATCGTAATTTTCGTGTCATTTAACCTCTAAAAAGTCTATTCGCACGGCTGTATCTCTTGCATGCAACAGGCCCATTGTACTCAGATTATCCCGATGCGCTCATCGTGAGTTCAGAGGTTCTTTAAGAAACATATCTTTCATTTTGCTCTAGAAGAAGTTTGCAACAGGCCCATTGCTTCTGGTTTGTTTTCTTTTCGAGGAGAATTAAAGCTTGGGACTGCGCGAGAATTTCTTAGGTCATGAGTCTCAAAATAAATGCATCATAAATATAAATTTCTAATTGTTGTGATCAAATTTCTTGAAGTTGATTCGTGTTCAAAACCATTCATGCGGCCACAAAATCGTTCACAGCTTACAGATTTTTGTTGAGTCAAAAAAAACTTCCAAAACATGCACCGTGGGAAAATTAAAAAACGGAAGTTGCGAAACATTTGCCAACATTGGGGCTCACAGCCACCTCTACCGTGTCTAACTCATTTGACGTCTGTTGCGCAAACAGCTGATTACCATTTCGACGTTGAAACTTCGCCGCTCAACTGAACGCGAGTGTGTACTTACATATACGACTATCTTCGAAAACGACGCAAATTTCGATCCGGATTTTCGATTAAAATTTCTCGCTTCTTCTTATTTAAAGACAATGCAAAAGCATACTTCAAAATTTGCAGTGTAATACGGTATCATGAAACGCCTCCTGAGAAAAAAAAATATTGTCGAAACAAAAATTAGGCTTCTTAAACTGAAAATTGAAACTGGAAACCTCAATCAGATGGAATTGGATAACTCTGATTTGACTCGAAGCACTTTCACTCATTATGTCTGTAAAACATTCCTCAATAAAGTGATGGTCTTTTGGGGTGTGCCGGATACTGGACATAACAATTACTTGATTTCAAGTTTTTTCGGCATTGTGAATAAGATCCCTTTCCCAGTTTTTCCAAATTTCACGCTTAACTTTGACCAGGCGTGGCGTGGTTAAAAAATAGCCAGCCTATATGTCAGAATAATAATTATATCCAACTTTAAAACAAATTAATATTTTTCTGATTTCCCGAAAAACTTATTTTTCTATTTTCCAAAATCATAATCAATTCAAAATCACTGTCCTAAACATGGTTGAATGTTTTTGTTATTACTATCATTTTTCCTGGCTTGACGAATCTTCTATATTCATTGATGATTCAAATATAATCGGTGCTTGAGAGCTTGACAAACTAAGCTGTACCCGGGTAATTAGCAGAGGAGGCAGAATAAGTTTCAGTTATATGATTAAGCTTGCAGGTTTGACGTCGTCCCACAGTTGAAACCGTGAGGGAATCAATCCCGCGTAGAAACAAATGAATTTAAACGAGGTTTTGGGGCTTTTCGTGAACTTCGTTACGGAGCAGACGGAGGGGGGGGGGGGAGGGCTGCTAAGATTTTCACGCCCAAGTCCATTTTCCGGTCATAATCTTAGGGATATCTATCATCTAAGACCATCATCTACTTACTTCCGCTTTATCTGATGTTCCGGAGGAGTGGTGCCCGGGTAACACAGTGCAAAAATAATCTACTTCCAAATTCCTAGATAATTTGCTTCATAATTTCTGGAGCATCTAACGATCGACCGATGAAACAATCAATCAATTGAATTGATTAGACACGAAATTTAGGGAAAAATCAAGTCAAGCTTGATATGTGTGTGTGTGCGTGCTACTCTTTGAAAATACCCCCGCGGCCCCCTCCCTCCCCTCCGTGACCTTGAAAGAGCTGAAACAATAAAAGAAGCACCAACGCGTCGCGAGGCGTTATTGTTTTCTATGTACCGCTTCGTTCAGTACACTAATGAGCACCGATGCCATACTTCATACTTGCAGTCATAACTGAGATAAATAAATGATACTATACTAATATTACTGTTTTTTAAATGTACATTTTTTTCCACCACACTGGAAAAAAAAACACATTCGATCTAGAGCTAGACTCTTGGAAACATCGACAAGAAAAAATACTCTTGATTCAATCAGATTTAAGCTGATATCAAAAGGAAATCCGCTCAAATTAAGAGGCTGGGTTCATGATTTAAGCTTAAATTCGATTGAATCAAGAGTATTTTTCCTTGTCGATGTTTTTAAGAGTCTGGACTCTAGATCCAATGTGTTTCATTTCCAGTGCAATATGTGGTTACAGTAAGAGATTAACTATATTACTTGGGTAACCCCTGTGCACTGGAAAAAAAAAAAGAGAAAAAAAAGAAAAAAAAAAAAAAAAAAAAAAACACATTGGATCTAGAGTCCAGACTCTTGAACACATTGACAAGAAAAAATACTCTTGATTCAATCAGATTTTTGCTTAGATCAAAAGGAAATCCGCTCAAATTAAGAGGCTTGGTTCTTGATTCAAGCAAAAATCCGATGGAATCAAGAGTATTTTTTCTTGTCGATGTTTTTAAGAATCTGGATTCTAGATCCAATGTGTTTTTTTCCAGTGTACACGGACTGTATCTTTCAAAATACGCACCCATGTTTTACATTATGGACGAAGAGCCGACCGATATTATTTAAATGATATTAATGGAGAATTTGCAACTTTCAAAAGGAGGGGCTGTGTAGGGGGGGTCTTCTCTCCCTTACTTCAGTTTCCGCAGCAGCATGCTATCCCGTGGGAAAAAGAGGATCTTCTTTTCTTTCATCCTGTTTGAGTTTTCGTTTGGCGGGGATGTGATGCCGGCAGAAATCTCAAATGGGAATAGATGTGTGGGATTAAAGGAGGAAGGTTCCATGTCGATTCATTATTTTATAATAACTTTAAGTTTTAAAGCTTTGACATTGAATTAATGATATTCATCGTTTTAAATCTGATTAAAAAACCTCGTTGATAAGCATGAGTATGTATCTCCATTTCAATTCGACCTAATCTACTTATTGCTTATTTATAAAGAGAAAAGAGACGAATCTTTGCTGATCTGGCACTGCTGTGAAAACGTGGCTCCTCGTATTTGGACGTATTTCTGTCAAACGGAACTATGTGCATAAAGACATGAACCCTGAAACCCATAAGAATATATACATAACAGGGCTCACGTCATAGTGCACATAGTTCTGCTTGGCAGAAATACGTCTATATTTGTATCTTTCTTGCAGCGATCCATAAAAAATATTAACTTCCAAAACGTGATGGAGTCGGTTAATGTGAGGCTTCGACGTATACGCAAGAGAAAAAACATATTTTTGGGCTAATCCTCTTTCCGAAATTGTACAGAACGTACTTTTATTGCGTGAATCAGATAAGGAAAATCATGACGCTTGAACAATACCATTTTTGCCTCGTGTGTCTACTTGAATGAACTAATCCTAATCGTACGATAGCAAACGGCTGGCAAGTGATTTGGTACATCTCACGGCGAGAGCTGATAAATTATATAAAATTGTTAATTGAAAAAAAAATTAAATAAAATACTCAGCATTTTATCTCGTTTTCCACTCATTCTGGGCTTGATTCTAAATGAAAGCTAAACACATATAAGCCAATATAAGCTTGCTCCTCCGCCTCGGACGGGGTCCTTTCCTCTCCGATCTTCGCTTTCAACACTTTTCCGTAAATTTTACTTATCGTTCCTGTCACCGCTAACCCTCTGCAGTTCCCACAGTCATCTTTCCTTCCTTTTTTATGCGACGCTGTTATCCAGGCATCTTTCCATTCTTCCGGGATGCTATCACCGCCAATGCACTTCTGCAGCAAATCCCTGAGATGGTCAAACAACTTGCCAGTCCCACATTTAAATAACTCTGCTGGAATATTCCCTGCATGGCCCAGGAGCTCTTCCATTCATCAATTCCCTGATTGCTTTTACAATTGAGGACACCTCACCATGAACAGCCTATAGGCGTATAGGTCGTTATTACACCCATCTGCTTTTCGAATTCTACGTACCCTGGACTATGCTGTGGTAGCGATAGAATATAGATAGGTAACGGCTCGAGGTCGAAAAACCTTTTTTTTCCGAGTTAAGTCAGGCCTCTGGATCGATGGGTGCAAGAACGACCTCTAAACGGGCCTATAAGGTGAATGAACGGTTTTTTAACGCTTCAGTCAAATAAAACACAAATTTATTGAGTTGCATTAGCTCGTAAAATCAGACATTCTATTGATTTTGTGCTCCAATTTCTTGCGAAACTACAAACCTGATATCGAAACTTGGCTGTTTTGAAAACGCCTTCAAATGCGGCGTGATAACTCACGCATTCCGGAGAGTTCAAATAGTTGTATCATTGCGCCTTAGAAATGCGACGGCAGATTACAATTGAAATAGCCTTCATACACGCTCGTCTTGTCAATTTCCTTTGACATTTTAGTAGTCGTGAATGCATAGCTGAAGTGCGCTCCAGGTAGAATTGGATTTAGCAAATGGGTGGTTTTTATACGAGGATTAAAAATAAACAAATGGTACGGAACAAAACAAAAGAATATGAACTGTTCAAAACGATAACCCGGGTATCGGAACTTGGCTGTCTTGAAAACGCCTTCAAATGCGGCGTAATACCTCACGCATTCCGGAGAGTTCAAATAGTTGTATCATTGCGCCGTAAGAATGTGACGGAAGATTACAATAAATTGTAACACACCTTATTTGATAATTGTAAAGAATAGAAAGTCACAGCAACAAAATAGCTAAATTAGTAAAATCCACTTTCGGACATAAAGATCCGACAACAAGTTAAACGTTTCCTCGATATATGGGTCACAAATGACAGTGGTAAAACGAACGCGTAACCTTTTGGAGACTGCGGCTGTGGCGCCCCATTTTCAACCCCTCCCCCCCACACCCCCCTCAAAACTCCCTTTCCGTTCGCCGATCCGACAAGGGTGTTCTTATTCAATAGATTCAGCTCCTATAAGTTTTAAATTACTATTATTTACTGAGCCCGGCGCAGATCGTTCTTTCTGTATTTTTCCTTGCGGACAGTTTTATTGATGCAGTGGAGCGCGCTGCGCATATTAAATGGTAAACTCGGGGGCGAAGTAAAAGGAATACATTAAAACTTAGTTGAAACTATGCGATGAGGAGCATGTATAGATAATGTGCTCTTTAAATATTTATTGTTTATATCCGTGCTTGTATTTTTGGTTTGTTCACTTTGCTCAATTTCTTTTCACTTCGAAAATGAGTATAAAAACCTCAAACCAAAACAGGAGGGGTGAAAATTCGAAGTGATGCATGCACGTGGTGAAAACTTTGGAATTTTCGTTTTGAGGGTATGAAAACACTGTTACCGCTGTTAAATTACACGGGGAAAACTAACCACTCTAGAGTGGTTACGTGATAACGGCTGGGGCTAGGGTCAGGTCGCCACTCAAATTTTTACTTGTTTTCTTGCAGCTGAAAATGAGCTGGTAACAGCTCGAAACGTCTCGCTTTTAGTGTTTTTAATGTTTTAGCCTTCTTTACCCATGTTTCAATTCTCTCCTTCTTTATTCGTTTCTCTTACTATACAATGCTACTATTTGGTTTCCAATCCTCCATACCATGCCGAATTTTTTTTTTTTTACATATTCGCCAAAAATTCTTGTTTTTACTGGTGACAGCTTTTTTATTCACAAATGATATGACAGTTATGAGAAACCTTTCCGAAAATAAGCTCCGAAAAGGTTCATAAGCTCAGTGACTTAAAGTATATTTATATAGGATATTGCGGCGACATCCTCTTCCGTTTAACTTAGGATAGCTTTGATAGTAAAACATCAGCAGCCGCTTCATCGAAATATACCAAATTCTTCACGATGAAGCTCGACTCCTCCACTAAATCTTAGCTGAATCTACTCAGCAGTTAACTTCGGAGGCGTCAAGATCGTAATTTAAGCCACATCCGCGTATCCAAGTGGTCGGTGGGAAGAGCTCGAAAAGCAACTAAATATTATCGCAAGGACACTCATCGAAACTAATGGAATCAGACAAAGAAAGTTCTCTCCACCGCCAAGGTCCAATAAGTCAAAGGTTGAACACTCCTTGAAACAGAGCCAATTCCCACGTTTCCCGAAGAAGGATTTTCCCACCCTTACGAAGCGGAGGCGGGGAAATGATTCTTTCTGCGGCGGAGAGCTCCTCATCTGGGGATGCCGCAACGGTAAATTAAAACGGCGAAAATTAATCGGACGTAGTTGCACTTCCGGAGATCCATTAAACAATCACGTCAGACGATTCGCGGCCGGGGGTCGTTTGTGAGAACAATGCGAAAATGCGAACGAGATGGATAAGGAAATAACGACACCACCAAGAGCAATTTTTCAGATCCGTTTTCGCTCCCGTGGATGCCGAGTTGTTTCATTCTCTTTTCACTCCCTTCAAATTTCATAAAGATTCGAATTCACAGAAGTAAAAAGAAAGAAGGAGGGAAGGGAAAAAAATTAAATCAACAACAGGGAATTTGCAGGTGTCTGAAATTTGACGAATTTCGTGTTTAAGTGGAAACTACTGAGTGAACTGAACACGAGGATACCCTTGGTTCATGAATTGAACAATTATTGGAGAAGATATGAAAAAAAGGTCTAATCTGCTACAATACGTGTGTTTAAATGGACAATGCCGCCTGATGACGTCACTAGGCGGTGCAATTTCTCACTTTAGAATCTATTTTTATACTATTTCCCAAATCAGAAAAAAATTATAAAAAATACTGTGAAATCAGCTCTTTGAGCACTTTCAGGCGAAGCAATAAAATAATTGCACGCAAATTCTCCATTAGTAAATTTTGGGCTGTTCTCATCCGAGTGTATATGAGATCAGAAAAGCTGACTGATTACATGGAAGCTTCTCGCGTAAAAATTAATTAATTATTACATTTCTTTCTGGCTATCTACTGACATTGTCTTTTCTCCATATAAACCTATGGAAATATATCGATTCTCGGAGGGGCCAGGTGCTCCGACAAGAATCGATTATTTAGCATAGGTTTGAAGGGAGAAAATCCAGTGTTGCTTAATTGCTGGATCCGCCTCTCTATCTACGCTTCTGATATTGCGTCAGGAAAACTTAAATATCAGCGCAAAAGTCGCATTTGTCCCTACCTAGTGAATCTATGAATGGAGAATTAAAATATACTGCATACCGAATTTTACAAAGCTTCTCTCACGCATACAACAATTATACACAGCTCAACGAATAAAAAATAATGGAAAATAAAGCATGAAGAAGCAATAAAGATGGATACGTAAATTATTAATAAATTATGCTGCAAAGTTGCCCAATCATGCTTTCAGATATTTGCGTATATATTACAAAATAAGATTAAATCAGCATCCGCTTAACCGCAATAATGCCTGTTTAGAATAGATTCGTCATTTGCAGATACAAAATTATAAGATTGCAACAACAGTTGAATAGAATTATAAAGTTGAAGCATGAAATTAAAAAAGGAAATCCGCATCAAAAAGACCTCTGGAAAAGACAAAACAAAATTAAGCTGGATCATCCTTTGTGGGCATTTTTGGTTTAAAAAACGAACTGTGATTCGAGACTGCCTAATTGTTTTCAATCGTATTACCTCCGTCAATCCTACAGTATAGCGTTGAATAATGATTTTATAGCATAACGTGATATAACAACGAGGGCTTGAGTAAATTCGACAACGCGGTGTAATTTCTGGGATCCCAGTGTTGGGTTCAGGTCTTCGCGAGCCAGCGCCTTCATTGTTCTTGCGGGAACGCAAGCATTTCTGAGGAGATAACTTATTCAACCTCGGTGTGGTTGAAATTGCGTCGTTTGCAAATGAAGGCGGTTGAGTTACCGTTCCGTCCGCCTCTGCTTCCTTGCTTTGTATTGCTCCCGTGAGTCGCGACTCTCTCGTGAGATTAAATGTTAATGTTTGGTCATTCCAAAAGGAATGTTCTTTTCCTCCTTCAAATTTGAAAGTTTTAAGCTTCCTGAACTTCTCGTTTTCACGGAAGGGATTACATTTTCCACAAAATACCTTACTGTTACCCGGAAACATCGACATTTTTGGAAAATTAATGACGGTGCGAAGTCAGGAGGATTCGTAATTAAGATGACTCCTCAGCGAGAGTGATAGTGGACATTGAGATATCGAAAAAATGATGCTGAAATGCTGGTTTCATTTTAAATTTTTGGCAAAAAGTGGATTCACACTGGGAAAAAAAACACATTGGATCTAGAGTCCAGACTCTTAAAAACATCGACAAGAAAAAGTACTCTTGATTCAATCAGACTCTAGCTTAAATCAAGAACCAAGCCTTTTAATTTAGGCGGATTTCGTTTTGATTCAGGCAAAAATCCGATTGAATCAAGAGTATTTTTTCTTGTCAACGTTTTCAAGAGTCTGGACTCTAGATCCAATGTGTTTTTTTTTTCCACTGCAGTACGTCTGCACAGGCTTGTTGTCACACTTTATATTCCCAAAACATATTTTTCCACTTGTATGAAAGACAAAAGTATCCGAGCGCGAAAATTACTCGTTCAATTTGACTGATCGAGTGCAACATTTTGCGTTCGAATATTTCCAGATTTTCTTCAGGGTTAACAATATGTGATTTCAAGGATTGTGCTTCTAGATAGTTCCGTTCTCTGCCAAAAATGTGAGGTGAGATCAGTACATTAGCAAATGGATTTTAAATGAATCGAATAAAAAAAGCTCTCCAGTTGAAAAAAAGGGCAGAACTAATTTCTTTTTCAAAGCAACTGGTGCGGGGGATAATCCCGAAACTTCGGAGCAAAATGGAACTGTGGCTCAAATGGATTATCGCCTTAAAGCGCGTATCGAAACTTAACTAATAAGGGGATGAAGGAAACAATAAAAGGGAAACTTTGCGGGCAAAGTGGAGAACACCTGTTAAGAAATTAGCGTTATCTATGGAGAAAGTAGAACTACGTCCGACCTAATGGTCCTCCTCTTGAATGAAATTTATGGCTCTCATTGCCAGAGGTGAGAGATATTTTGGATTTTTTTCATTCCGGTGTTTTCTGAACATGAGCTTGAGGGCTAAAAGCATTGCCAAGGACGTCGTCTGCGTATTAAAACAAGTAAAGAGGAAACTACGTGGGGGGAGAATGCCACAAGTCAAAGTGATAAAAAATTTTAAAAAATTTCCATTACTAACTTGCAGTATTTTTTTTATTTTTTTATTTTTTTATTTTTTTTTTGCGAAGATTTTCTCGCATGAAAAAAAGGGGAAAAGTAATCACCACAGGTGAATAACGGAATTTTTTTAAATTTTTTTATCACAAGTAAGCACGTAAAAAAATAGATGGCTCTGTCGTCAGCGCCATCTATTTTTTTTCTGTGAGAGGAATAGCAAAAACAAATACCGGTAAAAACGAAATTATGACGGGGATGTTAAGCGCTCAAGATAACTACGAAGGATACAAAAAAGTGCGAAATGACTTACCGATAAAAGAGGATATTTAAAAAACGATTGACTGACCTGGAACAAAAAAGAACGCACAACATTAATGTTACAATAAAACGCATTTATACAACAAAATTAACTCGAAGCAAAATGTGGAAGTGACGATATGTAAACGGACAACATTTTGCAGTAAGGAACTATTATTTCTGGCTCATTTTAGAAGCAGCATATGTGCCATTAGTTTCCCCCTACAGAAAGGTGCTTTTATGGAGGAGTCGGAGATAGTGGTTCCTTGATCCAAAATGAAATCCAAATAATTTAGGACGTATCGGCATAAACCTGGGTTCAAAAATTCTTCTACTACACGGAGAAGAAAAATAACGCGCAAGTCCGGTTACTATAAAAGTATGAGACCTTTGCGTTTGACTTGTTTAATTTAGCCTAAGCCTTTTGGTTGATTTGCTGGGTTTCCCATCGTTTTCTGTACTCCATTCAACAAAACAGTGCCGACATTAACTAAATATCTGGATTTGGTTTGAGTTTCTTTTCCTGGATTGACCAAAAATAACACAAGAACACAAATGGGTCTGTTGTAAACTTCAGCCATGCAAAGCAAAAAAAAAGGAGTTCTTTCTTCCAGAAATGTACAAAATATCACGATCACCGCATCGGGAATGTATCAAATGCACTCCTAACATCACAATCTATAGAAATAGGAAAGGATCTATAAGAATAGGTTCTATAAGATAGAAAAGGATCTATAAGAAATATGCGTTTTTAAAACTTCCTGCTTCTAAAACGACACTACGGCACAAGTGAACATTTCCTTAGAGGAGTCGTTTCATTCAACCCTTGCGCACTGGGATGCTACGCAAAATTCAACATGGCTGACGCATACCCGCAAAAACACGCGACGAGACGGGATTTCATCAACCGGCGTGTTTATATTTATATTTTCCTTGCGTTGATGAAGACTATGGTGCTTCTTCATACAATTCGCGGACAGAAGCGTCAGTCATGTTGAATATTGCGTAGCATCCTAATTGGACCGCGTTTAATGGAAAGGAACCAAGCCATGCCAAAGGGTAATCTAATTTTTTACGAGAAAACGCTTGTGCGGATCCCATTGAAAATGTTAAGGAATTTGCTTCGTACTATGGAGAAAATTCACTGAAATTTGCACGAAAATCCGCACAACTGTTTTCATGTAAAAAATAAATTAGCCAATTAAATTCGGCAATAGCTGATGTGGCTTGGTTCCTTCCTGTTTAACGCGGTCCAATTAGTGAGAGATGAATAGGACGACTCCTCATACGAAATGTCCACCTGAGCCGTGGTATCCTTATGGAAGCTGGAAGATTAAAACACGCCTATTTCTTACGCAGAATGTGAAGTTAAAAGTGTATTTCAGATTTTCCCAATGTGTTCATCGTGATTTCAGAGCCATTGTCCATGAAAAATAACTATTCTCGTTGCTCTAGCTGAAGTTTGCAACAGGCCTATTTCCTTCCCCGAGTGGGCAAATCTCGACGCGGGGAGGAAGTAATGCGCCTTGATCGCCTGGCTAGGCGCAAGGTGCATGAGTGGCGTCTGGTCGTCTGACGAGCTGTCGTTTGTTATAAATTAAAGGAGGCGTCTAGCGTACCCCGGTTACCATGGCGACGACCCACTGCAACAGCTTCCCTCCGCGACGGCTGGCTTCGCGATTCCTGGCGCAGTGAGCACGGTCAGGGTCGCCATCAACGTTGCCTAATGCACAGGGGCAATATGTTTTCGAAATCCCGCACTGGTATTTTCCCTGGGATGCAAAAGTTGTTTTCGGAGGTCGACGCTCAAATCGCCTGATAAGTGATAATTACCGATGACCATAGAGTTTGCAATTGATTCAGCGATCTCCTAAAACGTAAATTGCAAAAACTTGCCTAGCATAGTGCTCATTCCGACACGTATCATTTATCATAAGGTCTTGTCTCCGCGGAGCGTTTTATTGATATTCGTGGTTTGAACCCGGGGTCGAATCGCCGAAACGAAACTTGGGGGATATTTTGCAGTTACCGTCTCTACGAGACGCACAGTCGAGTCACGGTACACGGGAGTCTATAGGAGAGGTCGGACATGAAATTTGTGACTAAAACTGCAAATTTTGATTTTTAATTCGTCACATTTTACATTTAAGGGGTGCATCCAGAAGAAAATTTCACGAGAAAACAGATGGAGCCTCTTTTAAAACCTCGAAGTTTTGTATAAACGAAATTATACGCCTTTAAAGTTACCAAATTTTGTCCGACCTCTCCTATTGACTCGATCCACTGTGGGACGAGACTCTTTCGTTCCTGCGACAAGTTTGCGAGAGAAGATACATTTAGAATAAACAAATTATTTAAATTTATCCAACTACTGTTCGTGTTTGCTAAATTTAAATAATTTGTTTATTCTTTTATCTTCAATCGCAAACTTGTCGCAGGAGCGAAAGAGCACCGTCCCGTAGAAACGGTAACTGCGAAATATCCCCTAAGTTTCGTTCCGGCGATTCGACCCTGGTACTAATCACGAACATCTTAGTTGTTTACTCGGCGACTTAAAACGACCCTCTCTCATAACGCATCGCACCGCCCTGCACTATCGCGTCACATTACAAACTATACTTGGCTGTGGACAGCACGGTAATGACTCTATAAAGAGGAGCTTGGACTCTTGATATTCGGAAAAGCGTCTATTTGACAATGCGGTGACCCATATACCCGAAACTCCGCCGGGATCAGCAAAACTTGAAACTTTAAAGTGCTCGTGAGAACCCGTTTGTGTACATTACACCCTGACGTTCGCATGAGACGAAGATGAAATTATATGAAAACTCACTTCTCCGGTGCCCGTGCAAGGCGCTCCGCTCGCCTAACGAGACAAGAGTCAGTGCCTGTTGCCAGCCTCGCGACTTTCATAGTAAAAAAACGCGTTGCCAAAGCAGATATTTTAGGCCGTTACAAATAAATGAAACACGATTTACGAGATGTCGGATTGTAACTATTACAGAAGATTGATATGGACAGATCGCTTTATGGAGGGCTTAGGGCCCAAAAGTGCAGCCACCCTTCTGACCAACTTCTAACGCACACAATTTCACTGCCAGTCTGCAGATTCCAATTCTATCCAAGATGGCTAAGGGTGTATATAAATGAGCGTTCTTCCGCAAAAATGAGTAAAGTTATGAAAAAACTAAGTCAAATACGTGCTTTATAAACGATGGTTCGTAACAATTGTATTAATAAATCGCTCTGGATAATTGAAATTCATAAGTTGGCTGCATTTCTGGGTCCTAACTTTATTCGCGGAGGCATCGGTGAAGGCCTGATGGATTCTCGGAGTTTCACATCTGTCTATACTCTCGCTATAAAGGAGCTCTAATTTTTCGTAACGTGCGTGATGAAAGTGCCTGTAGTCAGAGATACAGCAACAAAAGTTGATTCCCTTCAAATACCTAAAAATGAATGAATAAAAAAGCACGACTCTTTTAAGATCGAATAAAATAACGTTTTCAGGAGATCGGAGGTCATACCTTATATGCTAATTACAAAATCAGTCACGTGTTTGTAAAGATCTTGATGATGATGGGATGTATTACTGAATTCCACACAAGTGCGTAAATTATAACATTAACAATGCATGCTACCGTACATTTTTCACTATTTCAATTTCATAAATTTTTGTTTCAGAAATCGGACACGAGTTCTGAGGAGCGCCAGTGTGAGGGACTTGGAGAGTCGGTGGAAAAATGAAACAGGCTTTTTCGAGGAGGTTCTCCTTACCTCCCCGCATCAACAGCCGGAATTGATACCACGTGCAAGACTCCGACAAAGGACGCTTCTTTCAGAAATTTTCAGGTAAAAAATTTATTTCAATTTCATGTCAAGCGTCCGCTGAAATAGAGCTTCAGTGGACAGCATCTCTCATGAAATAAGATAATACTATGGTTGGAACTCATGAACAATATTTTATGGAACTGAAAAATCTAACTGCCCCCTCCTCAATATGAAATATAATAATGTCGGGACTACTTTTGGTCAAACAAACAAAATTGCAGACCGTGGAGTTAGAGTATTTTCAATGGCGCAGCATACATCTTGATGCCCAAGCGGGTATGGTTCTTGACGCACCCAATATTATCTCCTCCTCCCTTCTTATAGCACTTGACCACGGAACTATATTGTACTCTTAGTTATTGATTTTATCATTTTTGGTATATGTTAGGTTAGAATATCTCCACAGAATATGCATTGGAGTAGTTTTACTTGAAATTGTTAATATCTAAATTTTTTCAGAAACTGCACTTATGCGCCTTGTCCTCCAAGGCCCTCAATTATTGTGATTCATTTCAAACTAATTCTTCTTTACTTTTACTATGTAAAATTTACTTGCATTACATGATCCTTTCTTCGTAATACCGCCTGTCATTGCTTATCAACTCCGAGTTCTCCTTTGTGCTCCAAATTCTATCTCAACATGTTTGCAATATGTAAGTCCTTTCCTCTATAGTCTATAGGTACCTAAAATGATTAATATTTATCGACTTTTAAGTCCGGTATTTAGTGTCACTAAAAACTCTACTATCCCTCTAAAACTGATGATACTGCTCTGACACACGATGCCGGTTGCCGACGTTGTGTGTCAATTTCGCAAACTACACAACGTGAATAAAACATAAACTAAACGCCCGGAAAAGCTCCTATTATCGGCATGACGCTTTCCCTCCATTGTTTCCTCATTCATAATCAGGGCGTCAACCGACGGGGGTTTCTAAATCAAATGCTGAAACTTCCCTTTTTCGCTTCGTTCCAATACGCGGGAGATTATTTTCGCCATCATTTGACAACGATGTCGTCAACTCAAGCGAGACCCAGTGCCGCCGAGACTGTTATTCAGACCCAGGAATAAAGGCGCTTACCCTTTTCGCGTTTAATTTACATTTTCCCGGATGACGTGCTGACGTGCAGGAGAAAAGCAATAAACTGTTGCAAATAGTCCATAGCCTGATTTACGGGTTTCATATCGTGATAGCGAGGCGTGGTTTATGTGGCGAGGAACTTGGAACGCTATTGGGAAAGCAAGAGGGTGTTTTTCATAATGACGCGAAGATAGTCCGTTGGTCTTGCGGTCAAGTCCGAAAATGCAATAAGTTTTCCTTAAAATAGCTTGCTTTTTCAGGTCCTCTCCTAGACCAACCGGTAGCAAAAAAAGGAAACATAAACATTTTGTGACAAAAACATATATACCCGAACCTAGAGCAGAAAAATATTCATCGATTGCTGTGATAAAATCAATAGAAAGGTTTCTTTAGCCGGATGAAAATGGTCACGAGATCCATCGTTTTGTCATACATAGACCGCTCATTTATGGATTATTTTCCGTTTAACCAGCGTAGATGTTTCTGGAAGGATCGGAGAACATGCCGACCGAAAACCCTTTGGCGTCGAGCTAGGCATGATGCGTTGCGGGTTGCGGCCTTTTCGTCCGCAGGCGCGCGGCGTCCGAGAAGTTAATTGTATCGGCGACAACGCCAATCGAAGCCAGGAAAACCAGAAATAAAATTACTTGTAGAGGTAGACTTATAAAGTGACCTCTCTGAGCTGCAGTGCAAAATTGAGGGAGATGAGTTCGGCTTATGCGGATGCATTGATCTGATGCGTATCTGATCTGAGTGCACTCATTCGCATGGTCAGATCAACAACCACCAACTGTGGCCTTTGTTAAGTGGAATCGAGATGCAGGAATCCAAAACTTTTTTTGCCTTTGTATTTGAAAAACTTAATTTTTCTCAGCAACTTAAAAAAATGGCATTTCTTCGGCACTGCTCGTGCAAGTCGCCGCATTTTGCGATATTAAGCAATTTTCATTGCGGGTTTACGGAGCACAGGCGATTTTTACCTCGATTTCACTAAAAATACGCGATTTATGCGCCAACGAACGCTGGTCTTCCCACATTATTTTGAAGACCGTTTTTGAGGACCTCCTGCTACCATTTCTCCACCCAACTCATCGTGACTCGCCGGTCGCGTGGTGAAAAAGCTTTTGCACCCCTGTCGGGCGGGGCATTCAACCCGAGAGTAAACTTTCGTCAATTTCTTAATTTGTCAGCGATTCCTACCCATGGCTTTCGTTCTTAGATCAATTAGAAGCCCCTTTCCAAGGTATTTACTTTCGCTTTAGAATCAAATTGTCCCGGGGAAGAAGATTTCATCCGAAAATTTGCGAGGAACCAGCTGGGTAAAGTTCCCACTCCCAGTGACGAGACAGCTCTTAGTAGGCTTCCTACTTCCGCCTAAGTTAACATTGATTCAGTCACACACACAAATCTGAGAGGAGAGATGAAAAGGAGCGCATGTGCGGTGATATTTTGGAAAAATACATTTTTCATCCGATCACATAATCGGATTATTTGTCACTTGGGGGCTTGCTACAAGTCCGACAAAAGTCGATGCAATTAAAAAACTACCTACTGTGTTATCATTTCGGTAGTTTTGGCAGCAGAGCATCGGGGTTCGATAATAATTCATGAGCGACGCCGTTGAGACCTGAGATCCTCTCCTCCCCCTCCCCAAACTCAGGCAAAACCCTCCTCTACGAAGCAACGGAGAAATAGACTTTGTAGAAAATAGGTGCGCACCCCTTCCGTTTATTTACTTTTCTCGAAACACTTACAAGATTGGATTACCTGCGGCGACTTCGACGCGAGAACTTGCAGATGCTTATATGTTGCTGCCAGACTGCACCGCACTCTACCGGCCACTGAGAAAGTACTTGACTTTCAGGACGTTCTTCACTTCAAACATTGTTGAAGTTCATTCGACATAACAACGAAATTCGTTTTCTATCCTATACCCCCATCCCAGTTTCAATTTACACTTGCGATAAAAAAAACAGAAAAAAAAATTGTCGCAAAACGTTGCACCCCTGCGATTCTTCGGTTATTATTTGCGATGAAAAACGTATGTATTCCCTTTAAAGCTTAAGATTGCCATTTTTCTGAAATTAAATAGCATGATCGTCACCCTCTTCTTCAGCCTTGCACTGACTCATTAGGGCTAAAATTGTATACTGTGATCAAATTTTTTGGAATTCTTCGGCCTTGATTTCCCCGCAGAAAAGAATATAGACCTAGCACTATAATACGACCTTGCTACCTACTCAATGAACTATGATGTGAGCCTCATCTCTTCCAAAAAGAGTAACTACAGAGAATAACCACAACGGCCGAATGCAGTGGCCATTGGCGGATCAAGCATATTGGCAACATTGTCTTGCCTCCATTTAAACATATGGAAATGTATCGATTCTTGGAGGGGCCAGGTGCTCCGGGAAGAATCGATTATTTAGCATAGGTTTAAATGGAGAAAATCCGGTGTTGCCAAAGTGCTGGATCCGCCTCACGGAAAAAAATAGGGTAGTCGACACAACCAGCAGCTAGTTAAAAATGCGCCAGCTACCGTGCGGTAGTTACGATAACTATCGCGGTGGAGGTCACAACTAACCCGGTGGTTACATCAAAAACCATGGATGTTGATGTAACTACCGGGTTAGTTGTGACCTCCTCCGCGGTAGTTATCGTAACTACCGCACGGTAGCTGGCGCATTTTTAATTAGCCGCTGGTTGTGTCGACTAACCTATTTTTTTCCGTGCAGTGACGTGGAGTGCGTAGCGATATCTTGTCATTTAAACCTATGGAAAAGGATCTATGAACAGGGTATTCGCAACGAACACCTCAGTAATCGATTCTTTACCATAGCTTCAAATAGGGAAATATCGATGGTCGATCATTCACGCCTCGCCACTGGCCTTATAACCTGATACTGACGACGCATCTCCGCATTATCGATGGCAATGCCGCACTGCAGTTCAGCGAAAATCGGACGACACAGAGCGGATGGTTGATATTGGTACACATTGGGCGAAGTAGTTTCACGGTAAGGCAAAGTTTTCTTGCCGTTGCAGCAGGCCGGGGGGGGGGACTATGGGGGGGGGGGGGGAGGTGGTAATTTAATTTTGTCTCGCGAGGGTCGGCGTGCAAACAACCGGTGGAAGCTCAAAAGTGACACGGATCTGCAGAACTTCCAAATCGGGTCACCGTTGCAGAGTTAGAACATCCGATTTGTCTCCGTGGAAAATGAGAGGAGGAAGAAAAAAAACAATTCACAATAGACTGGTGAGGTGAGGAGGGGAGATCTGATATACAGGGTGTCCCGGGGTGAAACGGTCATACTGCAGCAGCGTGTTTTACGGGTGAATGAGACATTTCTCTTCTACAGAGTTGTTTTCAAAAGTGGCCGCTGAGGCAGCTATATACGGCCCCCGAATCTTTGATGAAGTTTATAATTTTTCTGAATTTTAACGGTAATTATTTCGGTACGGGATACGGGATAACGGTTAATTTATTTGCTACTGCCAATTTACGAACCATGTATTGCTATCCCGCAGTGAAAAGCTTGGAACGAGTCTTTGCTTGGAATATTACTTGATGGAGTCAGGCATAAAATACCTTCAGATCAAGTGAAAAATGGTAATTTGTTTCGCAGTCGGGAGGGGTTAAGTAATTCTGCATCATTCAGTTCCAAAGATGGGCAAAAATTTACAAAACTGCCTTTTTGGCAGTCGTTCGAAGTTTGAAGACAAAAACCATTGGTAAAGCTTGACAGCGCTGTTCCCAATGTTAAAAGCTCACGACGGCATAATAATGCAAATTATAGCTTGAAATTCCGACGTAATGATCTTGGGAGTGAGGTATGTTTGGTTCCCAGTTGCCTGGGACAAGACATGAAATTAAACAAATACAACTGCTAGGCTGTCACAAGGCTAGTAACTACACATGAAACCAAGATCTTAACGATGCATGAAAACCGAAAATAGATGTTTTTGGCCCGAAAAAATGTTTTCCGCCGTGTTAAAAAACTGTGTTTCCTAGATGAGGCAGATTCGGGCAGACATCATTAGAAATGATACGGAGCCAACGATAATCTTTGTAAAGTAGTACTATTTAAACGTTTCATTCCCACTGATCAAAAAGTATGAATAACCCAGCCAGAGGAAGAAATGGCTCTTTCTTCGGTAAAATTCTCCTACCGTGGCCAATGAGCACACCTGTCGACGAACGACTCCGTACATCTCCGCTTTTAGTTATGAAACTTTCCCCGAACAATAGAACTTGAGAAATAAACTTTGTGTCTATAAAGTCAAGCGACGATGAACGGAACTTGGAGACACTTCTTCTATCCTATCGGGAGTCCGGCACTCAAGCCTGTTTTGTTCTGGTTTCTGCTGCACGCTTGATGAAAGCTCTCGGGACCTTTAAAGGGCAAAGATTTCCTCGGAGGAAACATGATTGCCAGCTTATTTGTTGTTATCGTTCCGCAACATTGATGCCTCTGATGAAAAACAGACAAACCTCAAGCTTTGGGTTCCAGGAGAGGAGATCACGGCTTAAATTAGCGTGTATGAATCCATGTGCTTTAATCGCGACAGAAAAACTTTAACGGATAAAAATAGTTTATCGTCGATTTAGATTCGTTACTATGGTCAACCCTGGGAATTTGATGCTACTCAATCTACGGTGGGATATATGTAAGATAACGTCATGAGTTATACGTTAGGCTAGTGATAGAGATATTTCGATGAAAGAAAGTATACTAATTCTGCCGTGCTAAGGAAAAACGCCGTATGAACCTTTAGGCGTTGCCGAAATTCCTTCAATAACTCACGAATTCACGGGGAAAATTTTTGTCACGCTAATGTCAGGAGGGCGACGACCAGTGGCATGGCGCGCGTGCTTTGCGATATATCGATTGATCGGCCATTTTAAACCTTTGGAAAAGTAACGATATACAGAGTGTTCGCAGCGAACACCTTAATAATCAATTATTTACCACAGCTTCAAATGGGCGATAGATCGCAAAGCGCGCCAGGCCTTTGCTTGAGACATGTCAAGTTCCTTGAGATGGTGCAGCCCAATGTGAGCAGCTATGTCTAAGATAACGGGCCAACTTTCATAGTCTAATTGCTATACTGAATTTATGATTTTTAAAGGAATGCGATGCACGGAGACCAACAAGTAGTTAACATTTGTAGTTTGTGTGGATCATTATTTCTTGGGAAAACTCAGTTCGCAGAGAGAATGAGAACTTTCTTGCATAAGCCTGAACAATCAATGTGGAGCTGTTTCATGGAGCAATTTGACAACTTGGAGGAGCAGAATGATAAAACTAAGAGAAACTTCCCAGACATCGTTATTGCAGGGGTTGACTCATTTGAGAGTGGCTTTCTTTGGATGCTTGACTTGACTCTTGACCTTCCATCCTCGACCCGATTAAAATGTCTCCTTCCTTGAATGGGATTACAGGGTCAAAGATGAACCTGCAGCTTTCAGAGCATTTTGTCATCGAGCGGATTCTCCTGACAAGCACGTAACAGCAGTGGCGTGGCGTGAATTGCGACGTATCGATTGTTATGCCATTTAAACCCATGGTAAAGAATCGATTATTAAGGTGTTCGCTGCAAACATCCTTTATCGATCCTTTTCCATAGGTTTAAATGGCATAACAATCGATATATCGCAATTCATGCCACGCCATTGCGTAACAGTAGATTTTCCTCTCGACGTAGTCGATTTGGACTACATTTTACAGTTCGGAACTATAGTTTCTGGCTCATCTGAAAAAACACTTACGTGCATAGGGAAACTAATGGTACATACGCTTTTTCAACACTGAGCCAGAAATTATAGTTCGGAATTGCAAAATGTAGTCCATTTGATTGTTACGGAAGTAGATCCTGACTAAGTTTGGCTCGGAATAAAAGCTGTTTTTGAGACATCTTACTCTCGATATGGTGGTCTACGTAGACTTCCACTTGCATTTTTTTTAACAAGAGCCTATATTTAACAGAATACATATACTATTTCACGTTTTGTGAGGCAAAAGTGTAATTCAATTGGCGAATTGCGACGGATAAAACGAGTATTTTTGAGGAAATGTATGCATATTTGTTATTGAAATTTTTAGAAATTTTAGATTAAATTGCGAACGAAACTGTCAGAAAAATTCGAAGAGAAATATTCGCAATTTTCCAAGGCCATTCGTTGTCTATTGAAGGAAATGTTGCAACGTCTTCGGGTTCATACTGCGTTCTTATTCCTTTGCGCGAAGGGCAAAGAATGAGTGGAAAAGAGCTCCTCATAAGAGCGGCTGAAGCCTTCCGCAAATGAGAAAAATCGCGGTTCACGGAATGGTCCGCAAACCTGGAATGCATAGGGGTTGTTGACGCGCGCGGGGCCTGCGGAAGCTGCGGTCTGTTGGCGAAATTCCGTCGCGGCATCAGGGCGGATTAAATTGGCGGCGGGAATGCCTCCATAACGAGTTCCTACGATCCCGTGGTGTCTCGTTCATATCGTTAGGGCCTATCGTTAACGTCAGAATAATGGCTCTCAAACGAGCAAGAGCACCGTTTGAGACCACCCTCCACCCTTCCTCCAGCCCTCCTTCTACCTATCGGCGCGACATCGACGTTGCTCGGTCCCGGAAGAATATTCAAATTTCCCCCGCGTGGACAGCCTGGAAAAACCTCTGTGGACTCTCTCTAGTCCTGCTTCATGAAACTCGACGAATGACGGTGATACCTCTCTCTAAGCGCGTGATCAGGGGGGTGAAGCTTGGGGGGGAGGGTCCCCCTCCCCCGAAAGCAAAAAAAAAGGGGTCTTCTTCAAAAAAAGTTCGGGGACCCCTTCCCCCGGACCCTCTTCATTCTGAAAGGGGCCCCCTCATCCTGCCGAGCCTCTACACCCCCAACTGAATTCTAGAATCATGTCAGAGTCATCTGGGCTTCTTTCGAGGGTCGTTATCACTAGTAGTCATTAGTCCCATGTACGGTTGTCTCCGTCTGAAATCAAATTTTAGGCACGAATGTCCCGTCTTCGGCCAGAAATTTTTTGGTTTACGGTCGGTCGCAAATTGAACGAATATAACCTGAAATCATCGGGGTCAGTCGATCAGAGAGCTTACGCCAGACTTCAGGGTAACTTGAGCCGACCCTTAACTCACGCTCCTTAACCACACAGCTGTTCCACAAAATTCCAGTCCTGGATCTTAAATTGATACGTGCGTGACAGAACGGAAAGTGTGCGTGGCAGCACGAAATTATTGGCGGATAAACAAATAATTCACGATTTTTGGATTGGAGTGAGATAACAAGAAGTCTATGATGAGAGCGAACGAGGAAGGTTTGGTGAGGATCTTCCTTTGGCACCGAAAGATATTGGGTTCCAAAATTCAATTCTGTCACGTGACGAGTGAAATTCTATTTTGTGAACTGAGCTTCATGTAAGATACGTTGATGTTATGAAAATTTAAGCTAGGATACAGGATACATTGTTGGTAATTTTAACGAGCGATTGGTTTAATCGAATCGAGATATAAAAAGAGAACACTGAAAAAAATGCTTGGCATAATGACTCTTAAATTCGCCGCGAAGTTTTTTTCACCTCGAGTCAGGCCGAATATTTCCAAGAAAAAAATGAAAACACATTGGTCAGGCAAAAAGTAACTTAAATTAAGCAGCATTATGCTTGATTTAAGAAAACATACATCTTGCGGAAAATTTAGGAATCGGCATACTTAAGCCAAACCCTTTATTTCAAGGGATTTTTTTTGCAGGAAAAGTAAGGTGACTATTCACAAGTGCAACTGTTCATTGCGAAGAAAAAGAAGACATGAACATAACTATGCTAAAAGGAACCATGTTGCACGAAAACCCTATGCACATAGTTCCTTTTAGCATAAATACATACGTCCAAATATCAGTTCCACTCAGTAAGCTACAATGACAAGGAGCATTCACGATATCTAGGTTTTAACAGAATTTAAGTTTCTTAGACCAGTTTTTGAACACGTAAAACATTTTGGACTCCGCAGCTGGATTTTCCGATAGTATGTACCTGGAGTCGCGGGGAGTTTCATGATTTTCCCGCACATTTCATTTGATGGTTGTAGTCTCTCTCGTTCGACAAAAGGACGAAAAAGCCGGTTATAAGAAAATGCGACAACGCTGTACAGGAATAATATTAAGGAGGCGAGGCTGCGATCCCTGCAAGACTGCTAATTAAGTGACGATATGGAGCAAGTATTCGCAGGGATGCGGGAACGCCCGATCGCGGGCTCGCAGTGGCGTGGCGTGAATTGCGATATATCGATTGTTATGTCATTAAACCTTTGGTAAAGAATCGATTATTAAGGTGTTCGCTGCGAACACCCTATTTATCGATCTTTTTCCATAGGTTTAAATGGCATAACAATCGATATATCGCAATTCACGCCACGCCACTGGCGGATCGGGCCCCAGGGTGTCATCTTACGGCATCGCGCTCGCAAATGTGCCGACCCCTTTATGATTAACGCCGTTACCACCTTTAAAACGATGAAGTGCAGGAATGGGGTAGTTTATTGACCCTTCGAATTAATGCTCTGCACAGGGACAAGACATTTTCTGGTCCTTCAGACTGTAAAGTCCGAGGTGTCTATCGGTAGCCTGCCATTCTACATCCTTACTCATTTCGTGCCTTTCCCTTGCTTTCCTAAAACTTCATATTTTTGGCGATTTTTAAAAATTGTTGGGTTTTTCTTACCTGTCCTCTACTTTTTCTTCACCTCCCACGCATTTATAACTGTAGACTGATTGCGGTAGACGTGCGAGTCGTTAAGACAGGAAGTTGGAAATTTAGCCGTTACATTTCAGTATACTGAAAATCTCAACTGAGGGAAAAAGCTCATTCGAGCACGATTTTCCCTCATAGAAATATGCGGTTTGGTGCAAAATTAATTACGATCAGGCTGTATATCATCTCTTTGAGGAAAAATTGTGCTCAAATGAGCTTTTTCCCTCAGTATTGAGATTTTCAGTTTACTGAAATGTAACGCACGTTGGCTACATTTCGACTTTCTCTTTAAAGATTTTTATTCAAACCTATTTGATAAAAATAAGAGAGAAGAATTAATAACCGTACCAGTGATTATGATTAACCAAACGATATTCACTTACAAGGTAGAGAGGTTTGATGGTTCATCAGAGATCTGGTGAAACTGATTTGTAATACAATAATTTAGACCCAAACATCCAACTCTTCAGGTTGCCAGGCCAATAATTTACCGTATCTCTTGTCTGGTGCCTAGTTCGGCCACTTTAATTGAGTCTTTCATGTTTCTTGATCCTGTCAAAGTTTAAAAGATGACAGATTTCAGCAAGTCCGCCTAGCAAATAAATTGAATTGGTACTGTTGACAGGGACGCAATCTTGGAAGAAGAGTGGGTGAGTCGACTGCGAGTTAAGGGAGACAAAATGTCGGAGTCACCGATTGAGAAGAATCAAGACGAGAAAATAGACCAACAAAAATCCTCAAACCAAGTAAGTCATCATTTCCTGAACTTCTAGGTATCTTCTCCAGTTTGACCGTCCTCACAAGTAATTATCAGAATTCTGGTTTATCATGTGGAATCACGAATTATGACCCATTTGATTGGTTTGCTAACGGTGAAGTATAGATGAGTATTATGGGTTTGATGCTGGCAATCATTCTTTTCTGAAATAAACCAAGAAGGTTAACGGTGTTACTGTCCTTCCTATTCTCACTCGAAAAGACGTTGCATTACTTTCTAAATAAAGAGCTTTGGCTAAATGGTGGAATGCCACAAATGGAGTGAGATTTTTAATTATTATTTTGGAGGATTTTTCTCACAAAAATTACGTTTTTGGATAAGAACTGATTGAAAGACAGGCCGTGGCCAAGTCTTCCAAACCTAGAGACTGTAAAAACTGCTAAAATTTGAGAGTCAATAAATTTTAATTCCTATTTATTTCATGGTTATTTTTCGTTGAAAATTTCATAATTAATTATTTCATATGAATGTAATTCTTCAAAAAGGAAGATCGACTGAAATTTCCAAAATTAAAAATAAGATAAGGTCCAAGTTCGCAGGGAAACGCCATTAGGTTGGCGTCAACGCGTTTTTACAGGAACCTTACACTGCATAGTTCATAACTCAAATAAACATTGTTCAGAACGATTTCCTAGTTGTGCTGCAAATTTTAGTTGTTTTCCCTCAGCTTAAATCGGTTTACGCTCCGTGCGCCGCCAATATTTAGTTCGCTCCACTCACTTCAAAAACACGAGGTTTCACTCCAAAGTCAGCTTCATTTTTCTGCAGTGTTTTGTCGGAGTTGGGTCACAACTTTTAGCATCTGAACTTCAACGTTCCGCGGGGCAAAAGTTGTGATCGTCCGCTAAATGACCCTTCACGTAAATGCTTGTTCCTAAGTCCCAAGATTAAACACCTCCTGGGCGGCAGCGTTGCCACGTCAATCGAATTAAATCTTCCTTGCCCCAGCTTTTTGAGCAAAAAAGGGAACATTCTGTAAAGAATTGACACTTGCGCTTGAGAGTTATCGTATCCATTGAGACAGTCTCACGATCCAACTTTAGGATGTTGTCACGGAAGACTAACATTCGAGATAGAGACAACTTCATTTCATGCAAAACTTAACGTAAACGAATAGTGATTGCTCATTTATGCTATCCAAGTCACCTAATAGACCATCGCGATACAAAGAAGCTTGAACTACCAATCGTGCAATTTAATGATCGAAGCGGAGAAATAAAAAAATAATATAGTTGGAGGCGATATTGGCCTTATAATCACTCGATTCGTTTCATTTGGGATATAATTAAAACCTACATCGATAACAGGAAAAAATAAATCTGTGTTTTAAAGAGAATCTCTTTTGCTTGAATTGGATCAGAATGGTACTTAAAAGACACGATAATCTTTAAAAGGAATTCGCCCATTGTATCACTTAAACGAAAGCCAATGTAAATGAAAATAGGAGCCAGGAATTGTTTAAAGGTTTTGAGGAGGAAATAATAAGAATTTCACCACAGAATGTATGAGAGGCTTGGAGAACAAGGCGTAAAAATGCAGTTTATGAAAAAGTTAAAATAATAATGATTTCAAGTAAAACTAGTCTTAATGCATATTCTGCGAGAAATTTGTCCCCAAATTCAAATTTCTAAGAATCTAAAAGTCAATTTGAACTTTCTTTCTGCCTTTAGTATATCTATGTAATTTCTAAACTTTAAACACGTATTTCTCAAAATAGCAAAAACTGCACTTATGCGCCTTGTTGTCAAAGCCCCTCATATGAAGTTATGATGCGATTGCATTGGGCATAAAAGTCTCTTAGATCCAGAGTCCAGACTCTTAAAACATTTGACAAAGAAAGAATACTTTTAGGATTTTTGCTTGAACCGGAAGGAAATCCGCTTAAATTAAGAAGCTTGACTCTCGGTTCAAGCAGAAATCCGATTGAATCAGAAGTATATGTCTCTTGTCAATTTTTTTAGGAGGCTAGACTCTGGATCCAAAAGACTCTTTGTCTGATGTGGATTCGATGATGATCCCTCCAAAATTCATGTTCTGACCCGCCTAACTTTCATGAATGACTAGAAACATGATGGATAACGGTTTTCGCCACGATTGATTTTCGTTCTAGATCCTGGAGTGATATTTTCACCAAGTTTCATGCTTTTAGCCTAAAACGAAATCGTCACCTTTCGGCCTAAGTATCACAAGCGCCATGTGATGTTTAAAAATTTCCGCCGCCATTATATTTTTAAGCAGAGAAATTGTTCAAAGAAGCTGTCCGAAAATTTCACTAAATTTTCTTTAAGCTGCCGATTAAATTCAGTGATATTTTCAAACAGATTCAACCAGCAATTTATTCCGATATAAGAAATAAAATGGCGGCGGAAATTTTGAAACGTCGTGCTGCTTGTGATACTTCCGACAGAGCACAGGGAAGAATTTCATGAGCCGCCCTGCGCCGTCCGCAGCGCGCATGGCGCACGACCCACTTTTCATTAATACACTTCATCTGGCGTTGAGAGTTCACTAATTACTTCACTTGACCAGTGTGTAATTTTAAAAGTCGAAAATTAAAAAAAAAAAAAAAAATTACACGATACAAGAATTCCTCCACTAGGGAGCTCTCCCCGCAAGAAATCGTTCCCCACTCGCCCGCCGGGAGAGTCGCGGCGCGCGGCGCGCCGCCATCTAATCGCGCACTAAATCGCGCACTAGCGCCTACAAACCTAAAGGGATACGTCGCGCATGGCGCAATGCTGGAAGTATCCCTTTAGGTTTGTAGGCGTCCGCGTTTCGAGCTGGCAGCACGCCGCGACGCGACGCGGCGTGCCATAAACTAGCCAACAATTAATAGGTCAGGGTGTTAAGATGTAGACACTTTGACATCAAATTCGAAATTAGCGACTCAAGAAACATCAGTAACGAAACTTTCGTGATCTTTCTGTCATTATTCGACTTATTTCTTCCTATTCTACAGTTTTGGATCATAGTGCGCCGCGGGCGGCGGCGCACATGATATTCTCCCCTGTACTCAATCGTGATACTTCTGCCGGAAGGTGACGAAATGTCCCGACCCTACACGGAGAAAAAAACTTCGTACGCAGGACCCGAGGTTTAGGTCATATGGATCTCTGAAGTTTTCGGATTGAGCATCTGAACACTTTAGGTCCAGCTGCTGAGGTTTGGATCACCTATCTGAAACTTCAGTTCTTACATCTGAAGTACTTCGGTTTTCACATCCGAAGAACTTCGGTTCTCACATCTGAAGTACTTCAGATGTAAGAACTGAGGTTTCAGATGTGTGATCCGAACCTCGACAGCTAGACCTAAAGTGTTCAGATGCTCAATCCGAAAACTTCAGAGATCCAAATGACCTAAACTTCGGGTCCCACGCACGAGGTTTTTTTCTCCGTGTAAGCGACCACAATATAGGTAATTCCATCCACTTGAAAAGCATGTAAAACTAAGATCTCTGAAACTGTCGCAGGTGAGAAGCGAGAGCGGAATTGGATCTCCGGAACTGCGCATGCGCGCCAAAGTGATCACGGTGGAGAGCGAGAGCTTGGGGAGCTTGAGCGACTGCGACACGGAGCCGAGCACCTACGCCACGTGCTGCTCCGAATGCGAGCGCTCAGAGGACCAGAATCCGACCACCATCCCCGCGCACCCCAACAACCTCCCCCGCCGCCCACGCAACGACACCCCCCACCTCGACAGCGACCACGGCCCGGACACCAATAACAACAAGGATCCCGGGAAGCGAGGGGCGGAGCGCAGGGAGCGGACCCAGGAGAGCCGGCTCCACGAAGCCATGAACTACCAGGTCAAGACCAACCCAAAATCAGGTATGTTTCGTGCAGATCCACGTCCGCCATTGGATCGCTTAAGGCGGCAATAGGGCCGTTGAAAAGATAGTATTCGAAGAGAGGAAACCCGTGTTGGTGCTGCTACATACAGCCATTTAGTATACACAGAGGACAAAAGTGGCGAAGACTAAATTGCTAGACTATGTTTGATTTTCAGAAAATTTAGAAGCCAGTGCTTCATTCTTGGTGTCGATTAATATGTCTCTTGTCGAGTGATTAGGCATCTGTTACGAGGTTAAATTCCTGAAGATCATATGGATTGTATTTAGCAAAATGGAACCAGCGCGATTACAGTGTTGTTAAAATGTTGCTTCTTCATAAGTATCTTGTAAGTAAAAATCTCTCATAATGGCGAATACTTTTGGCTTTCCACCAAAGATTGTTAATTTTAAAAAGAAATAATTGTGTGAGCTTGTATAAAGTATTTTAAAAGAAAAGGAGAAGTTGAACGATTCTGAAAATACTGTAATCGCGCTGGTTCTTTTAAGCTAAATGCGATCCATACATAAAAAATAAAACTAACAAATATTGTTCTAATCCATCGACGCAGGAATCAAGCGCAAATTCTTTTATTCTACTTTTTCTCTTCAAATTGTGAGTGAATTTCTAGGACAGAGATTATCCAATTACAAGTTGTAACGTTTTCACACATTCATTTTTCTGACCTCCGAGATTTACAACGGAAGGAATATAACAGTTTTTACTGTATTTATCGAACTCTCATCTCTCGCGCTGGATTCCTTTTGAAATTACCACCTTGGTCATCATAACAGATCTTGATAGAGCTTAACAGGAAAAGGGTGGGCATGTAAAAACATAAAAATGGCGTATCGTTATGCATGAGCGTCTTCTTATCTCTGAAGATGATTCGATGGACGCCATATTTTGTAGTTCCATTATTTCAGCTACTCGTCATTTTTTTCGAATTTCGAGATCGCAATTTCTGCAGTTGTCAGAAGACTGAAGAATTCACTTACCAATTTTGACAAACAAATTCAACGTAATATAGCTGCGCGGTTTTTTCAGAGGAAAAATATCGCATTCGAGTGCCGTTTAGACAGTATCGAGTGCGATGTTTTTCTTTTTAAAAAAACACAGTTGTTGCTTGCATTTGTTTGTCAAAATTGGTGAGTGAATTCTTTAGTCTCCTGAAAACAGAATTGCGATCTCAAAATTCGACAAAAATGACGAGTAGCTGAAAAAATGGAACTAGTTGATGCGATAAATCGCATATCGTTCTGACACAAAATGTGGCATCCCTCGAATTACCTTAAGATTTGAAATCTGAGAGACTTCTCTAAAAAAAGCATAATATTGAAATAAGTAGCTGACATATTCTCATATTTCAGGTAAAAAGCTCGAGGGTGAGGAGATGCACATCAAAATCACGGAGACGAAAGAAAACATCAAGGCTATCACAACCATCCATCTCTTCCACACGCCCGACCATTCCTCGGAGATTGAGGGCAACGTCAGCCGGAAGAAGAGACTCTTCACGCCGAACAAAAAACCGACCGAGACCGGAAGCGGCGGCAAGTACCGGAAACTGTTCTACGAGCTCCCGGATACGTCAACCGGTACCCATTTCGCGGAGGAGGAGTTCGTGTACGAACCCCGCTTCCGCACGACCACCACGAAGCTGGTCATGAAGGCGCGGAGCATGATCAACCTCAACGACGAGGACCAAGCGAACGGGGAGCACATGGCCGCCGCAAGCCCGGATCGCACATCAGGGGTGAGGAGTTCGAGGAGCTTCCGGGATATCCAGCGGCACAAGTCAGAGCCGGATCTGGACGCCATCCGAACCGCGAGAGAAAGCGCCAAGCGTTTCGATTTCAAGGACGCCGGTCACTGCCAGCACTTGCACTCGGAGTCAAGCGATCGGGTGGCAGCGGAAAATATGAAAAACCTCGCGAAAGATGAGAATAGAAACATATTAAACCTTACAGACCATTCACGTAGCGGGACGAACACGAACCATCCGGCCCGAGGGACCAAAACCTTCGATTCCGCCCGGGGCGCGTCGACGCTCCCGAAGGTCCGAACTAACGAGACCAGATCCGGAGAGTGCTGGATCACCGGAGCGACCTTCAAAACCCCGACAGAGGTCAAACCCGAGAATTTCCACTGGGGCACGTGTCCCCGCCGCGATAGGTTCTGCTTCTACTACCCGCGGAAACGCAACCGGGAGATAATCGACGACGAGCTGCCCGATCCGGATAAGGTCAAGGACATACGGAAGAAGTTCGAGCAGACCATCAAGACGGAGCACGCAAGCCAGACGTCGCCGAGACCCGCGTGCGGGAACCGGAAGAGCCACTTCAACACGTGGTCGCCGACGTACCACACGTACCCTACCGTCGAGATCACGCAGAAGAGTCACAAGCTCTCGGAGTCGCCCAAGTACCGCTACTGGTCGGACACGACGAGCGTCTCGTCCGGAGTGGCCAGCGATTTCAGCTGCGAAACGGACTCAGAGTCTAGTCCCAGGGCGGAGACGCTCGAGACCTACCACAGGAGCGAGTCGGATCCCGGACAGCCCGTCTCCGCCGACACGCTGAAGAAGATCCGGGCGTGCGGGACGTCGACGACCTACTACGGCGGCCGCGTCATCGCCTGCGACAAAGGGACCGTCCGGAGCCCCATGACGATGACCATCATGGACGAGATCAGGCAGAACATCAAGGAGAACGAGGTTAACCTCCAGTTGGGCATCAAGTCGCTCCAGAACAAGTACAGCGGCATGAAGTTCAAGCTTGTCAAAAGCAACAGCTGCGGCAGCAGGTTGGAACTGACGGGCACCAACGCGAGCAGGCTCCGGAGGCAAAACCAACAGGAGAAGAGATTAGAAAGGCTAGAGAGTGTGAGTGAGAACGACCTAACGAATCCCGGTCACGAGCGGAAGGAAAACACAACGCACTATCCGCCTGAAGACACCAATTTAGACAAGAGATCTTGTTCGGAGTGTAGCTTACCCCAGGAAAGAAAGCAAGACGTAGTTGAAGAGTCTTTCAAGTGTAGCATACTTCAAGAGAATCAACAAGACGCGGCTGAGGAGTCCCCCCCGAAGTGCAGTTTACCCCAGGAGAAGGAACAAGAAGTTCCTGAGGAGTCTCATTACCATTCGGATTACAATTCGATCTGTCTCATTGAGAACGGCGAGGTCCAGACCTCGGCTCAGCCGGGCGATCTGAGGGATTTCATCCGGGCCAAAGGGCAGAGCACGAGGGACATCGTGAAAGCCTTCGAGTCGGCGGCCCACAAGGAGGAGACGCCAACTGCGCCTTGGAGGAGCCTCGTGGAGTCCCGACGGCAGGCCAACCGAATGGCAGAAGTCAAACGCGCTCCTCTCTTCGACGAGATGGAGTTCGAGGAATTCGAGGTCCTCGACGAGTCAGCTGCCAGAAAGAATGCGAACCAAAGCAGTCCGCCCGTCGTCATAGAACAAAGCTCGTGATAACGGAGCGATAAGTTCCTTTTGAAATTTAAGACGAATGCTGCCGTGGTAGGGAAAAACACCATAAGAACTATCAGGCGTTGCCAAATTTACTTTTAATAAAACACAAATTTCCTGCTGAACTTATGAATAATTTCCTTGACATTTTTCAGACAATTTTGTTCGCAATTTCATCTCCAGCTCCTGAAAATTTCAAGGAAAAATATTTCCAACACCACTCAGAAATAAACATTATATTGAATGAAATTTGGCAACTCTCGAATGCTCATACTCCGTTCTTCCTCAGCACGGTAGAATGGATCAGTTAAGCTCGTCACAGAATCGTGACTTGATGGTTGGTTCATGTAGATTGGCTGAAAATAAAAAGATCTGTCCGAACAGCACCTTTCTACTTTCAATATTAACCGAGATATCGCGCTTAGAAAAATTTGGTTTATGACGTCATCCACCGCGGTTATGCATGCCATGATCTCTTCCACTTTGGATTCATCAACCGGTGATACACACATTTGCACTGTTCACTTAACGTGAAACTCAAATAAAAGCAAGGTGGAAGAAACCAAGGGTGTCACTACTGCGGTGGATGACGTCATTGACCGAATTTTTCAAAGCGCGATATCTCGGTTAAAATTGAGAGTTGCTGTTTGGACAGATCTTATTATTTTTAGCTCTTCTGCAAGAATCAAGTGTCGAAACACCATTCTGTGCCTGGCGCAACTGACCCGTTCTGAAAATAAGCAAGTCAGATCTGAAGTCCCTTTGTATTGAGATTTATAAGAGATGTGAGATTCATTTTTCATTGGCTTCAATTTAGACTCTGTACTTCCGTTGTTTCACTAACTGCCAGAATGATTACATATACACATACTGGTTGCAAATATTGTAAACTAAATATACCGAAGGACTAGGAGAACATACAAGAAAGAGAGGAGGAACAGAAAAGAGGGATTTGGAAAAGAGTTCATCAAGGATTACGATACAAATTACAAACTGTGTAATCTTCCTGTCGGTTTGCGACATCGGGAGCTGAGATGTCTTCTTTCAAAGGTACTCTATCTGGTCAATTTTTCTAAGAGTAGGTACGTAACAATCTAGCGATGGTTCTACTACAAATGAACGTTGCCAAGTTGCAAAACACCCAGTCAATCGAGTGTTTTCAGGAGTCTGAAATTTGCATACAGTTTTACTCCATTCTTGTTGGTGTCCTATCTTTTGACCACACATAAACTCTGTATATGCATTTAAAAACTATCCGATTCTTTGCCATACAAGTTTGAGTCTCAGGTTTCAGTCACCATTTATGTTGCATCATGTACCTATTTGTCCAAAATTGCTGCTCGTAAAACGGTTGGAACCGACTGAAAATTGTTTTGAAAGAATTTGGGAATAGAAGGAGATGAATGAGAGATGTACAGAGCTGTGCCACTCACAATAAGTTCGGAATGAAAAAGAGTTTAAATGGTCTAAAATTTAAAATAACTTTAAGTCATACTAAATCAGATTTGTGAATAACTAGGTGGAGTCGGTAAACCAAAAGGTCCTCTGAAAATATTCCGTCTTCGAAAGGGAAACGTTTCCGCAACTTCATTCACTTCGTTCATTCACTCGAAGTTCACAGTATGCGTAGTCTTGATTGACTAAAATCATGCGGATTGAGATCCTCTCAAAACTTCTGATGTATGTTGTAGACCTGCTTACTTTCGGAAAAATTAAAACTCTTTTGACATTTTGTAATGTTTATGAATTCAGTTGTTGTTATTAATTTTAAAACGATGAAGCGTTGAATTGCACGTGCGCATATTTCAATTGAATTACATTTTGCAATAAGGAACCACTACTTCTGGCTCTCTCATAAAAGCACATATCTACATAGAGAAGCCAATGGTATGTATGTTGTTTCTAAAATGGGCCAGAAATAGAGGTTCCTTTTTGCTAAATGTTATCCAATTTAGCTGTTAATTTGTTAATGCTTATAAGTTTATGAATTTGTTCTGATTTTAAAGTATGAGGAATGAAAATAAAAAAATAAATAAAAATTAAAGTGTTAGTAATTATATTTGTAGCTAGTTCATGCTGAGTTAGAAGTAAACATGGGATGATCGTGAAATGGAGGAGAGATGGAAATAATAAACATTCATTAATAGGGTATTAAAAATAAGTTTTAAGATTCATCATTAGGTCAAATGCAAAGTCTACACTGGAAAAAAAACACATTGGATCTGGAGTCCAGACTCTTAAAAACATCGACAAGAAAAAATACTCTTGATTCGATCGGATTTTTGCTTAGATCAAGAACCAAGCCTCTTAATTGGAGCGGATTTCCTTCATATTAAAGCAAAAATCTGATTGAATCAAGAGTATTTTTTCTTGTCAATGTTTTCAAGAGTCTGGACTCTAGATCCAATGTGTATTTTTCCAGTGTAGAGGATTCAATAAAACTAGTACGGAAAATATTCGATGATTTGAAACGTTGAAATAGTCCAGAGTTTTAATGGAGCCCTTACAAGAGACGGAAGTTTACATTTGGAATGATTAAAAGCTTAAGCATTTCGATAAGCTTGGCGGGAAGGCGGCAAGAAGTTGGAACTTTAATTGCAGCTGTTTTGGGAATCTAAGAATGACGGCTGAGTCGAGTCATTTTAAATTGCGTATAGAACTAGGACCACGACTGTCAAATTTCGTCTCAAATGTTGAATAAAGTTCAACTAAAGTTTCGAATTCATCGAAGTTATTATCATACTACGTGAAAGATTTGCACTAAATTTTCCGATGAGAAACTATAATTTCTGACTAAACCATAAAATCACCTATTTGTGGAACTAAATTTTAAAATTTGGAAACTAATGGCGCACAGTTGCACCTAAAATGAGCCAGCAATCGAAGTTTCATGATGCAAAATCAAGATATTTTGGCTGCAATACATAACAACACTGGAAAAAAAAACACATTGGATCTAGAGCCCAGACTTTTAAAAACATCGACAAGAAAAAGTACTCTTGATTCAATCAGAATCTAGCTTAGATCAAGAACTAAGCCTCTTCATTTAAGCGGATTCCGTTTTGATTCAGCAAAAATCCGATTGAATCAAGAGTATTTTTTCTTTTCTATGTTTTCAAGAGTCTGGACTCTAGATCCAATGTGTTTTTTTTTTCCAGTGAACTGATAACTACGGCAACATGGAAAAATCCTTTGCGTCTGCAACATTACACCGCCAATTCAATAAATAACAATATTTCATGCTCGTAATATATTTCCTGGGCGGTTTGCATTTGAGTTACGAATTTCTGGAGCATGCGAAAACTTCGAGCGCGCGGATTTCGTAAATCTTATTGTTTTGTTTTCGCTGCGCACTTCTAATGGAGCTCCCGCAGTAATGTTCTCCTCCAAGCCATTCACCCATTTTTCCCATAAGAAAATTGAACGAGAACAAATCAATTAACGAACAATGAATTAAGGTCATTTTTTCATCTTCAGAGACTTTGGATTCTAACAAAGAGTCTTGGCAGTAGTCAAATCGCAGTCTTGCTCTTATTTTCAACTGATGTTTGTTAAAATAAAACGAACTTCAAATTGGGATTATTGCTTGTTTACCACAGATAAAATAAATGATATATGATTTTTTTAATTCTAAGGATATAATTTCGACTTGAGTGTTGTCCTCCCATACGAGGAGTAGATAGACATTATTGAGGGAAGTCGTAGAAACCCGTGCTCGCTTCTGATTAGTGCCGGATAACATCATTCGGTTCGGCGCGAAACCGGGGCGTTTTGAATTTGCGGATAAGTTGAGCGATTTGAACTGCATATTTCTCGGTTGTAGAGGTACTTTCTTTTGCGTTTTCAATGTGCGCATCGTGTTCTACGCGCCATTTACCTTTGGAATGATGAATTCGCAAGTCAAAATTCGTTCATAGCTCAGTGACCCGTTTCCGGAGGTCCTGGTGAATTTGTTCTATTCTGCGCAAAAATCCGTGATTTTACCATAGGATTTTCGATTTTGATCATTGATGGGAATTCCTCACAGAATTCGGACAAGATCTCTGACTGAGACCCGACAACTACGTTCGGAAGCGGGAGACGATATTTTGAGACAGCGTCACTCTGGCTGCAAGTAAACTTGACTGACGTAGGTATTTACATTTCCAGGAGGGCAAATAGAGTCTCAAAAGCTGCAGCGGCCCCTCAAAAAGCACGATCGAGACGACTCCACGCCCACGCAGGCAGTCGCAGGAGTGGATGACATCTGAACCCACATATTTATAACAGGAACACTTCTGAAAGTATATATATTATTCAAAAGCGAGAAAAAAAACCCCTTCAACCACCGCGTTTGTCAAAAACGGCAATTGAGTGATGATTGATAAGCATGCTTAATCGCACGGTTCGTTCGACGATGCCTACGCTAGGAAAAATGTTTGTTTTCTTGTGTCGTATGAACATTCGCGAGTTGCCAAATTTACTTCAATAAAATGGTAATTTTAGAGGAAGGTTATGAATATTTTTCCTTGAAATTTTCAGGAACTCTGGCTAAAATTGCAAACAACAATATCTGAAATATTAGTGGAAAAATATTCATAAGTTCATCAGGAAAATAGTGTTATATAAATGGAAATTTGGCATTATTTTTAGATTACAATTACAGAGCTTCATACGGCGTTTTTCTTTAGTACGGCAATATTATTCTTGGTTTGTGTTAGTGTTGGAAGTGGCACACAAACCAACCGAAATTTCGTGTTGAATTCAGCACAGAAAACAGTGAAAAGCCCGGTAAATCGCAGAGTCAATCAGAGGTATGGATTACCTCCAGTGGCGAAGTTTGAATAACTGATTATCGATGTTTCCCTGTTTGAAGCTATGGTGAATGATACACATTATTGAAAAAATAATTGCTTCAGTTACGAAGAGCTTCAATCTCACATCAGTATTGCGATTTTGGAAAATGAGAAATTTACTCATAGCGGCAGTTAAATCGATTTATATATCTGAATTATTTGGCAAAAAGGTTATGCAATAGAAGATGCAAAATGCAGAGTTGAACGATGGTTTGGTACTTAACTTTAATCTCTGACTACGACACTCGCTTTCCGTGCCGTGAACTGACCAAAAAACCTATCCTGCACAATGCATGTCAATACATACAAGCGCTTTGTTAAATCCAAATGGTGGATCTATAAGCATTAAAATTATACAGGGTTATTCAAAAGTCACGCACCACTGGGCATGAGGGGGTTGGCCATTTGAAATTTTTGAGTTGCCCCCCGCACCCCTCCCTCCCCCCGAGGGAATCAAAAACTGGAAAGTACCTAAAAAATTTTCCTCACAATACGAGGAAAAACGTCTTAAACCACAAGTCAAAATCATAATTAGGACTAAAGTTATGGCCAGTGGTGCGTGACTTTTGAAGGACCCTGTATAAGTGGATATTAGTGTGAATTGGCACGTACCATTTTTGCTAGGCTGGACGGATTCTATGGTGGGCTGAGGTTCCGAGGGTGAATTGGAGGGGGTGGATCCACTTCCACCGACTGTGCTTACGCTTCGACAGTGCTGACAACATTCCTGAAATAGAAAAAAAACACACTATATTATAAAAAAACTTGGTGCTAAAGGTATGTACTTTGAAAGGGACCTCATAAATCATCGGGAATTCACGTGCGATTGAAGTATGATGTGGATTACGTTGGGCCTTGTCTCCACGGGTCGTTTTCATGGGATTTGTCCCAAGTTCGAATCGCTGGAACGAAACTTCTGGGATTTTTCCCAGTTACCGTCTCCACGGGACGGGGCTTACACAGTCCTGCGACTAGTTTGTGCGGGAAGGTAAATTAGTTAAAGTCGAGTATTTAACCGGAATTAAAATAATAATTGCACTCAATTGGCAATATAGACACATTTCTCTAAACTATAAAGGAGAGCCCCCAATTTTGTACCCAATGTTTCAGCGACTTCCCGAAGGCGGATTTCCTTAGGGAAATGGGAGGGAGATTTGATGCATCTTCATTTTTTAAATAAAGATGACCAAAAAAAGGAAAGAAAAAAAACTCAAAGCAAAGACACACTATTTCTTAAAGTTACCATGGATTTTTTTAAAGAAGATTCTCATTCTGTGAAATGGTTCGTTTGCAAGATGAACGTGATTTTTTAAAGTTTATTTCATCACTTTTTTTGGGAAGTTGTATTTATTCGCAGATTGATTTTAATTTCTTGGAAAAAATACTGATATTTAAGTTTGCGGATTGTATATGTCCTCTTATTAGTAAGAAACACCTTAATGCAAAAGTGGAAGTAAAAGTGAACTTTTTTGACAAGTCTTTTGTTGCGAGGTGTAATGGCTTAAACTGTATGCGGACAATTAAAGGTGAGGTTCCAGTAGAGTTTTACAAGTCTCTTGAAAACTTGATTTTGGATGTCGACTTTGACGTGGACATTTTTCATCGTAAGTATTGAATATAGTATTACACTATAATATTATATTACTAGCAGGAAACCCGTGCTACGCACAGGAAAACCCCACCATCAGCAATCACTGTGATTAGTGATCAGTTACTAATTGTGTTTCTGAATTATTATCTACTATTTCAAAATTGGCGAGACGCACTGGTTTGATAAAAATGCAGAGATTAGTAGTATGCTGATTAAAGCTGCTATTTTGGTCTGTTCTGCAGTAAGCGCATGTGATAATTATAATAATCAAAAATACCCAATCAAAAGTTGGTTATTTTCATAAGGATTTGTTACTTTTGTCAGTTCAATGTTTAATTGAAGTTAGCATGGTGAGTTTCAGCCGCGAAAATTACGGGATTTAACCAGCGGTTTCGTCTAATTCTCAGAAATGGCGGGTTTGTCATCTACATCGCGGAGAAAACGTGATTTTTCCAGGGATTTTGTAAAACAAATTAGAAATTACACGATAATCACCACGATATCACTGCAAATACGTCGTGTTCCTAGCGAATTTCTAAGATTATTATAATTGCACGTTATTCACATCAATATCGTGGTATACACGCGAATTTCTGACTCAATTAAGACTACACAATGTGCGCATAAAACTCGTAAACATATGTTACTTGGGATGGGCGAAAACGTATGATTTTCCTTCAATTTTGTATGATACCACATACCCACTCCGGAGTTCAAATAGTTGCTCGTCTTATTTCTGCTCGTTTAAAGTGACGAATTGGAAGAATCCAAATTCAATTTCACGAGAACTATGAAATGTAACCATGTGGAATGGTTTCCTTATATAAGATTTAATGTTTTGAAATAAAAAAAGAAAAAAAAAAAAAAAGGCATGTCGAAGCTATGTTCTAGTTTTGCTCCGCTGTCAGCACCGCGTCTGCAGGCGCAGTGTGACCGAGCCGTCATCACAGTACAAAACGCCTTCAATCTAGCAAGCGGCAATGTGGACATCCCCCGTGGAGTAATAGTTCTATCAAAAGCGCCTTCCACGATCGGAGTCAAATATTGATGAAATGCGCGCGAAAACCCCGTTTCTCCTCCGATTGCAACGTTGCACATCGTCTTTATGGTCCATTTTGGTTTATTTATTTTATTTTTGAAGCCAAACAACAGCTTCTCTTAAAATTTTCCGAGAATTTGCCCAAATCATTTCCAAACAGAAGATAAAAAAAGTAACAAAAAATAACCCTAGGCGATGTGAAGACTAAATCACAACAATTTATTTACTTTCGGACTTGAGCAGTTAAATTTTCGCAAAAAAAAAGAAAGAAAAAAAACAGAAAACGGAAGGCTCCGCGAAGCACATTTTTCACCAATCTTTTGCAAAAAAAAAAAAACGGAAGAAAACAAAAGGATCCGCGGAGCAAATATCTCATACTTTCGCAGAGGAGACCAATGCCATAGAATAAAGAGTCTATGCCAATGCACAGACAGATTTTCCAGATTTTCACATCCCCAAGAGAGTAGCCCGGCAACGGATGCACGAGTCGGAGCTCGCAAAAATCATGGCGCGGCGTTTCCAACAGCGCTACGCCGAACTCGTTCCATCTTCCTCGCACTCGTTGGACGCCGAACTCCTTCCATCTTCCTCGCACCCGTTGCGCGTACCAGAAGAACACACGTAAAATTTATCAGCTGTCTTCCAGCGCGAGCCGCGGAACTTGCTCCATCTCACTCGCACTCTCTCTCGCACCCGTTGTCCTTACGGGAAAATCGACACACGCGGACCGCGATATCCCGCGAACCGGCGGGCGGATCGCGAAATCCTCCCTTATCCGGCGCCTCGGGGTAGAGAGGGATCCCAGTGCGGAATCTCAGGGTCACACGGCCTCCCGTTCACGAGATCCGCTGATACGTGAGTCAGTCAGTCAGTCAGTCAGTCAGTCAGTGAGTGAGTCAATCAACGTGAAGTCTGCTTTATTAGTATAGATAGATAGCCAGCATGTCTCCTTCACGAAATCCATTTGTTTATTTGTTATGTACGCTTTCCTTTTGTATATGTATTTTTTTTATGACCTTTACATATAAAGACCTATACATAGGTCTCATTCAACTATGCTATGATAATCTTCCTCTCCCCCCCCCCCTTCATCAGTCCAATAGTTTTTAGAGGTACAAGTAGACTGAAAATACTTATAAAATTGTTTGAGTTGAATTAATTGGTATATAATGTTTGTTCCTAGAACTAATTTTATGCGTTTTTGAGTTGCGAACATTATGTGATTGGCGTTGTAATAATTCTAAGATAGATTACATTTGTTTTTAATTAGTTTTTTAAGGGGAAATGTTAAAGTTTGAATCTGAGATGTGGACAACGAAAATTTTGTCGAACACCGTGTCTTTTAATAACTCGCTTTAGGTAAAATTTATTTAAAGTCTTTTTACATGATTGTCAAAGAGTTAAAGAGCGAACGTGAAATTGACTACATTTTGCAATTAGGAACTATAAAATCCGGCCTTGTTTAAAAACAACGTATGTGCCATTAGTTTCCCTTTGCACATAAGTGTTTCTTCAAATGAGCCAGAATTTATAAGTTCAAATTGCAAAATGCAGTCCAAATGTGAAGCTAAGAGCATTAGGCGCTGGAGCTGACGAAAGTAAGGAGGAGTTAAAAAAAATGTAGTTGGAAAAAGAAAAGAGGAAGTACTGGCGCGCTGTTTTCTTTTTCATTATATCATGTAAAAATTCGTAAGTACATTAATATTGTCACTACATTCATTAGAATTTTTTATATATATTTAGCAACAATGCACTTACTTTTGAAAATTAATTTCCATGGAAGCAATCTACTTTTCAGTGAGGATTTAATTTTCAAAAAGGATTTTGCTACCATTGTTCATCAATCCGTTCGTTAGTTCGTTTGGTTGACTGTAGCTTGCGGTTATTTATTGTGAGATGTTCATTTGACGAATTTAAAATATCATATATCTTGAGTATAGTTGAAATTTCGGAAATTAACCAATATTCCTTCGACGTGAAAGTGGTTGCACGAGTTAAGCGATTAACGGACGTTCGGAGGGCATCTAGGAGTAATTCTTCATTTTTTTATTTCGATTTGAAAGACAACTCTGGGTCCATCAAATGTGTTTGTTTTGATGCACTCTTACATGAAAAGTTCAAAGTAATTTTTTCCCCCCTATAGACTTTCCCTCTTTTTTTTCTGCGTGTTTGGGCAGGAGTTACTTCATTCTCTGCATGTGTGATGATATCTAAAGTCTCTTTATTTCTTTCAAATAAAAAAAAAAAAAATTATAAGAAAATGAAGTAAATTAAAAAAAAAAAATTGAATAGTGCCTAAATGAACTTAACTTGTAATTATATCATTCAAAAACATACATTTTCATGAAAAAACATTGTTTATTTTTTGAAAACAATAAACTGCTGTGTATGGGTTTCCTTGTGTCAGCACACAGCTTTGAAGTTAGTGGTTGTTTTTCTGCTCTGATTTACAGAAATTGATACTGAGTAGAAATTAATGGGGCATCTGTAGATTTGTTACTTGTGTTACTTTTTTTAAAAAAGTATCATTTAAAAAAAAAATTCGAAATAATTCACAACCATATCCTGCAGGTCGCATAATGCTTGCGTGGTTTCAAACATAATGGTAAAAAAGTAGACATGAAAAATGATTTAATCAAGATCTTACCATCGTTCAATCATGATTATTTGCGCCTTCAATAACCGACTATGCAACGTGTTTAACAGGTAAAAATCATGATTTAATCATGATTGACCTTTGGAAGGCACAAAAACAATCGTGATTCAATCATGATTTTCCTCAAAATTTCGTCAACCGATTGATGACGTCAACCGTCAAACAATCAAATTGATGTTGGTGTATCTCCTCTCAAGCGGCGTAAGTTACGTAATGATTATTTGCCTGCCGTAGATAATCCTGGAGGTGCTGGAGATAATAATGATAATAATCCCAATGGTGCTGGTCCTTCTTCGAAAAAGAACAAACATGAACAATGTAGTAATGAATAAAATATCGCACAATTCGTTTTCATTTCTTCTTCTTCTCTCAGTGGGTCCTAGGGATACAAGTACCATACTTGGTACTGGGAAAAATATTGATTAACTCAATATTTTTCCCAACTTCGTAAGTGGGATTTTTCCCTCGGACAAATCTCGTGAAACGGCTCACGGAGACAAGGCCTTAGTGAGGCATGGAAGTCAGAGAGTCCTCTCCCTTGGTTGAATTTTTCAAACGACGATTAGATTAGACGAAAAAAATTTGCCCCGGGTGAGGATCGAACTCACGACCTTAAGATTATGAGACTTACGCGCTGCCTACTGCGCTACCGAGGCGATGAGGAACTTTCTGCTTACTCAGATATTTTTAACATTGATCAAAAAACGCACATCAACGTAGCGTTGAAAAGAAAAGAGCTTCGAAGAAATAGAAATGAAAACTCAGCAATTTTAGTACAATTTAATTTCTTCAAAGCCTGATAGGAGCAACGAAAAAAGAGAAAATGAAGGGGATAAATTATAGGTATGAGCTCAAAAGTTTCCCTCGAAATGTTGAGGATCCACCTCCTGCGCATAAAAGGAAAATGGGATCAATCAAAATTAATTAAACGAACAGAACCTTAAAAAACTGCGAGTATCATCAGAAACCAGATTTAGCCGGACGCCAAACAAATATGCACTTCCGGTTTTCCGGTTTTTCAGAAGTCTTCTACCAAAAAGAGTTGAAAAATTTGGTAGCAATGTGTTTGAATTTCACAGAATTTCTTTCTCCGTTTTTTACAGTCAACATTAATCGATATTTTCTCCCTAATCAGACATTTTCTTTCCTTCTCACTTCCAGATATTGTTCATGCATATGGAAAAGTGTATATTGATATCTTAAATGGAATCCTCTGGGATCAGCGGATTTCCAAAGATAACAAGAGAAGGATATACAACGCTGTGGTTAAAAGAATATTAACATACGGATGTGAAGTTTGGAAGTTGAAGAAATGGACACAGGATATGTTAAGATCAACGGAGATGGATTTCTGGAGGAGGTCGGCAGGGATTTCTAGGAGAGATCGGGTCCGTAACGGTCCGAAGTCAGGGTGTCTACAAAAACAGACTGACCGGAAATCAGTATTTCTTCAGTGCTTTTTCAGTACATTCCCGAGAAATTCAGTACCTCCTCAACAGAAAAAGTCAGTACTTTTTTGGTACCTCCAATTGACGAAATTCGAAAAATTTCAATTTTTCGCTCAAATTGCGAGAAAAATGAAACAAATTGCGGACCTATTTGCGGAATTTCCGCACTTTTCCAGCATTTTCGTACAGCCCTTAAAAAATCAGTACCATTTCCGGACTTGTAGACACCCTGGAAGTAAATGAATATTCATTAGAGGCGCTTCACGTTTCGTGGCCGAACTGTCTCAAGACTTTGACTGATAAAATTCCAGAAAAACCGATTCGACATGGAGAGTTGCGGGAAATCGAGAGGCTCTGCGTCAAAGACGAAGTTGGTTTTGAACTAACTAAAACTGATGAAAGAGGAACCGTTAATCAAGTGCGCACAGAAATAGAAGTTCAAATAGGATTCGATAAAGTTCCAGGCTGATTTAAACCCAACTTAACAGTGCATAGACTAACTTATTCAATTTTGCACGCCGAAATTCTGTTCCCGTCGACAGGAATATCCAATGAATACCTATATTCGCCACAATTATGCCCACAAGGATGACTGTAGAGGTCACTTTGTTCCGACGAAATTCTGATTGTCATATGAAGAATTTCGAAAGAGCTATCCTCAAAAAAAAAAAAAAAAAATCGGGAACAGAGGAGTCTCTTATTGATATACTTTATGCGAACAAAAATGATTCTATTGAGTGTTACCAAAACACCTCGTCACTCTCCGGCCTGGGTATCACAAGCGCCATGCGAAGTTTAAATATTTCCGCCGCCATTTTATTTTTTTAAAGAGATCAAATACAGAGAGATTTTTTTTTGTATCCTTTTTTTCATACCCTACATGACAATAATATGTTTACTTGATGATTCTACGCAGGACAAAATGTTCATTAACATCGTCCGAAATGCTAATCAAAGCAAAGATCTATCGTTAAAGTTTGGCAGCTCGTTGAAAATAGTGCGGGCGGGCGTTTTGGCATTAATTAATTTGAGCATGGATTGATTAAATAAACGAATTGCGTTTTAATGAGAGCGATGCATGCAAGCGTCCGGCGTACATAGCCCACCACTCGATGAGAGGGTGCAGATTGGCGAAAGATCGATTAAAATCAAGTGATTAATTGGTGCAGAAGGCGACACAAGTCTACGTATATGTTGCCGCATGTAGCCTAAAACAAGAGATTTTGAAAAATTTCAATTATAAATAATAACGGTAGCTCCTTTTTCACTCTTAGCGCTTCCTTTTCCTATAGGAGCCCTATCCGAAAATAGCCCAACCTCATAACCTGAACTAATGTGACCTACACCTGTACTGTTATGCTCAGGAAGAAAGCCGAGAGTAAGAGGATTCAAATAATTTAATTTTTTTGTAAGATTATGAATATATTTCCTTAAAATTTTCAGAAATTCTTGTTTACATTATACGGATGACACTCTCTAGAAGATTGATAGAAAAATACTGTTGAATTTTCTACCAGTAAATTATTATTATATCGAAAGAGAATACGCAATATATCCTATAATTTCCATACGGTATTATTCCTCAGCGTGGCAGTATAGTTATGTATTTATGTATGAAAATTTGAGAATATTTTCTGTTGTTCTAAGCATCTAATAATGGAACTTTTCTCCCTCAAAAATACAGGGATATTCAAAACTCTCGCACCACTGGCCATGAGGGGGGTGGCCGTTTGAAATGTTTGAGGTACCCCCCGCCCCAAGAGGGGATCAAAAACTGGAAAGTACCTAAAAAGTTTCCCCCTCGATATGAGGAAAACGTCTTAGACCGCAAATCGATACCATAATTAGAACTAAAGTTATGGCCAGTGGTGCGTGACTTTTGAAAACCCCCGTATCAATTAATTTCTGAGGATTGCCAGCAAATTTTATGGATTAGACGCCGATCGCACTGCATGACCCATGAGGAGAGAATACGGGCTGGTGTTGGGGGATCCTGTGGAATAAAGGGGCTTTTCTGCCCTATTTTAGCCAGAAAGTTAGTATTTAGATGGCAGGTTGTATTTCAAAGTGAAAAATTCTATGTATGGGGCAAAGGATCCAAGCTTTTGACTCTATCGGTTTGAGCTGAACATTCCGGCGATACTTTTTACCGAACTGTCTTCTGCGCTTTAGATACATTGCTGACTTGTTCCGTGGAAAATGGTAGAGGCACCAAAACCCCTTAATTTTATTCTCAAATATTAGACAAGAACTTAGTGAGAAGCAACAAGTTTAAAATGGAGTCGAATGGAATATCGACAGCTGTTAGAAGGGTTCAGAGGGAAAGTTTTAACATTTGTTAGCGCGACCTGCCACACAACTCGTTCGATACGACCATTTGCATTATTAATTGATTCAACGTTCCAAAGTTCGTGACAGCAGCAGAACTTCAATTTTAAATGAGTGTTTCAATCGTGACCTACCGCCATTATTAACTCGGCAGGGAGTGTGATGTACTCTGGCTGATAAATTGCAGTCATACCTATGGCGGACGTTGTTGAGTTCCTCCTTTGATTGACCAACGGCTGTTGCAAAGTTTGTAACGTAGAGGACCCTAAAAATTCAGCACTGACTTCAGAAAACAACAGCAATGAAATGACTATATTGAGACGTATAATTGCTCATATTTGCTGGTTCAAAGCCTTGCATCGGCCCCTAGTGCATATTTGCGCAACCCACTTGGGGAAACCGTACCTCAGAGGAGTGGAGTTCTCATCTAGTAAAAATGTTACCTCACATTTCGGCTTAATAAAAAATAAATGTTGCTAATTTAAATGGGCGGATTGAGCCAGTCGTGGTATGGTGTTTTAATGGTTGGATTATTGGACCAAACGCGGCAGTGGCGCGGCGTGAATGATCGATAATCGATTTTCCCCCCATTTGAAGCTATGGTAAAGAATCGATTATCAAGGTGTTCGTTATGCGAACACCCTGTTTATCGACTCTTTTCCATAGATTTAAGTGGCAGATCAATCGATAAATCGCAGAGCACGCCACTCCACTGAAAAGCGAGGAATTCCGCCGTCAAACAACAACGCACATATTTTCCTTCGACGAACACAATGATTGACTATAGTCAGCTCTGCGCAGTGTGCGTTTGAAAAACATAATTCACGCCTTCTTGGATTTTTATTGAGTGGGATTTCACATGCGGGGCAAATTTGACAAACTATTGTGTTTCGGCTTGCAGAGCAAGCTTGAAAATGTAGATCAGAAACAGAAGGCAATTAAAGAAATAAATTAAGTCAGGGTTTCAATATTTATATATGCAAAACCAAAATATGCTCTGGGCTCAATTTTTATCAAACAGAAATGCAATACACATGATGGTTTCTATTGAAACCATTGAGGCTTGAATTTTCGAGGTTCAGAACATGCGTTCCTTAGAAGCAATTTTCTAACTAGATTCAATGAGCAATGGTGAGGCGTGAATGATCGATTATTGATTCAATATCGCACAGGCCCTTTCTAGGATTGAGGGTTCCTTGAAGGAACTGAAACCTAGCACTCTCAACAATTGTTGGCGCAAGTTATGGCGGGAAGTAGTGCAGAAGAAGAAGAAAAGCTCAAAGAAGAAAGCTATGGATGAGGATGAAGAGGAGATTTAGGATTAGGCTGAGCTCTCTGCTCTACAGTCTGAAGTTGCCGAAATCGTGGTTCAAGCCATCAAAGATCTCTCGAGCAGCTACTCGAATGAACTTACTGAGGAGGATCTTGCTGAAATGATTGAAGAACAAACTGTGGATGATGAAGGAGAAGAAGAGGAGGAAGGAGAACTTGCCCCAGCTTCTTATTAAAAATCTAAGCGAATTCATAAGAAATGTCCAAAACGTTGGTGAGGAAGCACTTCGTATCGATCCGCACATGGAAAAGACACTAAAATTCTACAGTGGCGTGGCGTGAATGATCGGTTAACGATATTTCCCCATTTGAAGCAATGGTAAATACTCGATTATTAAGGTGTTCGTTGCGAACACCCTGTTAATCGATTCTTTTCCATATGTTTAAATGGTGGATCGATCGATATATCGCAAAGCACGCCACGCCACTGAACGAGGCCTCAGCAGTCTACTTCTTCCATACATTGAAATACAAAAAGATCTACGGCGTAAAATGAAACAGCCAACTCTTGTGAGTTTCTTCCGCAAACCATAGGCGAATGTAAGCATTTTTCATTTGACATGTCCCCTAACCCTTCACTTTCCATAAGACCAATGCCCCCGTATCCGCGAATTTGGTTTCCGCGGAGCGTCACCCTCGCGGATACCGGGGTATTACAGTATCTCCCCATTTGAGGCTGCGGTAAAGATTCGAATATAAAGGTGCGTTCGTTGCGGACACCTTGTTTGTCGATCTTTTTTCATTCACTGAAAAAAAATTCTCAGCGTTTTTACCAAGGTCCATTGGTACCTTTACCATCTCTCTTTTTTTACCAATTATTGGTAATTTTACCAAGACAGACTGGTAAGCTTACCTAAAAACCAGTATTTTTACTGTTTTTTCCAGGTAAGAATACCACTTTTATTGGTAATCAATTCCAGGTAAGAATACCACTTTTATTGGTAATCAATTCCAGGTAAGAATACCACTTTTATTGGTAATTAATTCCCGGTAACTTGGCCATTTTATCTCGGTAATTCTACCGCAGTCGATAAAAAATTTTGGCGTTTTTACCAAGGTCCAGTAAAATTACCGAGAAAGTTCAATAATTTTACCGAGATTTCTCGGTAAAACTACCAATTCCATAAATGGTAATTTTACCAAGAAAAAACTGGGATCAAATAGAACCCTGAATTCTTGGTAATTTTACCCTTTTCTTAGTAAATACACCGAGATTTTTTTTTCAGTGTAGGTTAAAATGATAGATCAATCGATATAGTGCAAAGCTCGTCTCGCCACTATCATTAAGGGAGCGAAGAAAACTGGCGACTCTGGGGTAGAAATGATAAGTCGAGGGTCTCCGCCTTTGGTTCAGGGATGGCGGTCGCCGGGGAACACCGAGACGTTAAATGAGACAGTCCTGGGGGAGAATTATGGGATAGGGGGGCATGCGGGTACGCCATTCGCGAGTCGTTCTGGGCGTTTTATATTCCAGATTATTTATGAAATTAATTTTATCGCCGACAGGATAGTGCATCCTTGTGCTCCCGCGTTGCCTCCACGGATCAGTTTTTTTTTCTCCTCATCTTATTATTTTAATCATGAGTGTGAAAATCACGCGCTCAAGCTCCTGGAATGTATGCGATGATCGTTGTTAAGTTATCCTCAATAGTTTAATTTCATACCACGTATGTAACTGTTCAACTTAGCAAATTGATCTATTATAAAGGGTCTCCCTTAACTTCATTTTTTCAATATTTTAAGGGGAAAGGTTATTCCACCCAAAAAAGAAAAAAAAAAATTAAATTTCTACTTAAGTCTTAAAACAGTGCAGTGGACTAATGCTGTCTCAGGTATAAGTCTTTCAGTTGCAGTTAAGTGCCCAGCAATTTAATTTAGCAATGTTATCTGTAGATAATCAACCCCTCAATCTATGCTGTGTTCCCTTTTTTCCTCCTCTCATACAAATGTTTCACTTTAAATTTTACCCATATTCCAATACATTCATAAAATGTTAAAATATTATTTTGTAAATATTTCAATAATATTTTGAAAATACATCGTAAATATTTACGAAATATTGTTGGCGACCAAAAATTGTTCTTATAACTATATTGTTAAAATATTTGTGTAACATTAATGCAATGTTTCAGAAACAATAAAACATGATTACCGTAAACTCTTCGTCAATATTTCTGAAACATTCAGCAACATTTTCTGTTTTGATGGGAAAGCAGTCGCCTTTAGATTGAATAAGTATTGAATGAACGATCAAACAACTTTATCACACTCAGAGTTGCCATTTGTTAATTAAAGGACACTGATATCCCCTATCTAAGCGACGAAAGCTACACATTTGTCACAAAAGCGATACGGATATCTGTTAGTTCTTCCTTTCCATTTTAGCCTTGCTGTAGGCAGCGAGTTATTGCTCAGTCGATAGTGATGATCATCCTACTTCCCTCGCTTTTTAAACTTTCACAATCTCAAATGTTCCGTTTTTATGTTTTGTTTACTTGCTAACACCAATTGACTATGATGTTTTCATGACTTAGCCCTAGTGTAGGTTACACACGGAGGAAAACTCGTAACTTCTGATAAAACTCAGGCAAGTAGTCGGAACATATTTATTTTGGGATCATTCGACGAGAGAAACTCTTCCAATTAGAGTGACGGCAATGAAATAGAAGTCGAAAAGAAGGAAACGCACTATAGTTATTGTAAAAAAAAAAAAAAAAAAAATTAAATATTCATCTTAAGATAAGGCAAGAACTACCTTCCGTCGTTGAAGCGACTTGCGAGCAAGGTAGACTGCAACGAAAAAAAAATATGAAAGATTTGAAATTTCAGTGCGACACACACACACCCTCCCTCTCCCTCTCACACACTCACACAAAAACAATAAGTGAAATATTTCATTTCTTGAAAGGCTAAGGTATAGATTCAACCCGCACTCAAAAACACATTTACTGCAAAATAAAATAATTGCATTTGTAGAACATGAAGAGGTTTGAAACGTATGCACATATGATACAGCCAAAACTGCATGCATCTGAATGTTATGAACTAAATTTTTAGCTGTCTTAAAAATTGGCGACAAGAATCTAAAATCGCAATGTAATTTCCAGTGATTTCCATACTGAAATCTCAAGAAATACTTCATGTGATTTCAAGATTTTTTTAAAAGGAAAAATACTAGTCATCACTGAAACCATTGTTTCTTGAGATATTACTTTGACTTAAAGCGTCGTTTGTTGTCGACAAAATTTGGTTTCGTTGAGTTTAATCTGTGCGGATTTAACTTGGAGTCAGTTTTCTTTTAATTACAGAAACGTTGTTTTGCAGTTGTTTCTTTAACTAGACGATGGCAAAACGACGCTTTTTTAATTATAGGAATTTGATGTTGGGTTGAGTCCGTACAGATTTAACAAAACAAAAAAAAAAAAACAACAAAAAACTGAATTTTGTCGACAAGAAACGAGGCTTTAAGTAAAAGTAATACCCCAAGAATTTTTTCTTCCAGGGATGCTTACGCGTGTCATCCGAAAAGTGAGTTTTTCTCCTTAAACTACCATCCAAACGAGAGAAGATTATTTAATGATTAAAAATATGCTCAGTATCGGCCTCTATGACGCAGACTCTCAACTTGAAAATCAGATCATGATTCTGAAAACTGGTGTAAGAACTCGCAAGGAAACTCGATTTTATTACTTTTAGCTTTAGAATCAGACAAACGTTTTGAAAGATAGAGGATAAAAATACTAAGGAGCTTCGGCTCGGTTGTGTACGATGAAAAGTATGAGCACGCGCCGATCGACAGGAGGTGGCTTTAGAAAAATCGAGTTCTCTTGCGAGTCATTTGACCTGTTTTCAGAAACTGGATTCAATATTAAATTTGAGTGTTCGTCGTACATACATTTTTAAGTCACTCATTTAATCCATTTTTCGTTTGATAATTATGAAATAGGGAAGCTTAATATTTGAATGTTCCTCGTGAAGTGCACTGAGTAAAACTTCAGTTTCGATGACGAAACTTTATACTTACTTATCGATGACATTTTTTGAGTAGTGGTGGAACCCTTTACGTCCATTTTCCGTATTTTACGCACTGAAAAAAAAACTCCGGCCGTGGGAGCCGCAATTACGGGCTATATAGACAAACCGTCCGTTCGGGCCCAAAGGCCGAAAATTCCGGCTGCTGGAAGCGTAGCTTCGATTGCTCCGGGTTCAGAGGCCGAAGCTACGGCTCCAGCGGCCGGAATTTTCGGATTTGAGCCCGGACCGGACGGTATGGCTATATAGCCCGTAATTGCGGCTCCCACGGCCGGAGTTTTTTTTAGTGCGGGGGGGGGGGGGGCGGCAAAAAAGTAACGAAAATCTCTATCTCAGGTTATTAGCAGTTTAATTTCCAAAGTGCGAGAGAGATAGAGAGGAGGATGATTTTAAAAGGCATGCACTAAGAAAAATCAATTTATCATCACGAGAAAGCCTCCTGCAGCAGGTTTTGGTTGCGCGGATGACACAAGTTTCGTCATTAGAACAATAAATTGTGTGGTATAAAATTTTCATTGTGAATAGTAGTTTCATTGTAGTAATGAAACTTTCTGCCACGACTGGACAACTTCATTACGACATGGCGTAATGAAATTACGCGCTCCAGTTTCTTACTCGATCTTTTCCTTGGCAAACAAGAATGAGCCTTCGAATTTGCGGTAAAAATAAAGTAAATTGCTGTGATACAAAACCTTCACGGAGAAAACTGCAGGGACAATCTACTAATCGAAACGTATTGTTTTTTAATGAAGGTAATGAAATGGACCGCCTTTCTCGGGACAAGGAATAAAAATTAACCATGTCTCCTGCCAAGAAAATGGTGTTTAAGGGCCAACAAATTTTATTCTGCACGAGTGTATTGCTATCATCGTTTGGGATGACGACTGCACTGCCGGAAGTCAGAGCTGATTGCGGACGAATGATGGTACAAGGTTATCTTTCGTGTGAAATCAAACATAACAACAACATAATTCCATACAACGGCCCATCAAAACAGGTATTTCATTCCTTCAATTCCGGAATTTAATTTGATTCTTCAACGAAGCATTGTTCTTTCTCGTTGAACAAACTTGTTCATTACCTTAAACTATAAAATTTCAAGAAATGGGTAGCGGCATGAATAATGAATACACACTTCTATTTTTAAGGTATGAATGTATACCGGTGTATATTCTTTAGGAAAATATTGTGTGCACTCCGAAAATGGTACTACTAAATCTAATTCTGGTTCTAAGTTCCTATGAAATACGAAAAATGAATACAATGAATGAATACTTATTTCAATGTAGTCTCCTTAATTTGTCTCCGATTTTTCTTAAACTTGCGCGGGCGAATAAATTTCTTAAGTAACTTTCGGGAGGAGCCTTATTTTAGCCTTATTTACTCTGACGAGCGAGCCGATTATTGAAATTGATGGACAAAGCTATAGACAAAGAAGACAAAAGAGATATGAAGGAATCCTATTGGTGGAAGCAGGTGGTTGCGATGGACAAAGGAGGTAGGTAGTAGACTAACTAGCGGCAACCCACGAGAAACCCTATTGTTGCTCCATGATTTTCACCCTTAGTCTATAGCAGCCAACGATTTCAACCTATAGGATCGCTCCATACTCCATATGTCTTTTTTGTATATATAGCTTTGTCTATTAATTTCAATTATCAGCCCGCAGCTCTAACATTGATGATTCGTGATCGAGACATGCGAGACAGGACCTTCATACCTTATTAAGGTGATTCTATGTGACCTAGGGGCAAGATCCGTCTCTGCGTTTGATCCGTTAACTTTGATTAACTGGACGTATTTCTGTCAAACTGAACTAAGCGCCATCGGGTGAGAAAGGGAGAGGGGGGCTTGGATTGGCGGCGAAATCGGGCTTCGGGCTCACTCCGTCCTATACTCGCAATGCTTTTCCATGGCGCTTGGTTCCGTTTGACAGAACGCGCTATCCGGCATTCTATATAATTTCCTCAAAGGAACTGAAATTGGCGCTTAGTTCCGTTTGACAGAAATACGTCCAACTGATCCATAACGTGTGATAGTTACTGAGTAGAACGACATGAACTTCGTAAAGATTCATAGGAAATCGATATCAGAATAACTACCATAACGGAGGTCGCTCATTGAGTCAACGGGCGACGTCCCTGATGAATCTTCACAAAGATGTCATTCCACTCAGTATTAAAGCTGCTACACGCTATGGGTCAGTTTCTTGCATAATCTTGTACATTACGATGGTTATCACTTCTCAAAGACTCAAACCACTTCGCAGCGCAACGTAAAGGCGGGTCTCATCCCTAGATCACATAGAATCACCTAACGGACCGCGTTCGTGGTTACGGAACTCGAGAAGCTACACTGCAAAAATTCTGGCAAAGTTAGGCCGTGACCTCTCCGTTGGTGGGATGGATGGGGGGGGGGGGGGCAAATATTGCAGGTTTTAATATTTCCTATTTGTTTCAATTATCTGGATACTATATATGTATCAAGCCGCTACCTCGGCGCACTAGAGCGCTCTGCGACTTCAAATCGCCATCGGAATCGATCCTTCCCACAAATCATCGGGCAGATTACACCGTCAGATCTCCCCCTCCACTCCCTTCCGCCAACCTTTTACTGGGCGTCCACGCCGCCTTCTTCCGGGAGAATCTGGATCCTACTTTTTCAATAAAGAGTAAAAGAAGAAATTCTATTTTTTTTCTTTTTTGTCACAGGTTTTCCCAGATCTACGTCTCGGGCTGATAACTTACAGATGCGACCACGAGGCCGGCTACTTCATTTCGAGGATGGAATGCGAGAAATGCAACTTCACGTGCAGAGCGGAGGAATCGTCGACCGAAGCGATAACGTGCCCGGTGGACCCTGCCCCGTTCTGGTCGGGGCTTTTCCTGGGGATCTTGGCCGGGGCGGTAACGTGCGCTCTCGGCTTGAAAACAGCCCGACGGGCCGTCGCATCGGTGGGCAAAAATCTGGACAGGACCCGAGGCAACTCCGTCGCCACCGTTTACAAAGAGGACAAGGTGCTCTTGCAGGCTGACGAGGGTGACCGCAGCGAGACACGCTCCGCGGACTCGGCCGAGAATCGCGGCTCACCAAAAACCAAGAGGAAGAAGACTCTAATGTCAGCGATCACCGGTCTCCTGATGTTCGGACCTGCAAACGCTTGCGACGTGGTCGTCACCGTCGATTCGGGCGACGTGACGATGGTCTGCCACGACTTGGTCTGCGCGCCGCAGACATCATTCCCGGTCCGGCCGAACCAAGAGATCTGCATCGAAAACCACGGGGGAGTCCGAGTCTCCGTCAAAGTCACGGGTATCTTCACGACGGTGCGCTACGATCTCGCCTACTACACGGCGGACTACACGGTCAACGCGCGATCGGTGAGCAACTGCTGCACCGACTCCGACGAGACCAACTGCTGGGACAAGAAGCGGGAACTGCCACCGGCGGGCCAGGGAGAAGCTCGAGACGCAGGCGGGCAACGCGTCCATCAACTTCCAGTGCCTGTGGTCCAATCAGAACAAGCTGTACACCAACTGCGCCTACTTCGCGAGGACGGAGAGAGAGGGGGGCTTGTTCCCGGTGCTGCAGAAGAGTTTCGAGAGCAGGGAGGTTAGACTCCACGTGGGCGGAGCGCCGTACGCGAGAGAGCGCACGTTGGTGCTGAACGACTTCACTCCGACGCGCAACCTCGACTTGTCCACATTCGGTTTCGAAACGATGCCCATCTCGGTGGTCGGCTCCTTCTCGCAATCGTCTCCTTTCCGATCTTTACTACTATACAATAGTACGTTTTACTACGTCGATAGCGCAGAGCCAGGCGCCCCGAGGAGCGGTATGCTTGGCGATTTCCAAGTGGCCCCGAAGGATAATACCACGGCGTCCGCTGACCCCATTATAACATGCGAGGCCCCGTCCGGCAGCTGCAACTGCAAGTGCTCTTATTCCCAGAACAGCAGCATCAAAACGTTTCAAAGTCGGCTGGAGGACCACGAACCGCTTCAACGGTACATCACGGTGAGCACCAGTCCATGGGTGATGTACCACTACGAGAGGGAGGAGAAAGGCGAGATGCTTCTTCAGTTGGGGAAGAGGGTGAGCGATTCAGGGCAGAGGAGAGGTAAGTGCGACGTCGGATTGTTGGGCGTTCACGGTTGCGTTTCTTGCGAGAATCCAGCGTCGATAATCTTCCAAGCGAATCGGAGCACGATCGAACGATCAGGGGTGGTGCCGTTCCTGTCCAACTGCACGTTCGACCAGAACACGGTCAACTGCGACTATGAGCCGACCGAGTTGGTTTTGCAGGGTCGGCCCGACGCTTGCTGGTTTCGGATACCGACGCTCAAGAAGGAATTCAACGTCAGGGTGAAATATTACGCATTCGGAGGAGACGAACCCATTGTTAAGGATAAGTGCACGCGGGTCTACTTCAGCGTGGGAGAGGCCTTGCGGCATTTGGTGACTAGCAGCACTTTCGTCGAGACGTTTCTGGCAACTGTGATTAGTATCATAATTCTAGCTTTAGGCTTTCTGATAGTTATTAGGATTCTGCACAAAGGTGAGCCGATTTGCTCGGCAAATTTTGTACGCAATGCAGACGACCTGCTCGAGCTGTAAAACTGTTTAAAAAAACAAATACAAAAAATCCAAGAAAATAAACACTCTCTTCTGTTTAGTTTGTCAACGTAGAGTACCCCTGCTAAAAATGGTGAGTACAAATGAGTAGAAAATTAGTCATATAAATAGGATTTCAACTTATATGAATAGTATTGCACTCATATGAGCAGAATTTCCCCATCCAGTTTCCGCCAACTCATGTGACTAGAGATTTCAACTCACATGAGTCAGCGTTGAATCTACCGTGTTACAAGTGTGTCTTACCGTGTGTACAAGTTCTGACTAGTGTCAACGTCGAAAGCGAACATTTTGCGCAAATTTCATACCGTCGATCGATGGACTGTTTAATCGAAAACCTCAAAAGTGATATCTGCTTCCTGCTGCTTTCAGCCTTATCGAAATCAACTTTCACGTACAACTTATAGAGGATCACAGTTGCGGCTCATGTTCTGCAGTCAGCTGTTGTTTCCAAATTCGCGGGTTTTAGGGGGGAGGAGGGGGGGGGGGGTTTACCTGTGCTACGTGAAATTTAATTCAAGTCAACTTTCTTTTCCCATGCAGCGTTCGTAAATTCTTGACACAGAGCCTTCTCATCAAAATAACGTTTAGGAGGGTAGGTTCCAATCAATACTGTTTTCTTATACTGACAGTGTGACTAACTGGCTTACTAGTCTACACTCTTATGATTTTGTGAAATTACTTCTTCCGCACGGAAAAGAGATTTTACTGATGATATAAATATTAAACATTAAACAAAATAGAACATAATAATTAAGGTGAAAGTTTTGCCCTCTCTGACTTTCGGATGTGGACTCGCTGATTCATTGGACTGACTAATTAAATTTTAGCTGATAAATCCCGGAATAAAAAAAACGTGATGCATGAAACTGACCGATGAGATCGCATCTTTGGACTGATTTTCTGTTGCAATTTGTTTTGTCCGACAGTAATCATCATAGTCGGAGACTTGACATTTACGGTTCATTCAATAATAAATGCTATTCCTGATTGAATTTAATGTTGTGACCACACAGTTGTGTTGAATAATCTCTTTTCCAGCGAGTTTAATGAAAATCTACATTAGAAAGCATGTCCCTTAGCACATGGGACAAGAATATGGTATTATATACATAACTTCAGTGCTCTATTTTATCATCAAGTGACCATTACTGGATTTTAGCTTCTTTTGAGTTTAAGGCTTAGCGGCCGCACTTTGCTCTCCTTCGATCTGAAAAGGACGAACTTATTTTCTTCTTTTTATGCCGGGAAAATTCCTTACACTGGAAAAAAAACCACACTGGATCTGGAGTCCAGACTCTTGAAAACATTGACAAGAAAAAGGACTCTTCATTCAATCAGATTTAAGCTAAAATCAAAAGGAAATCCGCTCAAATTAAGAGGCTTGGTTCTTGATTTAAGCTTCAATCTGATTGAATCAACAATCCTTTCTCTTGTTAATGTTTTCAAGAGTCTGGACTCTACATCGAATGTGTTTTTTCCCCAGTGTAGGAGTGTGAAACTACCTTAGGGGATTCAGACTTCCTTCAATATGTTCCTGGATACAAACGAAAACTGACTTATTTCAGGCTACATAGGTCAATACCCCGATTTCTCAAAAGATGCCTGTACTCAAACAGATTTTACCAGAGAACTAGACAGAATTTTCAAAAAAAATCAGAGCATTAGCTGTGCTTTGACAGTTTTTAGACGTTCTACATTAAAATTGCATAATTTATTGGGAGGCGAAGGGCGATTCAAAAGGCAATGTACATACGCAAATAGTCATTGTAAACATGATACAGAACACGGCATCCTTCATTGAATTAAGACAGGAATAAGAAACAATCCGACAGTTACATTTGCTCACCTGCAACATACAATACAAACACGACATTTAAGATATATGAACTTTTCAAACTTTCTGTGTTAGAGCGAATTACTTCCAATTCTAATGGATGAATATTAAACCAGGTTAATTTTAATGATTATGTTCTGCAGATTCTTCAGAGGCGACCAAAATTATAAGTACTTTTTCGGCCTTAAACGTTCAGAAGCAATTCAAGTTTATAATTGTGGATCCAGGAACACAACAATCAATACACATTGAACCGATTAAAACTCACCTTTAATATTCAATGAGAAAAAGTTGGTCTTTGCCGAATGAATCGATTATCATGAAGCTGGATATTTATCGCAAAAATTCCATTAAGAGAGATTTTTTTAGGAAATATTGATCACGATAATGAGAAATCTTTTGGATAAACATCTTTTGGTTTCAAAATAAGAATTAGGTAACATTTTAAAGGGGGTGGACCGGACTTTTGGGACACCCCGTATACTTTTCCAGAGCTTACTTCAAATAAAGTACTCCGTATTTTTACATGATAAAATGAAGCACCAACAATAAAGTTATACTCTAGTATTCCAAATGACTTTAAAGAAGCATAGATCTCAATTATTATTTTAGTACGAAATAAATGAAGCATTAAAAAATGCAGCAAAAATTCAAAGGAATAAACATATTAGACAACTCATATAATCGATTGGAAATAGCGTTTTGATCGACGTGATTCTCAATGGGGAGGTCTAGGCTTGCATTGCGACGGCAAGGGGGAAAATAATCATCGTACATGATTCATGACCGAGGTGACCGTTCTACAATGTAACATAAAACCAAACCGGCAACACTGCAAAAATAAATTATCCTATTTCACCCAGTTTATCGTATTAACAAAAAACCAGATAAAGGAATCAGTCGACTATCGTCTTCCACCAGTTGAATCTAGCAGTCCCCTTTCCCAGTTCTATAAAACTTCTGTGATTCGCGAGTTGTACGGTAGCGTAGGATCTTAACTGGTGAGTTGGTCGAATGACTACCTAAAGCTGCATTTTACCCGACTGCCGGCGACGTTGAATTCCCTTAAGTGTGCTTGGCTCCTGATGGCAGGATTTCAGGTGAGAAGTTAAAATTGAAAAATCTTTAATCTAGAGGGACCAGAAACGAAAGAAGTACCCACGAAGGCAACGAGCAATTGATAGGAGACCGATCGACTGAGTAAGTAACAAGCAGACTAGTTTTTAAATAAAAATTTCACGTGGGACACGCATTGAACCTATTGGAACTCCCGAATTCAACTCATACATCGACGGTGTAAGTCAGCAATCACATAACTCGGTTTGCGACGTCGCAGAATTCCTGTCATACTTTCTTTTTTGAACGGGAAACTACTCAACTGCAATTCTTCAAAACTGCCGTGATTTTTTCTCTGTGCGAAGAAAATTCTGCAAAAACTTCAAGGAATGATGTCAATTTGTTCTCCTTTAAAAAAATAACATAGAGGCGGAGATTTTCAGACACCGTAAACGAGATATGTGATTGCGGACTTACGCCGTCGAAATGGACCAAATTTTAAGCATTAGAAATCGCCAAAAATTAAAACAATAAGATTTTAAGATACACCTGACCTACATTCTCCTGTGAGGTGAGTTATGAAACGACAGATGTAAGATCCACCCGATCCACCTCTGACGTAAGGGCGTATCTCTATTTCTGCGTGAGCCCCAGAAAGCGTGGATTACAGTGGCGTGGCGTGCTTTGCGATACATCGATTGATCGGCCATTGAAACCAATGAAAAAGTATCGATAAACAGGGTGTTCGCAGCGAACACCTTAATAATCGATTGTTTACCACAGCTTCAAATGGGGAAATATCGATAGATCGCAAAGCATGCCACGCCACTGATGGATTAACATGTAAAACTGGGCTCACGTGACACTGAGATACGCTCTTACTCCGGAGGGGCGACGAATTAGTTGCCTGATTGGCATCCCGAAGGAGTAATGCGACAACATGTTTTCGATCTCGCTTGCTCCGCCTTAAATTCGGCGTGCCACGTCATTTATGGATCGTTACTTATGGTCCGCGGTCTTGATAATAATGAATCAAGAACAGATTGTTTTCTTTATTTATTATACATGGCTATTTCATTGATTCTAGCTTCGCCTTACGGAAACATGCAAATAGTGACAACACAATTTTTCTCATTTTAAAGTACATTACTTCATGAAATTTGATCGAAAAGTTCTTTCTTTTCTCACTCTCGACTGGTCAATTTAAGAGGTATTAGTTACAACAGCCATACAAAAAATAAAAAAACTCTCTTGAAGCCGATAACTTAGATACAAATTTATGAAATTCTGAGTATGCCTGAGTTCTGTACTTTCCTCCCCTTTCCCTCCCCCTCCATCTTTTTTAATTCCCTTTTCTCTGTAGTTTCATTCCATTCTTGTATAAATGTCTTCCATTTAGACCTTTCGCTCGACAACGCAACATGGGTGATACTTGACACCAGACACAGAATATGTATTAGCAGTATGGGAGAATTCAATTCGTTTCTTTCTTGCATTTCAGGTCGAAGAGGTTAGAATAAAAACCGTGCTGAAAATTCGAGCCGTAAACCATTATAATGCTCGAGTTATCCCGATCTTCATGTGTGAAGGTGGCAGCTTTGGTCATCACGATGATGTTTCTGATCGCAGGGATTGCAGCCTCGCTTACTCCGAAAGTCTGGGTCGATTGCGGGCATCTCATGGTGCAAGGCTACAACTCTTGCCAAATCAACCACAACGACGAGGAGATTCCGTATGCAGGCCCCGAAAAAACGGTATCAGCTTTTGCGTCGTTTCCAGCGAATGATTTTCTGATTTGAACCCGATATTGTACGCAACTCTTGGAGAGGGTTATAATGAGTGGGTGGGAATGTGAGAATGACGTATCGATAGCTCACAAAGTTGAAAAATGAATACCTTTATTGCAACGTGTGAAAACCTTCGACCATGATTAACTCTCTTTCAAAATATCGACCGAAACATCTTACGCCTTAATTAGTTTGGAGACAGATTCAAGATCAAGAACAAGGTATAACAGGGATTTGCCTTGGCATTAAATTTAAAAAAAAAAAAAAAAAAAAAAAAAAAAAAAAAAAAAAAAAACCCGGAAGAATAAAGTCTAAACGAAGAAAAAGTATCTTTCAAAGATAAAAGTGTGGATGGGAACCTACCTTAAATTGATCAAAATCTGTCAAAGTTTTTAATTTTAATTTTTCGTAGAGGAAAATCATTACAATTTCTTGCACGGATGGATCTATTCCCGAAGTTACTCTGTTGAATCTCACTCAAAATTTGTTCAAATCGTTCTTTCAGAAGAGCGATGTTAGGGGTCTCTTTAAACTTCCCTTGATCATGATGAGCAATCGTTCTTTCGCGCCGAGAATGAAGCGATAAGTGCCAGGAGTCAAAACGCCTTCACGTCCATGCGTATGCAACACACATATTCATTAAAGCTCGAATAGTTGCATCCAGGCTTTATGTCAAAACAAGGGTTGGTGCTGTTCAATGCTCTATACTGTGAATAAGGCCCCAAGGCTCAATGTTCTAATTCAACTCTTATTTTACTACTCAATATATTTTCCCTCGAATTCGATTTTTTACACGAGAAAATGTGCAGAGATAGTTAAGCTCTGAACTACTTGTAAATTAACGTTGAATTCGCCAGTATTATAAGTAATAATAATGCGATTACTCACGCGCATGCTGGCTTCCTTTTTGAACATTTATGGTAGACGCGCGTGTCGCCCCCCCCCCCCCTCCCCCAATATGGGCCTTCTCCAGTGCCAAAACTAACGCTCTAATACTAAAAACACTAAAAAAATCAATTAATTGTCCTCGCGACATTGAGCATGTTTCAAAAGTGTGTTTGTGTTTTTAGTATTTTAGCGTTAGTTTCGGCACTGAAGAAGACCCATGAGGGGGGGGGGGGAGGGAAGGGCGAAACGCGCGTCTGCCATAAATTTTCAAAAAGGAAGCCAGAAAACTCGTGAGTAATTGCATTACTTGTAAATTATTTTCATCCCCAAAAAAGGACTTGGATCCATTCTGTTTAATTGGATTCGTTGGTTTCAGACAATCCCCGACCTGCGGTTTGGCCTCGTCACTTACGTATGCGACCACGAGCTGGGCTACTTCATGTCCGAAACGGACTGCGAGAAATGCGGATTGAACTGCACTGAGGAAGCTTCCGTGGACCCGTCACCCTGTCCGGCCGATTCGACCCAATTCTGGGCAGGACTCGTCCTAGGCGTGGGCGTCTACGTCTTGATCGGAGCTCTCACTTACAAGCGACTTTTGCGCCTCCTGGATAACGTTCTCGCCGGGTCGGCCGACGACGTCGCAACTGGGACCCAGGCTCACGACGCGGCCAAGTCGAGTAAAAACGACTGGCCATGAGTAATACATGGACCAACCAAGTTCCAGCTCTTCAATTGGACTGCATTTTGCAATTTGGAAATATAAATTCTGGCCCGGTTTAAAAACAACGTATGTGCCATTAGTTTCCCCATGCACATAAGTGTTTTTTTAGATGAGCCAGAATTTATAGTTCCAAATTGCAAAACGCAGTCCAATTGTCCACGGCAAGAAAATGTTATGCAGGGTTATTCAAAAGTCACGTTCCACTAGCCATGCCTTTAGTTCTAATTGGACTACATTTTGCAATTAGGAACTATAAATTTCGGCCCGGTTCAAAAACAACGTATGTGCCATTAGTTTCCCTATGCACATAAGTGTTTCTCCATAAGAGTCAGAATTTATAGCTCCAAATTGCAAAATGCAGTTCAATTAAGATACGCTGAAAAAAATAAACTCCGGCCGTGGGAGCCGCAATTACGGGCTATATAGACATACCGTCCGTTCCGGGCCAAAAGGCCGAAAATTCCGGCTGCTGGAGGCGTAGCTTCAATTGCTCCGGGTTCAGAGGCCGAAGCTACGGCTCCAGCAGCCGGAATTTTCGACCTTAGAGCCCGGAACGGACGGTATGTCTATATAGCCCTTCAATGCGGCTCCCACGGCCGGAGTTTTTTTTTTTCAGTGTATCGATTCAGGGTTTGTGACGTTTTTCCTCATATCGAGAGGGAAACTTTTTTAGGTACTTTCCAGTTTTGACCCCCTCGGGGGGAGGGGGGCGGGGCGGGATGCGACTCAACATTTTCAAATGGCCATCCTCCTCATGACCAGTGGTGCGTGACTTTTGAATAGCCCTGTATTTACCCTGCTAAACACGGCCACACTGAGAAAAAGCTATGCCTTGTAAACCAATTATTGTTTTACATGGAAAACCACTAATACTAGTAAAGGCAATACATAATAAAATAACAACCTAACTGGGGAAAGGCTGCAAAAGGGAACAAATCAAAAGAAATCCCCAGAACGTTTCAAAATAGCTGCAACTCCATTATCAACTGGAAACAAAAATTAAATAAAAATGGGTCGTCGATTCGCTGTTATTGCGAGACTGAGACAGTGAGCCTCGTCCTGTCTCGTTTGAGTCTTGGTCCCGCAATAACAGCGAATCGACGACTCATTTTTATTTAATTTTCGTTTCCGGTTGATAATAGAATTGTAACTATTTCGAAACGTTCCAGGTTTTTCTTTTGATTTGTTTCCCTTTTATTTTGCAGCCTTTCCCAAAATCAAGTTGTAATTTTACTAGGTGTTTTTGGCAACATAATAATATAATAATAACCCATATACCTTCGTGAAGGTATATACACCTAAGTATGGTACGAGATACCTTGGTATGGTTCACAGCAGACTGAGAATCATTAGTTCATTTGCCAATATTAGTCGCGTTCCATATGAACCACTAACTGGTTTATAAAGCCAAGGATTCGTACTACCATGGGTACATTGGTGACATGCTGAAAGCAAACAACGTAGCAAAATGGTATGAACTTGGTCAAAGAGGCCACTATGCAACCAGTATCATAAAGAGAAAAAAAAAAACTTGGGTTAAACAACAGTCATTATACTGCCGTGTTAGGGAATAACGTCGTATGAGCCTTCAAGCGTTGTCATTCTTTCTTCGATGAAAAACGAATTTACTGCGAAAATCGTAAACATTTTTCTGAAAAATTTACAGACAATTATTTATCACAATATATTCTAGGACATCTGAAAATCTCAAGGAAATATACGCGTGATTTCCTTTAAAAAAAAAAAATCATGTTTTAGCCGGGGAAATTCGGTGACTCTCGAATGTGCATACGGCTTTCTTCCTCAGTACGGAGAATAGTTCAGTGGCGCTTTTCGCTTCAGGACTGAGCCTATAGGCGAGCGAACTAACCAATGGACCACTAGACAAGGTACGAATTTCAGCATTCTGATACAGGTTTCTCAACCAAAATTTCACTTAGAACACGATACGCACAACGAAAATTACCAAAATCAACTCCTGACGAAGATATTTAATGATTCTTGATGCGTGAATTCAAACCACCCGCTCATGAAAACTCAATGCTCTACGTGATTCACACCGCGCGCTAAATGTTTATCATGACAGTCTCTGCGATGTAAAAATCTTCAACTTCAATCTTGACACTTTGTCTCAGCTATAGCAAATTACCAATAGTTTGAACAACACATGGTGGAAAATGAACATTGCTCGATTGAGAAGCTTGCTGAAACCGTTGTAGTGCGCGATTTGACTCACGTAGAGCTTTGAGTTTCTTGTGAGCGGGCAGTTCAAATTCCTCGTAATCAGTGCAAAATAAAAACGTTAATATCTTCGTTAGAAGTTGATTTCGGTAATTTTCGTAGTGTGAATCGTGTTCTACGTGAAATTCTGGTTAAGAAACATGTATCAGATTGCTTAAATTCGTACCTTGTCTAGTGGTCCATTCAGTTCATAGAACTAAATGATCACGTCACTGAACTAAAAACCTCCGTCGATAAGAAAAATATTTCATGTGAATCAAAATCGTTAAGTTCGTATGACCCACGTTTTTTTCTCCGTGCATGTTTAAATGTTGGCCCCATCATAGTGACATACTTATCTCAACAGAATACCCTATTGTTAAGATGTTGGCACCATGTTGGCGTGTTACCATGTTTTACCTATACCTACGTGGTCGTTCAGCAGGGTCACTCATGTAAACCATTTAGATTGAATAAAAGCGAAAATTTCGGCAACTATTACCAAACCTCTGTCAATATTTTTAATAGAAAACCTGATTACCCCCTGTTAAAATTCAAGTTTAATGAAAATTGAACACAAATGCGGTCTATTCACCAATTTATCAGTCAATGACGTTGAACATTTTATTCGCCAACCTGGGGCGTGTTGATATCGCTTGAAATGAACCAGCTAAAATATTCAACAAAACACGAAGATTTGTTTTGGTAACCAATATAGGAATTCAATCAATGCTTGGACGATGTTCGATGTAAATCCAGGATTAGAAATTCAAAATTGAAATTATTTCAGTCATAACAGCTATCCGTCAGAAGAAAACAAGGAAGCCCCTGAAACTTTTGGAGTAAAGTCTTCAACAGTTCCTGATTTTCAAAGATATGTGTCATTGATGAAATCACCAACTAGCAATATTACATCCTTAGGATCAGCGTTTACACTGTGAGATGCTGCTAATTTAGATTCTTCATTCATTAGTCAATAGTATACATATAACAGCTCAATGAATACGGACCCCCCGAAGCGCTAAAAAACCAGTTGAAACGTAAACGTTGAGAGAATAGAAGACAGCTGAGATAAATTGTAACAAGACGCGAACGCGTTTTTGAGTTGACAGCATGTTTGACTTGAACTTGGCACGAGCCAGCCAGTTTATTGACCCATTATGCGTATTTCTTCGTTCAAAAAGGAGGACGGAGTCCTACTCCTCATCTAATTTAAGTCACTAATAAGTACCCATGTTTCTATACATATATTCGACCAGCCTCGTGCCACACATACGTAACAGCTAAAGTTTTCTTATCACATGAAATATACATATCGACGGTGTAAGTCGGCAATCACATAACTCGGTTTGCGACGTCGCAGACTTCCTGTCACACTTTATTTTTTGAACGGAAAACTACTCAACGGCAATCCTTTAAAACTGCTGTGATTTTCCTTCTCTATGCGAGGAAAATTCTGCATAAACTTCAAGGAATGACGTCAATTTGTTCTCCTTTAAAAAATTTAACATAGAGGCGGAGATTTTCAGACACCGCAAACGAGTTATGTGATTGCCGACTTACACCGTCGATATGTCTCAACGATGAAATTGGCAAAAGTTCAGGCAAAATAACTTTACCTGCGCACCTAGTAAAACGTTTCGAATCGGTGTTTTTACTTCTTTTTCGTTTTTCAATTTTATGAAACTGTCATAATGGGTCTTAGTTGCGCGGAAAAAATTATACATCGAACATTTATAGAATTTAATTGTATAAATCAAACAAATATTGTTGTATTAAAAACATCTCCCGATCCCATCCAAAGATCTATTTACAGATAAGTTTTACCCTTTTCATCCGTTTGTGCGGATACCGGAATTGCAGTACGCACACAGTACGGAGAAGCGTACAGTTATTATCCGAAACAGGATGTTCTCAAAGTGTTATAAATTTTGTTGTACAAATCAAATAAATATTTCGTGACAAAATTTGATTTCTAATTCATCACCATGCACTTTGCCTCTCGACACGTCAGAAGAAAGTACTCTAACCAAGGGTGACCTAGGGGTCAAACGTTGTTCTTTCCTGAGGAAGAAAAAAAATACAGTCGTGTACGTTCAAAATATCATACATCGATTGATTTGAAACGTTTCGATTTTTAAAATCATAAAATGGGTCTTTTTTTTCTTTGCTTTAAATATTACCTATGGAAAACTGAGTAAAAAAAATAGGTTTAATTTGTAAAAAAAATAAAATGTAAATACAAATTCAAAAGCTTTTTGTTTCCTATCAAGAACCGTTCGACGCTTAACAGGCAGCTTACCCAGCATGAGGGACCCTGGGAAACTGAGATCTCTTTTTTTACCTTTTTCCTTAAAAAGCTACTTCTTTTCCTTGTCCGTTGCGTACAAGAGTGTTAAAGTTGATTATTAAACTCAATCACCAACATGGGGATTTTGCTGCTGGTTTTCCCCTGACCTTGCCTCCTCAGCTGATTTGGATCCAATCAGTGGCCGTTTTAGCGAGACAAAGTGCAGTCGTGTCTATATATTCGGACGGATCCATTGGAGATATCTTGGTGTTGTTGAACAACGTTAGCGTACAGAACCGTGTCTACGTTTGTGGCTAGCTCACAAATCTGTTTTAAGAAAGTTTTCCGTTTTGCGACCACAGGTACGTGCTAAGTTATAAAGATTTTTTTTAAAAACTATTTTCATTTTCTCAAAATGAAAAACTAAAATAATTAGACCAGCTTTTGTCTACTTATATGATTTACGGAAGGAATATTGTTACAGAAATACTAGCTCTTTGTTTTCCTTCCTCGACATAGGGATTCGCTGCCTTCCATGTTACTTATGGTGAATGTCTCGCCTATGTCTTTATTGAGTGTTTTCATCATTAAAAATTACAATTTTAATAGTTTACTTAAAAACAAAGATATTTATGTTTCTTTTCTTTTAATAATCGGCCCGCGCCGCTGAACACTAAATTTAAAATTCTCGTAGAAATCACGTGCTGCTAATTGCCTATCTGTAAAACGTAGGCGCATCAAATGTCATAGAAAAACTGACAGAAATGCGAGCAACCAATGTAGAGCTTTTAAGCCCGATGCAATACCTCGCTCTGTTCGTCAGCATGACAATTTTTCATCACTCGTATGTAATTTACTGGACCGTTTTAGCTAAACGTTGATTTCTTTTAGTGTCCTTGCCAACTCATGAATTGAGATTTTTACCGTATGCGGTTGGGAAATTTTTCCTGTTTCCTCGTAAGAGCGCAAAAAACGTCGACGTCGTTTTATTTCCAGCTTGTCAAATTGTGAAAAAAAAAAAAAAAGCTCTTAAGGTTTCCAAATGCGGAGAGGGATGAAACGACGTCCATTTCTGGTTTGTAACAGAAACGATTTTCGAGCGCGAATTGAAACAGTCTACTCTGTGACGTTGCCATTTCGTACAACTCTTTCAATGATCAATCAAGGGTTGACACATTGCTTGGCGTTTTTGAGGGACAGCTATACGGATCAAAAACACCAAAGGCAAAGTTTTTTATAATAATTTATTTTCCCCGGAAAACAAAGAGATCTGATTATATATATATATATATATAAATATGTCGCTTTTATAGCGCTCTTTGGCGCTGTGCGACGCCTAATCGCTACAAAGCTCGGTCTTCCCACAGGTCATCAGGGAGTTGACAATCTCTTATCTCATTTAACACCCCCTGTCGCCAACCTCTCACTGGGCGTCCCCTACGTCGATCTACGAGATCTGATTATTTCTTGCTTTTAATTATTCCACTTTTCCATCATCAACTCCAAAGCGTTTTGCACTTGGTCCCTTTTCCTGATTTGGACTACATTTTGCGATTAAGAACAACATTTTCTAGCCCTTCCGTAAAAACACTTAAGGGCATAGGTAAACTGATGGCGCATACGTCGTTTCTAAACTGAGCCAGGAATTGTGGTTCTCACTGCAAAATGAAGTTCTGTATTCAGCCTGACTTTCACGGTTAGGAATACAGATAATACCTCCTTCAGTCAATTGAAAATTAAACTTTTGAAGCATAAATTGTTATTTATGAGAAAAAGAAATTGGTCTGTCCACACATGAGATACAGCTATTGGTGGATACACCTTCCTTCGGTATAATTACAAGAAAACCTCTACGCACATCCAAAAAGTCTGAAATCCGCTCTCAGACGTGCGATTTGCGTAGTTTGTAACATGCTTTTTTAAGATTTTTGCTTCCATGGGGCAATTACTGTACGTAGGCCACCGGCAACCAGATTTGCTCAGAAAAAAACGTCAAAATCATATATATATATATAAAAAGTCGCTTTATAACGCACTCTGGCGTTCTACGACACCCAAGCGCCACATATGCCTGTCTTCCCAGAGGTTATCGGGCAACTGACACCGCAACATCTCTTTGTCAACGCCCTGCCGCCAACCCTTTACGGGACGTCCCCGTCGCCTCTTCCTAGGTGGTACCCAATCCAAAACTTGTTTGGGCAACCTCTCCTCCGACATTCTTTGCACATGTCCATACCAGCATAACTGCCTGGACATGACGTCGTGCACGATATCTTTCTCAACCTTCATCACCTGGCGAATTCTCTCATTACGGACACGGTCCCGTCTCGAAATGCCGGCAGATCGCCGCCAAAAATCCATTTCAGTTGCCCTCAACATTTCTTGCGTTCTTTTCGTCAAAGGCCACACTTCACTACCATAGAGCACGATACTTTTAACGATGGCGTCATATATCCGGTGCTTGTTTGCCTTTGAGATGCTCTGATCCCAGAGCACCCCGTTCAGCATCGCGATGGCTCTCCTGCCCTGGATGATCCTGTCCTTAATTGCTCTATCCATCCTTCCATCCTGATCGAGCCAAACACCGAGATACTTATACTCGTCACACTCTTCGATGCGCCGTCCATCCTCAAGCTCTATGCTTTGCCGTTGATGCGCTGCTCCCACGACCAGCTTCTCTGTCTTGGACACACTAACGTCCATGCCCCATTTCCGATATTCTTCGACCAACTTCCGCGTCATGTAATCTGCATCTTCCTCATCTTGAGCTACAACGATCTGGTCATCGGCAAAGCATAGAGTATAAAGGGTCTGCCCATCAAGGAGTGGAACGCCCATTCCTGCAACCTTCTTTTTCCATTCCTCTAAAACGTGCTCTAGGTATACCTTAAATAGTGTTGGTGACAAACAACAGCCTTGTTTTAGCCCTTTTGTGACGAAAAAACCTCCGGACAACTCTCCACGACATTTAATTTTTGCTATCGTCCCGTTATAAAATGATTTAATTGCCCCCACAAGTCCTTTGCTAAAACCCCTTTTTTCCAAGGCTTCCCAAAGCTTCACTAACGGCACGCTGTCATAAGCTTTCTGAAGATCCACAAACACCAAGTGCAGCTCCTGGCTGACCGCCCTTTTCTTCTCGATGACCTGGGTAATGGTGAACAAATGGTCGACGGTAGACCTACCGGCTCTAAAACCAGCCTGTTCTTCGGCTTCCTGGCCGCTCCAAACCTCTTCGACCTTTGCCTTGAGAATTTTACCGTAGACCTTGCTCAAGGTTCCTGTGACCGATATACCTCTGTAGTTGTCGCAATCTTGCTTACTACCTTTCTTATGACTGGGAGTAATCCAAGATTCCTTCCAATCCTTTGGTATTTCGGAACCATGCAAACAGTCTTGCATAAGTTTCCTCAGATGTTCAAATAGTTTACCGGTACCACATTTTATCAACTCCGCCGGTATACCCCCAGGTCCAGGAGCTCTGCGAGTTTTCAACTCCCTCACAGCCTTCACTACATCTTGGAGCTGGATCTCCACGTTGGAATCTTCTTTAGTGCTTATGACTCCGCCTTGAAACTCGGGTCGCCTCTCCGTTAATAAATCTTTAAAATAGTCCTCCATCTTGTCAATTGGTATCGGAGATATGATGTCGCGCATTTTATTCCGTCGCAACCCTTTGATCACTTTCCAGCCTTCCGTACTTTTCCGGCCTCCAAGGTAGGTATTTATCTTCATGCAGCTTTCTTCCCAAGCCTCATTTTTCTTCCGAGTGATTACCCGACGGACTCTTGCTTGAACCTGTCTGTACATGATTTTATCATCCAACTTTTGGGAAGAGAGAAACTGATGATACCTATTCCTTTTCACATTTATTTCCTCCTCTACCTCCGCATCCCACCAGTACGGTTTTCTGTTATCATTTTTTTGATCAGAAACCCCCAGGGCCTCCGCTGCCGCCGAGTGAACGCAATTCTTAATGAATTCATACCGCTCTTCCGTACTGCCATCGCATGCATCTCCTAACTTTTCATCCAGGCGCTTTGCGTACAGAGCCTTGACACTCGGGTGCTTTAGGCTATCGATGTTGTACTGAACTTGATGTACGCGTTGTCGCTCCGGTTGTTGATTGTCGCCTTGATCGTTCTGCGACACACGAGCGGGAAAGGCTACATCCGCTCTGAGGAAATAGTGGTCACTACCGCAGGAGAGTCCTCTACATACCCTCACCTGCTGGATCTTCAGGTTTGTTACCTGTTTAACGAGCACGTAGTCAATGATGGATCTTAAGCCGCGGGTAGGTTGAACCCAAGTATATTTGTGAATATCCTTGTGTTGGTAGAACCCGTTCAATACTTTTAATTCCCTCTGCTCGCAAACGTCGATAATGCGGCTTCCGTTGTCGTTCACTGTAACTTCACCGAACGGGCCAACGATTTTACTGTTAACCCGGGATCCCGTTCTTCCATTTAGATCTCCCAACACAAGGACTTCTCTCCCAGGTCCTACCTTCACTACCTCCTCGTCCAGTTCTTCAAAAAACTGATCCTTAAGTGCGATGGTAGCATCATCATTGACCCCGTATACCCCCAAAACAGTGACTCTGTGACCGTGCATAGTTAGGTTCATCTTAATCATGCGAGCGTTGATGGCTTCCCAGTTCTTAATATTTTTTCGAAATTTTTTGCGGATCAGAATTGCGACACCCTGCTGTGCACGCTGATGTTTTGGCACTCCACTGTAGAATAAATCATAGTCCCCAAGGCTCTCTGATCCGTGGCCTTTTTTCTTCGTTTCCGTTATTACCGCCACGTCGACCCCGTTGTTCTTTATCTCCGATACCACTTCCGTCAGTTTCTTGGAAATGCCTTGCACATTCCAAGTACCAAAAGCGAGGGTCGTTTTCCGTAATCTAAGTCGAAGAGTCCGTTTGTTTCCATGGTTACCGAGGCATATGTTATTGGGTTTTTTGACATTGTACATTTTTTCCGAGGATCGGGGAGTCAGCCCGATGCCCCAACCCCCAACCTGGAGGACCAGGGTTTGATTTCGGAGTTACCTCTCCTAGACAGGTTGCTTTCACTACAGCTAAGAGCCCTGTCTACCCACCCCCTTTGAGGCAGGGGCTACCAGCTGGGGTCCGCAGGATTGCTAAACCTGTGACAGTACAGTCCCCCATACGGTTCAAAATCCTAAAAATCCTCAAAATCCTACGGTCAAAATCCTAATTTAAAAAAATAATCCCGCAAATTTTTTCTCGCATGATTTCAATTATTGTTTGCATTTTAGCAAACGATTGATTCCCTTCATGTTCTTCGGTTTTGCAAAAACGAGAGCTAGAAATCACACAAAAGAGAATTTCGTGACAGTTTGCGAGATGGTTTTTGAATGTATGTAGTTTTCTTGCGTCTCTCACTGAGCAAATCTAACAGTCGACGACTCAAGGAAAACCGCCCAGGCGCCCACGGTTGTGGTAAATTTGAAAGAGCGTGAAACAAACCGCGAAGATTGTGCCGTAAGGCGTAGATTTAAGACTTTTCATACGAGCCTATATCGTGATTTTCGTACCGTATGATCTGTAGAGAGCTAGTTTACTTGACTGTGCTTATGACGTGCGAGAGACCCATTCTATGACACTCAGACTTTCTTTCCTCTATTTCAAAAATACATAGGTTGTCCCAAAAGTACTGCACGTTTTTTTCTTATTGACGAACGGTAGTAGATATCAAAATGCGGTTTGTGTAATCTTAAAGACCGAGCAATTATCAATAAAACAAGACAAATCTGAGCTCTCTAAGTCAAAAAATGACCAAGTTACAGTGTTTTGAAAATGACTTGTAGAGGTGACTCCTCCAGGATTTTTAGCTTCTTTTCTGGAAAAAACAAAGATTTGATTGATCAAAAATTCTACAGAGAAATCGTCGCGATCAAATGAAGTTGGTAACATGATATCAGCCCGGACCTTGCTCCCTGCGATTTTTGGTTATTTCCTACGTTGAAAAAGGGCTTAAGAGTCAGGAAGTTTAACTCCATCAACGAGATGAAAAGAGCTGTTGAAACTTTCTTAAAGAACATTAGACAAGAAGAATTCGAAAAAACCATCTTTGAAGAATTGGGAAGAACGGTTGCGGCGCTGTGTGGCAAGTGATGGAGGGTATTTTGAGAAGGAAACTAGTGTCCAGTCATCCAGTGAAGAAGAGTAAATGCTAGTAATCTTGGTAAGATTCTGCAAAATTGATTTAATAAAACCACTTGAATCCTTAATTCTTTGTTTTTTTTTCCAGAAAAGAAGCTGAAAATCCCGTAGGGGTCCCCTCTACAAGTCATTTTCAAAACGCTGTAACTTGGTCATTTTTTTACTTAGAGAGCTCGGATTTGTCTTATTTCATCGGTAATTGGCCGGTCTTTAAGACTACACAAACCGCATTTTGATATCTACTACCGTTCGTCAATAAGAAAAAAACGTGCAGTACTTTTGAGACAACCTATGTATTGACTTCTTTTCTGATAAACTCAATCGGCACAATTGCTTAAAATATTAATGTTGTCGAAAACACAATCCTAATTAAAATTGAATAAAACATTCACAAATCTCTAGTAATTTTGATGTCATGTTGCTGAGACCTACAGTCTGTAAGGCTCAGCACTGGTACCTTCTGAACTGGCTCCATTTAATCTAAACTATTAGGGATCAGCACCAGGTTGTTCTTCCCGTTAATTTGGGCAAAAGTAGTTTTGGCGAGTGGATACAGCTGCCGTGCTAAGACAGAACGCCGTATGAACATTCAAGAGTTGCCAATTTTACTCTCAGAAAATACTCATTTGGGAGGAAAGTTGGGAATATTTTTTCTTGAAATTTTCAAACTTTCCAGGTCAAATTACAAACGAAGTCCTCTAGAAAATCGAAAGAGAAATATTCACAAATTTTCCTGGGAATATGCGATTTGTCGAAAGAAATTTGGCAACGCCCGATGGCTCATACGGCGTTCTTCCTCAGCACGGTAGACAAGTATTGTAGCTTTTAGGATTACCGGTTGGATAGACTCATCGGCGGACCCAGCAAGTTTTTTTTTTTTTTTTTTTTTTTTTTTTTTAAAAGAAATTTTATTTAAATATATCGTAACTACTACAAGTGTTTCTTGTATCTATCTACGTGGCTTAAAACTAAAACTTAACAAACTGCATTAATTTTATATGTTAACGTTAGATAATACTATGATTATCTAAAAGAACAGGAATTGTAAATTCTCTGCCTTCTTTCTTAAATGTATTATAACATAAAGGTTTTTAGTTTAATGGTTTTGCATTCTTCCTTTCACCCTCATTCACACTCCATTCACACTCCCAGCAAGTTGGCACCTTTCTTTTTCTCTATTTAAACCTATGGAAATGTATCGATTCTTGGAGGGGCCAGGCACCGCCAGGTGCTCCGACATGAATCGATTGTTTAACATAGGTTTAAGTGGATAAAATCCGGTGATGCCAAATTGCTGGATCCACCTCTGGATAGACTAGAAGAGGCATTGAAAACCCGAAGAAATCAATTAAAAATTGGATTTTCCTTTCCTCTATGAATAGGGTTTCTCTTAGCATATGCAAGGCCACGAGATGGTATCAAAGAAGAGCCGGTCGACATTCCTGCCGACGATTTTGATGGTCGTTGCGATCGTCTCTCTCCCCGCGATTTACGCTGCCACCACCTACACCATCGTCTCCGGCGACACGCTATGGAAGATCGCGCAGCGCAACAAGGTCACCCTCAACACGATCGTCGACGCCAACCCGCAGATCAACAACCCCAACGCCATCTACCCCGGCCAGAAGATCACCATCCCGGATAAAAACACCGTCCCGAGCTCCAGTCCTGCCGGAAGCATCGAGTCCCAGGTCAGTCATGCAATAATACCAGCATGCAGGGCCGTATTTACCAACTTGCCGCCCATGGGCCGCCTGTATTTTTCCGCCCCCTTCTAATTCGTTAAGTGAATGTGCCAGTGGGGGAGGGTGGGGTATGGGACGAGTTCACTCGTGTTGGGCACATTTTTGGTGAAAGCCCTGTCAACACTAACGAAAGTTCACGGAACTTTCCGCGAAAGTTAAGTTCCGTAAACCCATCCCTGTTTGGACAAGGCCTTCCATTCATAACAAACGAACGAAAAAATTATGAAAGAACAAACATAAATGCGGTTTGACAATTTTAACTTCTGCCGCTGCGCCGACCGCTCTGTGTTTGGCGCAATGCGTGAAGTATTCATGAAGTCTTGTGGGCGCTATGCGGTTCACGCCGACTGCTGCTGACCGCAGTGTGATTGACGCAATGCGTGAAGTATTCATGCAGTCTTGTAGGCGCTATGCGTTTCATGCCGACCGCCGCGCCAAAGGCTTCTCCTTTTCATTTCAGTCCTCGTTATTATTGCTCTCTGCGCCGCTCCTCGCAAGGTCAAATTGCGCGTTTGGTTTCTCTCTTAACTTGACTAATTAAAAGTGTTGTCTCTTGTATCGCCGAAAGATGACAACATTAAATGTTTAATATACTTTTACTCTCAGGAAATGAGAGATTTTGTCGCGATTTCTCGTTCGCAATTTATTTTCTGAATCCGATTTTTTCTTCTTTTTCTTTGATGCGTACATTCAAAAAGATTGCAAAATTTGCCGCCCCCTACATTTTGCCGCCATGGGCCGCGGCCCATGTGGCCATCCTCTTAATTCGGCCATGACAGCATGAGGTATCTGCGGGTAAAGTAAATCTATAGCAGAAGTGAGCGAACATCCAGGAATCGGACAAAGGTTCCTAAAAAAATGGTTGGACGAAAAGCGGTCTGCACTTAAATGCACATTTTTCTTGTTTCTTTCTAAGATTATCTATTAAGAAAGCCCTAAAGCATAGCTGCAGCAATAGTCCGAACGCGATAATGCACTTAACGCACATTTTCGTTGTTCCTTTCCAAAATTATTTAATTTGAAAACTTTTAGTAATGCTGCGATGGTTCGAATGTTCGATCGAATGCATTTCTTCGCATTCGGATGGTTTCACTTTTATTTCAGTGTTTTCAAAATACATGTTTTTGCGAGTAAACAACTGAAATGTGTGTCTAGAGCTGATGGATCTGTTTTTTGCACACTCACACAAAGAAAACTATCAACTTATAATTTTTGCAAAATGTTCGAAATGCTGTGATGATGTTCCTGATGTTTATAAAATGCTGGTCTGTTTCCACCTTTAAACTCGACGACTACCCGTTCTCGTTATGTTGGATTCCAGTGTCTACAGTTCCTTTCATTAAAATAACACTTATGGCATTGTTTGCATTCGTGCAAACCTGCTGGAAACGGTGCTCTATTTTTATTTATATTCCAGTACAAAACAGCGGTTTTTGTAGCCGTCAATAGTGGAAAAAATGCCGAAAAATGTGTATCGGCAGGGCCTCTGCTATTGTTTTAACTAGGTTACACGTTCCTACCTACGTAACTCGTCTACGTTAGCGTCACTCGCACGAGTGACAATGTTCATCACATGTCAGAGTGAACATGGCGATCGAGACGAGTGACAAAGGTATACCTGGAAAGTGACGTCGGTATACCCAGCCATAGCGATTTCGTGCATCGCCGTTTCCCGGAATCACAGTAAAATTTTCCATTTGGACGTATTTCTACCAAACAGACCTATGTGAAGGTGAGAAATATGGGGTGTGCTCGTTAGTTCTCTGGCCGTATAAGAGTGAATGAGAATTGGACGAATTTCTACCAAACGGAACTATGTGCATTAAGACATGAGCCCTGAGACCCATAAGGATATATGCATAACAAGGCTCACGTCATAATGCACATAGTTCCGTTTGATAGAAATACGTCCAATAATAAAGCGCCAGTGACGTCAGCGGCAATGAAAAAGCGGGGGAGCATCGGGGGATCGTCCTCGGGGCGCTTTAACTCATGAGCCCTGTCCACAACGCTCTCTTGCCATGCCCGCGGCTCATGAGTTCCGCATTCAGTTGGCACATAGGTCTGTTTGATAGAATGTAAAATCCCGCTTTTCCAATTCTTCAAAAGGAATCACGCCCACTTTTACATTGCTTCTTATGCAGCTTTCTGGAGCACACCCCATATTTCTCACCTCCACATAGGTCTGTTTGGTAGAAATACGTCCATTTTAACAAAACGATGGAATGGAAACGGGGGTTCGGGGTTCTCCTTGAGAATGAATACATAGAGATGTCTCAAACATGTGATAGAGGGGAAATAACAAGTGGACGTATTTCTACGAAACAGACCTATGTGAAGGTGAGAAATATGGGGTGTGCTCGTTAGTTCTCTGGCCGTAAGAGTGAATTAGAATAATAAAGCGCCAGTGACGTCAGTGGCAACGAACGAGGGTAAGCTCGAGGGCGCGGCAGCGGGGACATCGTCGTCGGAGCACTTTAACTCATGAGCCCTGTCCACAACGCTCTCTTGCCATGCCCGCGGCTCATGACTCCCGCATTCAGTTGGCACATAGGTCTGTTTGATAGAATAAAAAATCCCGCTCTTCCAATTCTTCAAAAGGAATCACGCCCACTTTCACATTGCTTCTTATGCAGCTTCGACGAGCACACCCCATATTTCTCACATCCACATAGGTCTGTTTGGTAGAAATACGTCCAAGTAACAGTATTGGTAACCACCAGGGCTAGGAAAGCGTAGCTGCTCAACTAGCATAAATGATGAAACTGACTTCTTGACAACTTTTACCATCCGCGACCAAGATTGCCGCAGAATTTAGAGAATGAAATTCCCTGACATTTCCCTGATTTCCCTGACACATTTTGGTGAAATCCCTTGACAATTGAAGATATGCCAGATTGTTAAAAATACATAATCAGAAGTAATTATCAGGCAAATTTGTTGTTCGAAACGCCGAACTCGTTCTGGAAAGCAAATGAAGATGACGTAACAATATTTCCCTGACATTTTCGTCTTTTTTCCTGACATTTCTAGGTTTTCCCTAACTTTTCAGAATCCACTGACATTTCCCGGTTTTCCCTGACTTTTAAGATTCCCTGACATTTCCGGGTATTCCCTGACCGTGGCAACCCTGCGCGACGACAAGCCACTGACAAGTGCACATAAACAAACACAAGAACTGCATTTTCATTGAGATTTTGCTTCAAAATTGTGACTTTCTTCTATTTGTGTGTGTTTGAGTGCATCTTGCATACTCTAGCCCCTGAAAAATATGAAATATATCACAGCCACGTAAAATTTTATGAAATATTTCACTGAAATTTCCAATCTTTCATTTCTTTCTTACGCTTCATGCCACTCTGGACGTCTTCCTCGGCTTTTCTCAGGTGGTACCCAATCCAAAACTGGTTTGGGAAACCTCTCCTCCGACACTCTTCGCACATGCCCTCATACCAAAAACTGCCTTGACATGACGTCGTGCACGATATCATTGTGAACTTCAGCTATCAGAATTAAATAAATTAAGATAAGCGGATGTTTTTATACATAATGGACCACTCGACAAGGTACGAATTTAAGCAATCTGAAACATGTTTCTTTACCAAAATTTCACGATAAACACGATTCACACGACGAAAATTACTAAATCCAACTCTTAACAAAGATATTAACGTTTTTATAACAAATTGGTTCCGAGGAATTTGAACTGCCCGTTCACAAGAAACTCAATGCTCTACGTAAGTCAAATCGCGCACAACAACGGTTTCAGCAAGCTTCTCAATTGAGCAGTGTTCATTTCCCTCCATGTATTGCTAAAACTATAAGCAATTTGCTATAGCTGAGCCAAAGCGTCAAGATCGAGGTTGCCGGATTTTTAGATCGCAGAGACTGTCATGATAAAGTTTAGCGCGCGATGTGAATCACGTAGAGCATTGAGTTTTTCATGAGCGGATGGTTTGAATTCACGCACTAAGAATCATTAAATATCTTCGTGAGGTTTGATTTCGGTACTTTCCGTTGTGCGCATCGTGTTCTACATAAAATTTTGGTTAAGAAACATGAATCAGAATGCTGAAATTCGTACCTTGTCTGTTGGTCCATTACGACTTTTCATTGCTGTTGTAGGTGGTGACACTGGTGAACGAGGAACGAGCGAAACACGGGCGGAGTCCTCTGAGGGAGTTGCGGGAGCTGTCGAAGCTGGCGCGGACCAAATCGGCGGACATGAGGGACAGAGGGTACTTCGACCACACGTCGCCCAGGCTCGGGAGCGCGTCCAAGATGATGAAGGACGCCGGGCTGAAGGCCTGGGCGTCCGGCGAGAACATCGCCGCCGGCCAGACCACCGCACAGACCGTCATGAACTCCTGGATGAACAGCCAGGGCCACCGCGAGAACATCCTCTCGCCCGACTTCAAGGAGATCGGCGTCGGCTTCGCCAAGGGAGGCTCCTGGGGCTACTACTGGACTCAGATGTTCATCAAACGCTGAACCGGGATTTGGACGGTGATATGTCTAATGGTCCATCTCTATTGGTCTTAGCGACTTGCTGGCTGTATGCAGTGATGATAAAACGAGGGTTGAAGAAAAATCATGCGCTCATTAAGTTGGTTTGCCTACATATCCACTGGAAAAAAAAAAACACATTGGATCTAGAGTCCAGACTCTTGAAAACATTGACAAGAAAAAGGACTCTTGATTCAATTAGATTTAAGCTTAAATCAAAAGGAAATCCGCTCAAATTAAGAGGCTTGGTTCGTGGTTTAAGCTTAAATCTGATCGAATCAAGAGTATTTTTTCTTCTCGATGTTTTTATGAGTCTGGGCTGGAGATTCAATGTGTTTTTTTTTTTGTTTTTTGTTTTCCCAGTGTACTGAGACAAATGTGTGTGTTCCCGGTCACTTCGCTTCGGATCCTACGGGAAGTTAGAAACCAATTAACCCAAAGTTTCAATTTATATTGACACACAGTGCTATGGCAAACATGGGAAAGCCCGGAATCAAACGAAGGGCTATAGTATTACTTTGGGCGAATCTTAATGAGCAGATGTTAGGCAAATCTCTGTTCATATTTCTCTCCACGCACGGTTCGAATCTGATGGCATTTATGTCTAAACTTTTCCGAGAAATGAAAAGGGGGGGGGGAGGACATGTGAAAGTGTTATGCTTGCCAAAACTTGGGCAGGATATTTCTCAGGGAGACGCTGCGCAGAGATTTTCTTTGTACAGGTCTCCAGTTAGGAAGAATTCGACTGATTGCAAAAAAAAATGAAAAATTTGGATTTTCTTACAACACAAGTAGCAAATCAACGTTAATAATAAAGATTTATTTAATTAAGAATGGTCCGGTGAGAATAGTTCCTAACAGACGTTTGATCAACATGATTGTACTTTCCGCAATTCCGCCACGGAATGTCCTTCCATAGGTACTCGTATTTTTGGTGCACCAGTTTACCACGCAAGTGCTCAACTCTGAACATTGAAGACAGGAATAAGAACACACCGAGATATGATAAAGAGTTTAGGAGGCTAAAGAAGACTCAGGATACTTATGCAGTTGTTGCTGAAATCATTCATTTTTATTTTGAACGTCTTCTTCAGCAAGAAGCGCAAGATACTTTGGATAGTCACGGTCAGCAAGGAGGGAACTCATGTGAAAAAGAACACCGGAAAAAAATGAGCACGCGAAATTTTTTTTTTTTTTTTTTTTTTTTTATAGAAATCAATATTTATTAGGTTATTTACAAGTTGAAACTATGGGAGACAGGCCATAGCTCGAAGGCCTGTAAATACATTCTGAAAAGAAACCTATATGATTAATTTACATTTTTTGAATAATTTCACCCCTTTAGAATTATGTTCCCTTTGTAGAGTTACATACTATTTACATATTATGATGCAGTTGATACATGATACGGTTTCTTGAGAAGTTTCCTGATGTTTCTTGTTCGTCTTGATTGAATTATGATTTCTTGGTAACCTCGGAATCACCTATTGGTATATCATCGAGGGGGAAGGGGTTGGTAACTAAAGTTATCTGTTGTTCTTCATTCAGTGCTGCTTGTTTGCTTATTAGAATGTTTTTAATGTATTTGTAGACCTCTGTCCAGTTTTTCCTAGAATCTAGCATTATCTTCATTATGTTGTCTGGTGTTATTTTTTCATTCAGTGTTCTTTCTAATGCTTCTTTTTGTTGTTTGTTCTGTTTGTGAGAGCACGCGAAATTAGTGATATTATTTTAACATAGGTGTTGACCCATTTTCTTAAAAACTGATCTCAATATTTATGTAAAAAATTGTTAGAATTCGAATTATTATTCCAATCAGTTATTATGTGTGGAATTTTTAAGTTTTCAATTCAGAAAAAATACAAAACTAATGAAAACCGTATATGTGTGTTCCTTTTTTGTCTGTAAGTTGAATCCTAAACTTGTACATACAATTGAAAACAGCTACTAGTATGTACAACACAAGAAATTCCCTGGCATGGTGTTTTATATGGACTTTACTTTTTTTGAAAACCCTGACCAATATTTTAGAATGAGGCTTTTTAAGGAATGATGCGACTTGGATATCGCATACTACGCCAAAAAATTATATTTATATAAATGTTTTCTTACAAAAATTTAGGAAGAAATGTCATCGGAAGATTTTTGGTAGGGTTCCAATCTCAGATAATGTCTATGTCTCGGTCTCAAAATAACAGCGAATTGAAAACTCATTTTTGTTTCCGGTTGATAATGGAATTGTAACAATTTCGAAACAGTCGGGGTTTTTCTTCAGATTTGTCCCCCTTTGCCTAACCTTTTAAGTTGTTATTGTATTATGCCTAACCTTTCCCCAAATTAAGTTGTTATTGTATTATGAGATTTTGGCTGGTTACTTGTTCTTCTCCCTGTAGAAGGTTGACTTGGCCTAAAATATATTTTTGATTTTTGATTGAAAAATATTGATTTTCCCCCAGACTTTCTCTGAGGCAACTACATTGGAAGCACGCCAATACCCCTGTCACCAGAGGTTACACTGAAACAATAAATCCTTTGGTAAAAGTATTAATTACCTGACGTCTTTACGATTTAAATCTTGCAGTTTCAAGTTTATCATGATCATCGGCGTCCTGAAACACTGAGGACAGGCAATTTAGCATTTCCATGACTTATCACACGATTCATTGTCACATGATTTTCACACGAGTGGCGACAATACAGAACCGATGAAATTGCAAAATTCCAACAATACTTGACCCAGAACAGAACTAGAAGAACCGTAGTAAATTATTAACATGACTCATTGAAAAATATTTCAGGAAAAACTGTCGATAGTGAATGTGAAAATTTTCCACGAGGAAAACTTCTATTACCCAGATTGCACCGGATCAAAATACATTAATAGACTTTTTCATTACTTTTTTTTGACCTCTGCGTCGGCGATCACCATTCTCTTTTTTGCCCCGCCAGGCGGCCTAGATTGCGTTGGCAGCTCCAGAACGACGGCGCACTTACGTACGATTATTTTTCCTCGAATGTACTTATCCTCCCGGGAGGCGTCACGGAAACGACAGTGCACATCACTCAAAGGTTCTGATCAGATCGGTAGCCCCGAAACCGGAGGAAGTGCTCCTCCGTTAAAAGTCCACCGTGTTACCGTGTTTCGTAATCAGGTACGATATCCTTTTTTATCATGATATTGAAGTGTAATTAGAACCTCTAAAATTTGGGTTCATACTTGCGGTTGAACCGAGTTCAGGCCGCAAAAAATGAGGGAAATGGAGTAAACATTGATCACGTTGATCGGTTCGTTCTCTATTCGAGTATGTATCGCGTGTAATTAGTGAGCTGTATAGTTAGGCTGTAGTTACTGAGAGTATGCTACATTTTAAATCTAGATATTTGATTTACCTATCGGGTGTCATATTCGAGAGATGGGGAAAAACGTGAACCGAGCTCGTGAAAAATCAGAAGACTCATGAAAAAACCGTGTCAGTTTACGGGGCATGTTTTCGCTTTCTCCGACCATTAATTCTGATTTTCGAATGAAAATATTATTTCGCATGCAAGTTTTTTTCTGACCTTCGAATAATTTGTTACGATTTATAGTTGAAATAATAAAGGAGAGATACTCAAGGGCGTTTACATGGGGCTATTACTTTGTTATATCATTATAAGAAAATTCCGGCTAATTTTTTAAGTTTTATTATACGATAAGAGTATAAAATTCCGAGAGGTGGGTCTTGTCCTACGTTTGCCAGAAAATCACTGAGGATTGGTAATTTCTTTGCGCGTGCGCTACAATTTCGGATTGCGCTCTAATTGCCACTTTTGTAACTAGAAAAAAATACAAAGGAACAAGAAAAAGTAAATTTTAAAATGACCGATAAGCTACTGCAGTATTTATGAGGGTGGTCCAGAAAGTAAGTTTACCTATTCAAATTCTCTTCAATTAAGATAAATAAAGACAATCCGTAAAAAGCGTTTAAAAGCCGCCACGCACAGCTTTCTAACGCGCTATACATTTTAACTTTAAAAGAAAGGATTTTTCTGAACCCCCCTCCTCTTAAAAATTTCACGGAGCTCCATTAGGATGTGAGTTGCTGTGAGTGCTGTATCTATCGCTTATCGTGAAAAAAGTGGCTTAAAAATGGTTGAAAGTCGTGTAAAACATAAGAAAGAACATTAACCATCTGGAAAATTGCAGGATTGACTGTATTTACTTTAAAATCAGTTTTATTTGAACAATAATTAACTGAATGTACAGCGTTAACTCTCTCTTAATAACTGAATTATTCATAGGGCTTCACATTACTCCGCCCGCTCTCGAAGAAATCTCGTCAAAGAAGCACCATTTTGAAAAATATGCAAAATTGACAACAACTTTACTGTAAATTAACCTGATTTTGAGCAGCTTCGGTCACTGTTTTTGGTTGAAATACGAATTATGGAGCGCAATTCACACACCGAAACCAAATTCAGCCGGCACAACTCCACGAGTAAACCAATTGTGGCTTAACCTTTTCACGTCCTGCAGTTCAAATCCACTAATATCGAATAAACCTGCAATATTCTGATTTAGAAATGTGTTTCCTCATATTTTACATGAAATTCAACCACCTTTAAGCCTTTTTCTAGCGATAGACACAGCAGCTGCTTATTTGCCTGTGGCGCTCCGTTAAATTCTGGAACCGCGCGGAGAGGAGGACAGTTTAGGAAAAATCCATTTTTCTTGAATTTTAGGAAACCAATCTACAGCGCGTTAAAAAGCTGTGAGTAATGGCTTTTTAACGCTTTTTACAGATTATCTTTATCTATCTTAGTTAAGGGCGTGCTGAATAGGTAAACTTACTTTCTGGACGACACTCGTACATACATATGGGTCGCTTATAGCACTTCCTCGCGCTCTACGACGCCTGACCAACCCGACGCACACCCTTAAAACTGATCCAGAGTATATGACAATAAAAATATAAGAAGGGAAATTTGCCATGTAGAAACATCTGTTTAGCACAATTAATTTTGGACCCATTTTTGATACATAAGAGTCGCCTTTGCGACGCTCCCTGGCGCTTGGCGATTCCTAAATGCGACGGACCCCTTTCTTCCCGAATTCCCACAGTCAATCTGGGAGCCAGCATTCCTCAATTTTTGTTCAACCCCGTGTCTCCAACCTTTCACTGAGCGTTTGGGCTTAATTTCCTCCTGAGAGGAAGCCAATTAGTCATCTTTATTGGTAAATGTTCTTCCGTCCTCATGGTTACATGACCATAGCATAGTAACTGTTCGGTCATAAGACATCGAGAACCCTCCGCCCCTCTCCCGAAAGGAGAAACATAAAATATTTTCTGAGGGAAAATTGTTAAATTCTTCTCGGAGAACTACAAGGGGGAGAGAGAAACTGCGCTCAAGTCTTAAACATTTTAGGTGTTATTGGCCTCACAAAGCGAAAATTTTACAATGTTCGTAACTTTAGTAGAACTGTAAGGTTGCATTACCGGGGCTATTATCTCTTTTTCCGATTTTACAAGTATATGCAATGATTGCGACTCAGACCATGCTTTAAAAAAAAAAAAACAATGTGCAAGAGGATGTTAATATATTTACGATTTTACCTTAACACTAGCTGCTCCGGGCGCCCTGCGGGCGCCCTCCACAGCTAGCAATGGTGGTGCAGTAGCTTATTTGGAATCGGAGCGATTAGTTGAATCTATTTAATAATGATGATGATTCTGCGGCAGAAGATCAAGGAATTTAACTGCCTCTCTGCGTTACAGGGTGGAGACTGCCATTCTACCGAAAAATGTTATAAAAAGCTCGCATTATTAGTTTTTCTTTTTTTTGTGTTATTTTTTAATTTTTTTTATTTTTATTTTTTGATAATTTTCTAATGACTATGAGGCTTTTGGGATTTATAAAAGATCGAAGCACCTCTTTGTGCACGATGTTTTTTGTACGGTTGCCTTTGGAAGAATTTGGACTTCAAAATTTTTGTACGATGTAGCTCGTGAGAGTGCAACATATAGTTGACCATGGCCAAAAACTGTTTGGGGTAAATAAATGCCGACTCGCTTCAGTGTTTGACCCTTAGCTTTGATGATGGTCATGCAGAACGCAATGCGAATTGGAAATTGTCGCCTCTTAAAAGAGAAAGGGAGAGAGGAGTCTGCAGGTGACAAATCAATTCTTGGCAGTGAAATTCTTTCACCGGCCTTCTCGCCGGAAATGACCTGCAAATCAAGACAATTTTCATAACGTTTCCAGACGATCAATCGGGTACCATTCGATAAACCTTTAGAAACGTTGAGGTTTCTTAAAAGCATGACAAAAACCCCCTCCAAAAGTGTGAGTTTATGCGGTGGTAAGCCACTAAGATTAAGACTGTCCAAGAATTCGAGGGGAAAATTGAGAGCCTCTCCCTCTTCCTCTACAATGAGCCTGTTAACACTGAAGTACGTTTTAGAGACACCTGAAAGAACTTCAACAACCTTGTCGTTAATTTCATTGCAATGCTTATTTTTAGGGGCCAGAATTGCGCAGTTTGTGAAATCTACGTTCGAACATGAGGAAGCTATCTTTTCCATAAATTTCAGTAATAATATCAGTTTCAGTAATACTGCTTGTCGGTAAATCAATGAATTCCGGCATGGCCTTTTTTAGCAGAAAGGTAAACACCATCACCTATTTCGAGTTAAAATTTTGCAAACTCCGCTTCGTCTTGCAAAGTTCTCATATTTTGAGTAAGTTTTCTGATTTTGAAAAGAGGTCAAAGTGGTGAGAATTTGATTGCATTTTGCACCAATGTTTGGCGAGAAGCATGCGGAACAACGGGTAAAACCTGTCTAAAATCACCACCCTAGACGACAATTTTTCCTCGAAAAGGGATATCATTACCCATTCTCTAAGAAGTCGGTCGATGCATGCCAGAGCATGCGTGATAACCATGGGAGCTTCACCCCAAAAAATGATCGTTGTTTTCCGAATAGTCTCAGCCTCTCTTGAGCTAACCGTCAGACTCGACACAGAATTCTCATTCAGAACCGAAGGAATTTTGAATTTGCTATGAACCGGCCGACCGTTAGGTAGCAACGATGCGGCGATACCTGTCCAAGCAACGGAGATGACGTCTAAGTTTTCCTTTGTACAATACGCAGTAAGACATTCTTAAACGAAAGTTTTTCCCGATCCTCCTGGACCATCAATGAAAATCGCATTACACGTGTAAGATGGATTTTGGATGAGACTAATTATTTCAGAAATAATTTGATGTTGCTCTGGGTTAGCGGCAGAAATCATGGAATCATAGTTTTAGGGGGAGGAGAGTCAGGCTCCGACCCTTGAAGATTCAGGTTAATTGGAAGCAATTCCGGAAGATCAAATGATGATATTGAAAATCCATGAAGTCTTAATGTGCTTTCAATAGCAAAAAGCCGATCAACGTAGTCGACCGACCAACAAAATAAAGAGAGAGGAAGAAACGAAGTATCAAGCAAATTTGAAACAAAGTTGGAAAGAGAAAAGAACAAATAAGAATGAAATGTCCATAACAATACATGTTGTTAGCAATACGTGTGCGCACCGCTGCAGTTAATAAGTCAGGGTCAGTCAAACCGCCAGGATGCCTATCAAGAAGTGGTGAAGCGGAGTAGCCGAGAGATTGCGACGGAATGTGGGTGGTGAGTGACGAACGACAATGCGACCCAAACCTTCTTTGAGGTTGGTGGGAGGAAAGCTATACGAAAGAAAACGGAGATAGCCGAAAGAACGTGGTGGGAGGGGTGGCTGAGACCCTAGGGGGGGTATCTAGGGACGGGCAAGCAGGTAGCGGCCAGATGACCGCTCGAAACAGCTGAACTTTACTCGTCGATAAAAGTAAGAAAATTTGAGAAAATCGAAAAAACAATTACAGCCTGCAAATCTACAGATCAGAAGCTTTCATTTAAAAAAAACCCCATGCAAATCGGTCCGGTGGTTCTCTCAAAGTTAATGTCCCAAAATGCGGACTTTAGTCTGAATAAATGGGAGAAAATTTGAGCCCAGCTAAACTTCACTCGTCGATAAAAGTAAGACAATTTGAGAAAATCGAAAAAACGATCACAGCCTGCAAATCTACAGATCACAGGCTTTCATTTAAAACAAAAATCATGCAAATCGGTCCGGTGGTTCTCTCAAAGTTAACGTCCAAAGATTCGGACCTCCGTTTTAATGCATCGAAGAAAATTTGAGAAAATTATGGGAGAAAATTTGAGAAAATCGAAAAAACGATCACAGCCTGCAAATCTACAGCTCAGGGGCTTTCATTTAAAAAAAAGATCACGCAAATCGGTCCGGTGGTTCTCTCAAAGTTAATGCCCCAAGATTCGGAACTTTGCATTTTAATATATAGGATGGCGGACAAGCAAACGTTTCGACCAACACTTTGGTCTTCATCAGTGCAAAGGCAAGTAGGTACATAGAAAAGAATAAAAAACACTGGCAACATGCATAATCACAAAGAAAAAAGGAAAATCACTACAAGATTGCTACATGGTGCATGGAAAAAACAACGAATCTGAATCTTCTCTCTTTTTCTTTGTGATGATGCATCTTATCAACGTATTTTATTCCTTTCTATGTTCCTACTTTCCTTTGCACTGATGAAGACTAATAATTAGGTCGAAACGTTTGCTTGTCCACCATGTTAAGTTAATATTGTAAACATATTAACAACCTCTTGCACATTGTTTTTTATTAAAGCATGGCCTGAGTTGCAATCATTGCATATATCGGTAAAATCGGCTAATAGCTCAACTTTCGTTTTCACAATTTAAGTAGCCGACGAATCTTGCAACTCTTTTTCCGTCCATAATATCTGTACCAAGGACCTCAATACCATCAAAAATGGAAAACGTCAAGGAAATGCTGCGAAACCATTGTAAAGCGCAGAAATTTTAGTGCGAAACAAACGTGACGTATAAGGTTGAGAGTTTTCAGAACTACACGCTCAGCTTGGAAATTACCATTAAAGGTCAAAAGGTCATGTGCGAAACACGAGGAGGGCACGTGACACACAATATTGCCATTACTGCTACATGGGATAAAAAAATGTCGGAATTGAGTTGGGATTTTATACTCGCAGACGGGGAAAAAATATTTCATACTCTGGACAAGAGAAAGCGATGCGCAATCGAGTGAATCATCAAACTTCTGGTTTTTGGTCGCTTCAGAACTCTGCTTTAAAACCCTGCGTGATGATGAGAAAATCTATGGAAAAAATCAGCGATGATACCGATACATGCAAACTGAAAAGCCGTTTTTACCGCACTCCCTAACGCTCTGCGACACCTAACCGCCATAGTGCCACTATGCTACACGGGGGGGGGGGGGGGGGGATGTTGTAATTGAGTTGGGATTTTATACCCGCAGACGGGAAAAAAATATTTCATACTCTGGACAAGAGAAAGCGATGCGCAATCGAGTGAATCATCAAACTTCTGGTTTTGTCGCTTCAGAACTCTGCTTTAAAACCCTGCGTGATGATGAGAAAATCTATGGAAAAAATCAGCGATGATACCGATACATGCAAACTGAAAAGCCGTTTTTACCGCACTTCCTAACGCTCTGCGACTCCTAACCGCCATAGTGCCACTGCTACATGGGGGGGGGGGGGGGGGGGGGAGAATGTTGGAATTGAGTTGGGATTTTATACCCGCAGACGGGAAAAAAATATTTCATACTCTGGACAAGAGAAAATGATGCGCATTCGAGTGAATCATCAAACTTCTGGTTTTTAGCTTCAGAACTCTGCTTTAAAACCCTGCGTGATGATGAGAAAATCTGTGGAAAAAATCAGCGATGATACCTATACATGCAAACTGAAAAAGCCGTTTTTACCGCACTCCCTAACGCTCTACGACACCTAACCGCCAAAGTGCCCTATTCACCCACAGCCCTTCCGGGAAAGGGTACACTGGAAAAAAAAAACATACATTGGATCTAGAGTCCAGATTCTTGAAAACATTGGCAAGAAAAAAGACTCTTGATTCGATCAGATTTAAGCTTAAATCAAAAGGAAATCCGCTCAAATTAAGAGGCTTGGTTCTTGATTTAAGCTTAAATCTGATTGAATCAAGAGTATTCTTTCTTGTCGATGTTTTTAAGAGTCTGGACTCTAGATCCAATTTGTTTTTTTTTTCCAGTGTCCATCGTGCCGGTCACAGAATCGTGTTTTGATGCTTCATTCTTGTAGATTAACTAAAAAGAAATGAGATCTGTCCAAACATGAGCTTTCAAGATTTTTTTTGTTCCGTTTTTACGTAAGTGGAATTTGCAAAATCGCGCCAAGATTACCCGGGGGGGGAGGTGGGAGGGGGGGGCACGAAACTTTCTTCGAAATGAAACAGGATATCGCGCTTTGAGTAATTCGGTATAGGACGTCATCCTCCGCGGTAGTGACACCCCTGGTTTCTTCCATTTAAGTTTCGTCCGAGTTTTACGTTGAGTAACCAGTGCAAATGTGCATTTCACTTATTGATTAACCCAATGTGGAAGAAACCAAGGGTGTCACTTCCACAGTGGATGACGTCATAAACCGAATTTTTCAAGACGCGATGTCTTGTTTGAACAGATCTAATTTAATCTTAGCTCCTCTACACTACAAGAATGAAGAATCCAAACACGATTCCGTGCGCAATTGATGAACTGGATTGCATTTTGCAAAAAAGAACCAGAGGCATTGCAATGATGCTAAGATTGTGCAAATTCATCCTTTGCAGGAAATGACTGAAATCTGCAAATTCATCCTTTGCAGGAAATGACTGAAATCTGCAAATTCATCCTTTGCAGGAAATAACTGAAATCATGAAAAAAATATGAAATTTACATAGTCATTTTTGTCGTAGATTCACAGTTTTCAACGAGTAAAATAGAAACTGTCAGTGGATAGGTTTGTTATCGAAGACAAAAGAAATTGCACAATCTTAGCAACATTGCAATGCTCGTGGTTCCTTTTCGCAAAATGCAATCCAATTGGCACCCCCACATTTCTCGTAAAACCCCCTGTCGCCATCCACTTGGCGATTCGTTCGTCCCTTCTCAAGAAGAATTCAGCTGAGCAATTCTTTTGACAGCCGTCATTCCGTCATCCTCTGACCATAAGTCATGACTTCGAAGAAATTGTCTTATTCCACTCCCTGGATTTGACCAACTCTTTTCATCACAGGCTCGATCCTTTCTAGAAACTTCTACTGGCCTCCTCCAGAAATCCATCTCTGTCGCTGTTAGTTATTCTTAGAGCGTTTTATGCCAAACTATGGTTGTGGATTAAAATGCTTTTAGAAGATGCTTGCTTTAAAAATACGCTCAGCGTATTCACTTAGCCTCTAAGTGTTAATTAAATCCGCTGAAATCAATAATGATGAATTAACTCACACTTGAAATTAGCGTTAGTAACTTTCTTGATCCTTTTATTCAAATGGAAAAGCAAAATTTCTTCCGAGGCGGATTTTCTATATTACCTGTAACAAAAGGAAAGTAAACATGTGTTATGGAGGAGAAAGAGCGAGAGCAAATGTATGATGAATCAGAGATGGACTTAAAATCTCATCATGGAAAACTTATGCAGGCTTTTGTCAATAGAGATTGAATTTTTAGATTTCATAATTCAACTGTTTCTTCAGAATGGTATTTTAGGACGTTCCCTGATCAGAAATAAGAGCAGGTCTGTACAGATCATAATATCATAGCGAGTCTGTTGCATGCAAAAGATATAACCGTGGAAATAGACATTTAATGGGTAAAATGTCACAAACATCACTATGATGGCATTAAATAAAGTCTAAAATCAAAGTTTTTAAGTCTTAGTGCGCAATGGACCACTACACAAAGTACAAATGTCAGCATTCTGATACATGTTTCTTAACCGAAATTTCACTTAGAACACGACACACACGACGAAAACTACCGAAATTAAATCCTTACAAAGATATTATATGCGTAAAAAATCTTAGTTTTTGTACGTAAAAAAGGTCAGAAAGAAATTCAAAACCTTCAGGACAGGAAGGAAAACAGATTTCTCTCCTTATGTAACTACAATTTCAACGTACTAAACTGTCGTCACTGATTTTTTGTTTTAATTTTTCACGTAAAAAATCACTATTCATCTTTTTTACCTCTTCGAGCATATATTTTTTAAGTAAAATTTTTGGTTACGGAAAACAAAAACATTGGGGGAGAATGTCTGTACCTACTGAAAATTCGCTAAATTGACCGATAAAAAAACTCGTTCTTTTTTAGTAAAAAACCTCGTGCTCTCTACGAATTATTCTTGTTAAAAAAGACTACATCAGCGATTCACTTTTGGTCTATTTTACGCCTTTTTTTTTACGGATTTTTGTTGTTGTAAATTTTACGTCTTTGTGCTACTAGGGTCACACAAACTAACTCTGTATGTCTGGCACCGCTGTACGGCATCGATCTGGAGGTTATGTTGATAAATATAATGTTTAGAATTGTTAGTTTCGTTAACAGGGAGTTGCCATTGATTGTTTCCAGATACGATACCTGGAATGCACGACCGCCAAATGCGGGGGATTTGAAAAAGCGTGTTCCACACTACGCAAATAGCGTCTGAAGAAGTGGATTTCAGACTGTTTCAATGATACCATCGTGATTTTTGTTCCATCTATTCTCACACCTGCTCGCGTGCAGCAGTTCCAGGGTGATCTGACTCGTCCCAAATCGGGAATAACCCACTAGAGACAGTTAGGAAATGCATGTTTACTCCCTTACGGTAGTGAATTTAACTACCGCTGAGCCCTAACACTGTAAGTAAAATAGCGCCAACTAAAATCAGTAGAACTGTGCCCTACAGCCTGTCCTACCTAAAGTCTTACACTGGTAAAAATATTTGTGTTCTTGTGTTACTTTTGTTTAAAATAGGAAATGAAACACAAAACAACAAAAATTTCGTGTTGATTTTAGTACTGCAGTTTACGGTGAATTTGATGCAGATCACGATGGAGAGACTAGAAAAACGTATTCTTCCGATTGCGACGTTGTATTCACCACTCGTCTTATTAAAATTTCTTCAAGAAAACCACCTGGCGATTACTCTTGAAATAATTGTCAACCGAAAGCTAGGGTTATTTGGTGTTTTACTTCCCGTAATTACCAAACTTATGTGCCAAAATTCTCTCTGTGTAGGGCTCAGCGCTAAGTTGCTTTTCCCGCCATGTATGTATAGAACTTGAGTTTGATAGGCTCAAAATAAAGCACAACTTTGAGCCTCATTACATACGAGCATACACGAAGAAAAAAAATAAGGGCTTCGAGAAAATTAATAGTTGGTTGATTGGTGCCCCGAACAATTATTTCTACACAACACTGGAAAAAAAACACATTGGATCTTGAGTCCAGACTCTTAAAAACATCGACAAGAAAAAGAACTATTGATTCAATCGGATTTTTGCTTAAATCAAGAACCAAGCCTCTTAATTTAAGCGGATTTCGTTTCGATTCAAGCAAATATCCGATTGAATCAAGAGCATTTTTTCTTGTCAATATTTTCAAGAGTCTGGATTCTAGAGCCAATGTGTTTTTTTCCAGTGAAAAGACGAGTTGAACGGATAAAGCAGTGTAAAAATTTTCGTTTTTCTTCTCCACAGGTTATTCCGAGCTTGATAGTTGCCTTTTGCTTTCGGCAACAAAATGAAAGCGACGAAGAATTTATTCTCACCGATGCTCCCGGTTTTGACAATCTTCATCCTGGTCTTCGCCAGTTCCATCCATGGCCAACCACCGTTCACTCGCTCGTTCTCGAGAGGCTCCATAACCGTTATGGAAAATGGTAAGGAGCCTCGAACCACGGAGATGCCCCCTCAGATGCTGCAACAGATATTCAGCAATCTCAGGGGACCTGGAATGAGAAATGGTATGGGAATACCACATCCCCTCTTGAACGGCCAGGGTATGCCAGGGCTATCGAGGAGCAACTCTGGCAATAGGACGCCACTATCGCCTTCAAGATCGCCTTCAAGATCCTATTCCGGCCACAGAATGGCGAGCCCGGTGCAGAGTCCAATGTCGAGCCCGTACCGCAGACCTCCGGGGTCACCCCAAGGTGGACGTCAATCCCCGCGGCGGTGGCACTCCCAACCCCAGTCGTTCCAGCACTCCCCTTCCTTCCGGTCCCAGTCCTTCCGGCCCGGCTGGTCTCCCTCGGTCTCTCGCCAGAGTTCCCCGTCGCAGCCACAGGGTCCTGCTCAAATGGCGAGGCGAGTTATACAGCTCGTGAACGCGAAACGCGCAGCAAATGGACTGCAACCTTTGGCAGAGAACCAAAAGCTCGACATGCTGGCCACTACCAAATCGAGGGATATGCGCGACAACGGCCTCAAGTCGCCCGCTGTGAGAGATTCTCAAGATATGATGACGGCAGTCGGGATAAGGTGGCTGTCGATGGGTGAGAACATCGCGGCCGGGCCGCGAACTCCGGAGCAAGTCATGAATTTGTGGATGAACAGCCCCGGAAACCGGAAGCATATCTTGAACCCCAAATTCGCGGAGATCGGGGTTGGCTACGTGGAAGGAGACCCGAATGGCCCCTACTGGACGCAGATGCTCCTCCTTCAGGCGACGAGTATAGATCCTGCTGAATGCAGGAGGCGAGTGGTAGAACTTGTGAACATAGAACGCCGAAAGGCGGGACTGGCCCCTTTGAAGGAGAACCCAAAAGTCAGCAAGCTGGCCACTATGAAATCGGCGGATATGCGCGACCTAGACTACGTCGAGCACGAGTCGCCTACGTATGGAGGTGTTTCGAAAATGATGACGACCTACGGGGTAAATTGGCAGGGGGCGGGTGAGAACATCGCCGCGGGTCAGGACACTCCGGAGGAGGTAATGGACGGGTGGATGAACAGTCCTGGGCACCGGAAGAATATCATGAGCCCCCTTTTCACGGAAATTGGCGTTGGCTACGAAGAAGGAGGCAGGCTGCATAAATACTGGACGCAGATGTTCCTCAAACCGATGCGGCGTTGAGGCCGGGCGTTAGGCAGTAATTCGTATAACAATAGAAAAAATGGGCAAACTAACTCTTTCCTTCCTTAAGGGGACATCCTTAGATCGAATTGGCCGGTTACAAAGAGGCTCAAGCCAGATATAAAAATACGAAAAAACCCCAGTACAAACCGTACTAACCAACCCGGTTTAAATTGCAGGTTAATTAAAAATGCGATTAATTAATTCATCGCTTTATCATTTTAGAGCTCTGAGATTTCTAAGGGGTCAATTAAAACGGTTATTACAATCGGCCAGTTACAAAGGGGCTCAAGTGCCAGATATAAAAATACGAAAAAAAACCCAGTACAAACCACATTAACCAACCCGTTTTAAATTGTAGGTTATTAAAAAAGGCGAATAATGCTAACTCGCTTCAATATTTTAGAGCTCTGATATTTCTAGGGGTCAATTAAAACGGTTATAACCATTTTTCTCGAATTCTCATTTTTGACGCTTGAGCCCTTTTGTAACCAACTGAATAAATTGCGTAATGTTCTGGAAAAGGGGTCTATCGTGTACTTCAAGAGCAGTTTGATGTAATGATCTAGAAGGAGCGCGTGAGGATTGTGTAACGTAAAGGGAAATTGTTGAAAAAAAAATAAAAGTAAAAATAAATAAAGAAATTGCTATAAATTTGCTCTGCTTTAAAGACAAATGTATAGCTAAGCCGTTTGTAAGGGTGAGTCCAAACAAGATTCCATTTTGCTGTGGTCACAATTTTTTGTGCAGAGCCAACCATTGTTCTGCGCGGTGATTTAGAAGTCATCCCGAACCAAAATTTTACGCTGAATCCGAAAAAGTGCATAGTTTCTCGATTTTCTTTACTTTTTCCGACTCATATTCTACGTTAAACACTGACGCCGCATCCTCGGTTCATGCAACCGATCTTTGTCGTTAGTTCCATTCGGTTTGAAAGCTCAGTTGCATGAACCGAGGAAACAATCCCCAGAAGAATCCAGGGAGCGGTCAAATGCACCGAACAATACGACTGATATTGAAAACCGTACATTCACTTCATATGACCGAAGTTTTTTTCTCAGTGAGTCCACCTTATTTACTCTCGGTAAGAGACTGCGATAAGTCTTGCTGAAGTTTCTATCAGGGGTTCTTGACGACGGTAAAAAGAATGTTATTATGACAATTTTAATGGGTTGGCAATATGCTCTTTGTTTAAAAAATCCATTTGTGAAAAATAAGAGTATTCACGGTGGTAAATAAATCAGATAGGTCAGAATTCGGCACTTTGGAACATGTAACTACTAAGATGGAAACATATGGATGGCCAAAGTTGATTAAGGTTGGCACGTTGCAATCCGAAGGGAAATGCAATGCTAATAAGGTGAAATTTCTTGAATTCCTAAAGAAAGACGAATAGGAGAAACAGAGGTTCAATACAAAATTGCAAGATTAGAGGTGTGTCATTATATCATTATTATCTTATTATTGAGTGAATGGGACTAAACTCAATTTATTTAACTCGTTTGACCATCTGAAATTATATTTTTCGATGGCAAAAGTTCGAATGTGCTGAAAATTGTACGCCACAAACTATAGTTCCCCTCTGGTGCGTGAAGGTTGGAGGTTTCGGATGTGTTAAATGTATTCGGCCTGGAATGTTTATGAGAATGTATGTACTTTAGGGGTCATTTGAAAGTATTAATGTCGAGATGAGCGAGTTGCAAGGACATGGTACATAGGATTTGGGTATTTTATGGTTCCCTTTGATTTGATTCATTTGCTTAAGATTCATTCGTTTTAGCATAAATACTTCTAATTCCTACTCTGACTTATGATTCACTATATGTATCGCGTCAGAGGCTACAAGGGGTGAGTGAAAAGTAATTACTCTCCTGGTTCAGCATAACCTTTAGAAATGGAGACATTTGGGCAAGAGCTGCGAGAATCCTGATGAAACACATTTCGGCGCTTCTGGTTTTTACCAGATGAACATGTATACATGTTACCTACATAGCGTGTTGCCTTAGGGGAAATGACGCCATTTTGTAACAGGCGCAAAAATGTAGATCTTGCTCGTTTGGTGCATGGTATTTATAAAAATTCACGTAAAATGTTGAACTTTTGGCATATAATTTGTGCATGGACTTGTTACCTGATAATATCATTTTAGGGGCCGTGTCATGCTTAAATAATTATATCCGAATCAGTAACTTCAGACTAAATTTGAAAAAATTAGGAGCGTCAAAAAATTTGCCGCCTCAAAAAATACTAAAAAAAATAAAAATGGGCATTGTCCATATGGGAAAATTGCTCTAGAGGACCCATTAAAGTCAAAATTAGACGTTTATATTGAACGATTGATTGATTTAATTCATAAGAATCTAAATACTAATTTGCCTTAAGGCCAATCCGTTAGGGCAAGACGCTAAGGGGGAGCTCCGAAAACAGCTGTGAAGCACGTGGCCAATAAGCGCAAGTAATTTCTGAACACGCCTCTCAATTTTCCGGGCTAAAAGTATATTTTTCAGTTAAAAGGTGTAGTTTCTCGGTTGGCAACGGCGCGGCGCCTCCAGCGTGGCCGAGTTCCATCGCGCCCGGCTTCAACCCCGGAAGTCGAGGCTCAATCCCTTGCCGGGGAGAATTTGTTATCACGGTTCTTTTTTAGCTGGAAAAGTATGGGCTACTATACAGTGGCGTGGCGTGCTTTGCGATAAATCGATTGATCTACCATTTAAACCTATGGATAAGAATCGATGAACAGGGTGTTCGTAACGAACACCTTAATAATCGATTCTTTACTATAGCTTCAAATGGGCAAATATCGATAATCGATTGTTCACGCCATGCCACTGACACTTCCTTCTGCCACTAAGAGAAGCGCCCTCCGACACAATGGAGATGTTGCATGTGTGAGGAATTTGCGATTTGACTAAATTGCGATTGATTCTCATGTAAAAGTTCACGAGAAACACGATGGTGCCACTGGTTTCCTCTGAAATCAACCCCCCAAGCTCAAAAAAAGCTCTCAAGTTGAGGCGAAAATGGAGGGGATATCCCACCCTTTCCTGAGAGTCCACCTCTACATCAAGACAAACTCTCTCCGTGCAAAGATAGGGAGCAAATACATTGACAGGGCTAGCCACTTTATTCGGGGACTCTAAAACTGAAAACACGGCAACCCTGCTAATGTATTTGCTCTCTATCTTCGCATGGAGAGTGGCCTAATTAGAGTAATGTGACTCTTTTGAAGGAAGTTTCTTGTTATATATGTAAAATTTGTAAATATGAAATGTATTAAAAGGTAGAGCTGTAGTGTAGTGGAAAATGGAAGTAAACGTGCTGCAAGATGCCTCTAAGAAACCATTGCCTAGCCTAACCCAACACCTCTTTCTGGCGGGTTTCTTCGCCTTTAGTTTTAATTGATAATATGCCCCCAACAGCAGAATCGTCCAAGCAAGTAAAGTGAACGTAAGAATATCATCCATTGCTTAGTTGTAATTTGAATTAACAACTTAAATATTAAAAAAAGCTAGAAATAATCGCGACGAAATTCACTATAATAAAAAAATGTTTTGTTTGTTTACACTTTTTCTGCCATTTTCACGTCATTTTCGCAGTCGGACGTGTGAACACAACTGAATCTAGATTCTGGCATCAACACTCAACAATAGCACCGATGTGCCATTTTCAACTCAATTTCGCCTCCGTGTGATCTGGGCTTATCACTCCTGAGGGTGACTTAAATTGACTTTTGGTGACCGTGGGAGATTCGTGCACCCATTAATGTGCATAGGCGGTAAACAAATGATAGTAGTGTCAAACACTACTATCATTTGTTTACCGCCTATGCACATTAATGGGTGTATGAATCTCCCACGGTCAAAGATTCCATCACCACTTAATTTCTTCTTTTTTAAGCGTGGCGGAAAACTCTCCATTCCACAATCTTGTGATAACTTCGGATTTAACTATCCAGCCGAAACAGGATTCCGCGTGGTTGGAATTGAACATCTTACCTGTCGAGTGTGGCAAAGCGTCAAAATCTGTGATTTCTCCAACACTGATAAACTGCTAGAAACCTAAAAACGTCTATTCCGAGAATCTTCCTAAAATCTGTAAAAATGCCCATTGTTTTTTTTCAAGTTTTGAGCCAGGAGACATTACTTTTTAGCAAACTCTCGTTCCTATACGCGTACATAAAATATGGGCTGTAATTTATGCCCTTATTGTAGAATTATTATTTTTTTTGGGAGGTTAATATTGGATTTTGATTATTATGACGTTGTTTCTTCGATGCTTTTTCTTTTTATCATATCAGCTGATTTAGCAATTTTAATGAATTTATGGGAGTATAATTGGACTGCATTTTGCAATTTGGAACTACAGATTCCAGCCCAGTTTAAAAACAACGTATGTGCTATTAGTTTCCCTATGCACATAAGTGTTTTTTCAGATGAGCCAGAATTTATATGTCCGAATTGCAAAATGCAGTCCAATTCATGTTCAGCATTTCTCATGCATAGGTTGAAGAAGCAGGCCTCCACGAAGCGCCGAAACGTTTGCAGAAACGTTTAAATATTGACTGGATGCTTGTAAGGTGAATTCATACATAGGTTTAACTATAAATGTCAATGAATGGATTAATTTAAGCGTCTTAGTAAGTCATAACGTCAAAGGCTGGATGCAAAACGTGGAAGACAGGACGGAAAGTCGGAAGTGAGTAAGTAATGTGTCCTTTTAAGTTTCATGATCTACACTTGTTTAATAAATCTTGATGAATCATTGACACCTTGAGTATGATTATTTCATGAGACAACATGCACCCTTCCACCTGTTAGTACAGGAGACATAGTGAGCTTCCTGTCAAGTTACAGCTCTTGCGTCGACTCGTAAGTCAAACCTTTGTGGAGAAACAAAACAGGCGTTTGAGATCATACAATTTATCAGCGTTGTTAGTTGCTTTGAGACTATCGTAAGTAACATTCTCAAGCTAACGTTCAAGCGTCCTGGCAAAATTATATCCTAAACTAGCCGTATACACAGCATCCTTGCTGACTGCCAGTGATGCGCATGTTTATTAACTGCTGCTTAATTCTGGACAATTCTGGAGAATGCATGCAAGTGCTGTTGAACTCACCAAGATATCAAAGCTCCTCCAAGCAGTAGAAGATGGTGATTCAAAAAAAATTGAAAGGGAGGAATATCGATGACATCACTGTAAAGGGTATTACTTCATTTCAGCTTTTGCATATAAAATTCTGGAGTAGGTTGAGATATTTCAAGAGGTAAGAAGGGGGTAGCTTATTCCGATGAAAGATTAGCACAAACCTTTAGAAGTACATTTTTACCTATTAAGTTAAAAAAATGCGGCAACAGTCATTTGCAAACACTTTTATTGTTCACATGCGACACGCGCAATGAATTACTTTTCACGGAATTTATATCAATGTTATACTCAAGCTGCCGATCAAACACCCCCACAAAAACTAACATTTAACTAAGACAAAAACGAACAGATAGGAATTACCATCCTGCTGGGTTGACAACCAGAACATTATAATGTGAGATTACCCACTTGACTGAGCCACAAGCGCAAATCATTTCTATACTTCGTCACCTTCCGGGCAAAGTATCACAAGCGCCATGCGACGTTTAAAAATTTCCGCCGCCAATTTATTTTTTTACAGAGAAACTGTTCAACGAAGCTGTCCGAAAATTTCACTGAATTTTCTTTGTGCTGCCGATAAAATTTAGTGAAATTTCCAAACAGATTCAACCAACAATTTCTCAGTAAAGAAATAAAATGGCGGCAGAAATTTTTAAACGTCGCATTGCGCTTGTGATACTTTGCCTGGAAGGTGACGACTTACTGGTAGCATGCATTCTAATACTATTTTGCTCGCCGAGAAAAGTTCAATATTATGCGACGATGCACGTTAAAATAATCATACTCAAAAATAATTGTTTGTAAGAAGCTACCATCAAACTAACAAGAACAGAATTAGCGCAAGAAAGTTGGCGGTTGCCGAAAGCAACCCTGTGTCAAGATTGAAATGATCATCCTCCAAAAAACTCTAGGAGATGTACAGCAGCATAATGAAATTCTAATTCAAAACAGGGACGATGGAACAAGCTGGCAAAAACCACAACATTTTTAGATAAAATGAATACAAAAATTAAGCGGCTATAGACAAAAATAATCATGCCCAGGATGAATGTTTTTTCAAGTCATCGTAACTTCGAAATTTCGGAGAATCGCAAACAAATCAGCGAAGACAATTAGGAACTACACACAGGATCCACAATTAGGAACTACAATTTTTTTTAAACTTCATATTGTTCCATACTTTGCTTTAATTATTTTCAGCTTGATCAGGTTTTATTTTACTTGACAAGTGTACGCGGGTTAACTGCGGTAAATGACTGCAACCAATTCGTGATAAATAGCCCTGAGATCAAGGTATTCCACCCACAAAAACCGTAGTTTCAGAGCGCACACAATTTGAAGGTCACTACCTTAGTAGCAAAAATACGTATCCTCATCTTCACAGTAATACGTCTCAGAGAGATACGTATAAATATCGTATTGCATACGTGTTTATACTATTTTTATACTGTATCAATATTCGATATCCAATCGTCGCTATTCGTTACACTTGAACCGTATCAGAATATTCAATGAATATCGGGTCCAAATATAGGTATTTATACCAGATTTTTAAAATTGCGCGCCACGTGGCTGCGATCCGACGGAAACGGTTACTGCGGTCCCGGCTCTCACCGAGGTCGCATCCCTTTTGGGCGAATGACTTTTGAGCGAGGCCGAAAGCGTGGCCCTTTTGGGCGAGGTAATTGGCTGGTCGCCCTTGTCAATCATAGGACTTTTGGGCGAGGGTAGATGATACTGAATTTTTAATTTTTGGCAAGAATGCATCCATGGGATTTGTTTACAGGTGAGCGTATCAGATGGTTATGTATCGGACACTGATAAGAAGGACCATGGATGCGGGGTCTTGGCGAACGCGTTGTATTTTCCTCAGTTTGTGCACGCTGCTTGCTGCCTCTTACATTATCAATATGGATCTACAAAGATCCACCGTGTACAAAACTTATAGAGGCAAAAAAAGTATAGCTGTGAATAATTTTAAATTCACGGAGTCGAATAAGTTGGCCAACGGAACATACAGATTTCTGTGTGCGAATAAAAAATGTAGTGCGAGTCTGTTAGTGGACGCCACTGTCGTGTTAAATAATTTTATGAACCTCATTTTAGCACTCGCCCAAAAGTCATATGAATACTCAAACAATCGCCCAAAAGTACTACTGATTTTCGCCCAAAACGGCTCTTTTTCACATGTTCTTGCCCAAAACGCCCCCGCCCCTCACCGAACATCGGGGCTCGTGGCGCCGGGAGTGGGCAGTGCATTGTTTTGTTCGCGCGTAATTTTGCATTTGCACTGGTGTAATTGAAGTTACGAGTTATTAACTTATTACATCCACGATGGAGTCGATGTCCAATGAAGGAATTGCTTCAGCTTCAATTAATACCGAGGTAAGATCATCTCTACCATTTAGGTATTTTTACTTGTTACTTGATATAAAACTGGAGTGTGATTTTCCATACCAGGTTTATATCATTTCACTTGTTAAATGTCGGGGCCGCGGCCCCGGGGTTTGATAGGTTCACCGCGGGGCCTCTTTTCAGGGGTCTACCTTCGAGGTGATTTAGGGAAACTCACAAGACTCGTCTTTGTTTTTGGGGTCGACCTTAACTGGTCAATACTTTAAAATTTGGGCCCGAACCTAAAAATCACCCTTTCATACTAAAAGTATAGCAATAGTAACGTTGCTCCTGATATGGGTTGATCCCAACCCCAGGAGTGGATCCACTTAGTGGTGAAAAACACGGTCTACTAGGGCCCTAAATTAGGGTTGGCCAAAATCGTGGTGTGGGGATCCACAGCCCGTGCTAAGTCTACTCCGATGTGGATAGGAGTAGTAAATGCCTAACGACTGCAAAGGCCTGCCTCTCAAGAGAGAGGTCCTAGTGGGGTACAGTCTCCTGACCAATACCTGGGGCCCGTGGTTGTATTGGAACGTTACGTCAAGTGGTCGAGTTGAGTTCTTTCGCGATACACAGTACTGTTGCAAGGGTCGAGTGAGTACCTTCCCTTGTTGACTTATTTGGATTTGCTTCATTGTGACAATGTCCGAACCTCCTCCGAAAAAGAAGAAAGTCCATAAGGCACCAGGAGCTAATTTGGGTGCTGGACATACCCCCTCTGCTACCAGTTCATCCTCATCTGAGTCTCCCAGAGCCCCGCCCAACGCTAACAGATCGCACATGGTGCTGCGGTCCCGATTTGGTCAGAATACTTGTTCCAGGATTCTGTGTCCATATAACACTCGAATTATGTAGAGATATCTACTGTGTTCATAAGAACCTTTAATGTAGAGGACGATATTGTGACAACATTCATCGTCTCTCAAGTGCCTCCCCGAGTCCCAGATCTCCTTATTTAATATATTGTGATTATCATCCAGTGAGTGATTTCTTCTGAAGTCATGCTGGTTTGGAGACAAGACTGAATTAAATTCCAAGAATTCCTCCACATGCCCTAAAACGAAATTTCGCTCCCCAAAACTCGAACTGAACTGTACAGTGTGTGTAGTGTGTGTCTGGATTTAAATTTGCACTGCCGTACTCTGACTATGCTGTGAATGAAAAGTGAAACGTTAAATCCACTATGGAAGGGAAAGTGAATGCTTCAAACAACACCGAGGTAATAAGTCAGCCACCATTTAGGTGTTCTTACTTTGTTCTGAGATTCTGTGACAGCCTGTACCTGACAACATGTCAAAGCCCTTTGCATTTTTATCGGAGAGCGGAAAGTAAAACGCCTTGCGGCAGCCAGAAAGAGGAAACATGATGATATTCGCGAAGGCACTCCCAGAGAGTCACCGTTGGAGATGAGCAAAGAGTCCTCCGAGCAACTCTCTGCGGCTTCTGATCTGCAAGCAGAGGAAGATATTGAATTGTCTCATGACCATGTCCATCAGCTTCCTGAGTCTCCCATTCAGGAAGTATTCTGTCAGCGTCCTCCCATTTTTGATTCTGAATCAGAAGATGAAGATGAACCCATTCCTTTGCCTATTTTTGAATTTCCGAATAACCATGAACCACCAAATATTGCCTCGGTAGACAGTACACCTGGGCGTTTTGATGATGACCCCTCTTCATCAATCACAACTGTTTTGACTGATTGGGCATTCGAAGCTGATGTCAGCCATGAGCAACTCCGTTCCCTTGCTCGTAAATTGAAGTCTGCGCATCCGCAGTGCTTTTTGAATTCAAAGATTGATGCCCGCACTTACTTCAAAACACCCGATGGCAACAATTTTTATTTCTTTTTACCTATCTATTTGTTTCAGAAAAATGCCCTTAAAGGGAAGGTTGAAAAAACCGGAGTCGTTGCCACTGCGAGAGGGTTTATTAGAAAAATATTAGACCCTTCACTCTTTGTGCATTTCAACTGGAAAGGACAAGGAGACCATAATAAAAGTGCTTTCACGGATATGAAATTCTATGAAATGCAAAAAAGTAAGTTCTTGCCTCACAAGTCTGTGTTCTTTATTTTTTAATGTTAGAATCATTAACATAATTTTATTTGAGTTTTCCATGAATTTTAAAAATTTAATTTCTCACAAGTTTACGCAAGGAAAGGGCGTTAGGTTTTTCATCTATTTTGCTCTTCTTTTTTACTAAATTGATGGAAAGAAGTCTGAACTTCCGCACAAAAAACAAGCTGCTTCCTATAATATGCGGGAATTTACTTACTGCAGTGAACTGTGTCTTAGCCTGATGATTTTGTATCTTACAAGACCGTTTTTCTGTAAGTTTTTTGTTCTTTTTTCAGGTATCGTTACTGAACTGTGGGGCGATAGTCATGCCGTTTTATGTAAACTTGACAAGACTTGCAGCACATTTTTGGTGCAAGAGGCGGGCAAGTTAAAGAGGTGAGTATCTCTTCTCAACAAGATATGATCATTGAATGATAAGCTATTTCAACAATTTTCTTTTCTTTTTTTTTTTGGCTTGAGAATGCTTAAAAAGAGAGTACTGGACATGCACCGTCTCTTGTCGAAAATCAAGATTTTTACTCCTTGATTATTTATATCACCACTCACTATTTCTCCAGAATCTTTACCGAAAATTGACCTGCTAGAAGCTGGCATTGAAATTAGCGCTCACACTTGGATGTAATTGTAACGTCTTTCCTCAGCTGTGACAGTCAGTGATTAATTTATTTCTTTTTTTTTCAGGCGCAATCTGTAAATTCCAGATTCTGCTGAGACGGATGATTCCAGTGCCGAAGAGGAAAATTCGGAAAATGAATCAGCAACTGAAGATGATGCCTCTCTCTCCCACTGATTGTTCACTGACAGTATTTCGTGAGAATTTTCCTTTTTTTAGTTACCATGTTACTTATGCATATCTCCAAAAATTTATTTTCCTTGGTCATCATTCTTCGTCTGTATTGTTCTTATTTAAGTATGTCTTAATACTTAATTGTCAGTGGCCAAAACTCTGAATATTTTTTTCACTGGCTGTGTGCAACATTTTTTACACAACTACCAAGATTTGGACCTTAGTCAAATTTTGGTTAATTTGCTCAACTCAAAGTGTTAAAAACACTTGATAAATAACTTAAGTTCATTGTGTTTATGTTTGAAAGTGTCATAAAGTCTCTTGCAACTGTCATGGAGTTCATTAAGACAATAAGCCTAATGATGCAATGAAAATTTGAGGGGCTTGGAGGACAAGGCGCATAAGTGCATTGTTCGAAAAAATTGAGATATTAATGTTTCATCTAAAAGTAGTCCTAAAATATATTCTGTGACAAATTCACCGCAAAAATTCAATTTAAAGCATCAAAAAGTGAGTCTGAACTTTTTTTCTGCTGTGGGCTCTGTGTAATTTTGAAACTTTCAATGCATATTTCTTGAAAGAGCAAAACCTGCACTTATGCGCCTTGTCCTCCAAGCTCCTCATTTGACAAATTAGCTTTTTACTGCAATAAATATTTAGCCTGTGATTTTGTGTAAGGTATTTCTCTGACTTTAGTCATTTGTCAGCAAACTATTTCGTTTGAAATATGTATTATTGTGCTTTTAGTTTTTTCTCTCTTACTCACTACTATTTTCAACTATTCATTCAATACGGTGGCCAAATATTTCTTGAAATTATTTGTTTTTGTGCCTTTAGTTTTTTCTCTCATACTCATTAATATTTTCCAAGTGCTCAAAATATTGTTTGTGTAAGTAGTTAAATGAAAGTGTTCTATTTTATCCTTTCTTTAAAAGTTTTCTCTAAGATGAGCTTTTCACATTCATTTTTGGAAATGTAATGTAGTCTCTAATTTATTTTCTGAATGACAAGTGGACGATTTTCAACAATGTGTTCCACTGAATGTTGCATTGTTGATTTTGCAAAAGAGATCTCTTAGTCTTTGATCTTATTATTGTTTAATTTACATTGGTTTGTTTCCTTAAAGTGTTCAAATAATACCTTGAAGGTTTACTCAATGGGTTTAAATAAGACTTGTTTTTTCTATGACTTTATTATTATACAAAGTTTTGTTCCTTCGTACTTCTTTGTTCTTACAAATTTGTTTTTTCTCCTGTAATTGTTTGAAACCGTTTCAAAGTTTTCTTCAGCATTTCTAATGTAAAGCTTTTAAGCATATACATTTTTTAAATTCATCCAAACCTTAAACAAACATGTGGGCAGTGATTTTTTTTTTGGAAATGGAAGAAGAAAATTTTGAAGCGTCTCCATGGAAATTTCTTGTTATTGGGCATGTATTTTCGTCCCTCACACAAATCGACTTGACTGGATCGCAACATTTCTGTTACCAGGTCAACACTTCACTCTCAATCTATGAAAAGTTTGGTATTTTAGCCTGAAAATTACTGTTTTCGTCAAGAAAGATAAATTCATTTTCATTATTCTAGCAATAATGTGTAAAAATGATATGTTGACAGGTTACTGAAATGTCTCAGTCCAGATGTGTTGCTTTATGTGGGGTATGGCGACTTACGCCTAATAAAAATTCAAATAAGACAGGGTGTCTACAGGTCTGGAAAACCGGGAAAATTCTGAGAATTTTATCAAAAAGACCGGAAAAGTTTGAAAAGAGTGCATTCACACAACCTACCACCAGGCTGCAGGACTGAATTTGTTATGAGCATGTAATAGTTTCGTAAATGTAAGTTTCAAGTACGATTTGGAATTTTAGATGATTGAGTGATAGATACTGAAGGGGAAAAGGTTCACATGCTTTTATCAGTTTCGGTGAAACTAATTTAAAAAATAGTGCACATACACAAAAATTGTTCATTTTCAGCTCTACGTGTCGAATTGTCGATGTACAAAATCAGGGAATATTGATCAATATGGTCAGGGAAAATTTGGAAAAGTCAGGGAAATTTTTCTTCCAAGTCTGTAGACACTCCGTATGAATACACCATTAATACTGAATAAAAATATTTTTGAGACTTGCACAAGAAACTGATCGAAAAAATTTTTGGTACTTACTCGCGCGATAAATTTATATTGCGGATCCGTTTCGCCTGCTCTCCCTCCTGCATCCACAGCGCAACTCCACGCGGGGTCGCGCTGAGGATGCCGAGGGGAAAACCGACGAAACGCATTCGCAATGTAAATTTATCGCGCAAGTGAGTGCGAGAAATTTTTTCGACCATTAATAAGTTATGTGTAAATACAGTATTAATACTGTATAAATGTCATATCCAAATACGGTATAAATATGATACCTATATACAGTATTTTAAACCCTGGAAATACTGGAAAAAATACCATATTTTATCATACATTAAATACGAGATAAAATATCTATTTTCAAAGTATAAAATATGTATTTTGATACAGATAAATACCGTATCTTGAAAGAGTATTTTATTCGTATTTTTGCTACTAGGGGTAGAAAAGAACGTGGATGTAAAACTCACTGTCTGTTGCATTTTGTTCCCGACGCGTGTTTTATAAAGTATATTACATATAGATACGTGTTTTGAGCCTCCGATATAATGATGAACTTCCACTGTTGAGTGATATTTGATAGAATAGGGCGGAAAGGATTTTAAAGGCAGCCACATTGAAGGTTCCTCCTCCATTTGGTTCATTTTCTGCGTAATGTGTGACGCAGTCAGTGCTATACAAGCTAGGTTGAGATTGTCACTCACATACCACGCAACAACCTCTCGAAAAAAGCTCGAAAAAAAAACGGGTTTGGGATCAGGAAGTTACGGCAAATATATTTGATCCGGTAAGAAATCGACTTCATACGTAAATGTGGATTCCGATGTGAGTTGGGAGTGCTCGAGTGGAAATAGCACATATCCTGCAATTTTTTAGGGGCCAGTGCTATTGCCGTTTCTAGAGCAACTTTGCGCCTTTACACTTTGACGCAATGAATTTGAGGCTCCTATTTCGTTGGGAAAGTTACGAATAGCACGGTTTCGGGATGGAATCGAACTGGGATCAGCTTGTAAATAAATTTACATTGATGCACTGAAAGTAGCTATATGTAGTAGTATGCAAAAGTAGCTTGGATCAAGCATGATAATTCTTGAATTTGCCGCCAAGAATTTTCTTTATCTTGCTTTCAGCTGAATTTTGCTTGATTCAAGAAGAATAAATGCTTGGGTCAAGCAAAAAAGTAGCTTATATTAACCAGCAAAATTCTTGATTTAAGAAAAAATACTTATTGGCGGCAAATTTATGATTCTTTTTTTCCAGTGTGGCGGGGTGTCACCTATATAGACTGTCCAATGATCTGTAAAATTTTCGAATTACAGCAGCGATTGGTAACTGGTCATATCGGAAGGGGCAGAGGAATGTTTCCTTCAAAAGCAGGATTCCGGTGAGGGCATGTCCATTTTCATACAATTGCCATAAAAAAGCCGAGGAAAATACATCTCTATTCAGAGCGATTTTCCGCTGCGGGGTGGGAGGGTTCCGTTATGACTGGGTTTCACTGTATTCGACGTGAACACAAACAGATGAAACAAATTAAGGAAGGGCAAGTAGGAAGCTAAAACTGCCGCTGCTCTAAAAACTTTTGGAAAATAAAGTTAAGAAAGACTTATTGTTCTATGAAAAAGAGAAGCTAAATCAAACATCTACATAAGAATGTACCCATTGATGTTACAGTACAAATCCAAATCTCCACCTGGACAGCGTCGCTGCAAGCAGTAAACCTATGACAAGCGAGCGAAATCGATTTAAGCTAACCTCTTTGAATGAGAATACAGTGATTTAAATAATATAAAATTAGACCAGTGACTTAATGTTGATTTGATTATCATTGCTTTGTTAAAAACATGAGCTGCAACACATGCAACATTGCTTTGTTGTGCTGTTGCGTTGTACATATATACGGTATTGCATTCACTCATTTTGACAATATCAATGACGAACATGACTTATCAAGCATACATTGATAGGAAAACATCAACTTTACCCAACCATGCTGAGACATAAACGGACTTTCTTAACACCTTGGCGACGAAGGGGGAAGCTTGAACTTTCGAGGATTCAAATTTCTTCATGGACTTTTATGAGGTAGCGACTACGAAAGTCATCACTATACTCTGCCGTGTGATCAGGAGAGTCGAAATGTTCGAATGTTCGAAATCCAGTTTCCTTCGTAATTTGTCTAATCTATTTCAGACGAGTTCACTAATCTAACTAAACCGGCGAAATGCGGAGTATACATGAAAAATCGAGACCCATGAGGAAGCCGTAAATGCTTATTACAAAAATTGACGGAATAGCAGTAAGGGGTATATTTCGCCAGTAAGCTGTGCTCATTGAGTAAATTGGTGCTCTTTTCTGCAAATTTAGAGCCTCAAATTTGTTTTTGTCCAAAATAAAACAAATACAAGAAATCATACAGAAGGTGGCACGGACGGCTCTCTTGTGTAAAATGAAAATGGAAAAGGCCCGTATGCTGTATTTGAGAATAAAATTCGTCAATTTTTAATCATCAAAACGATTTCTAGGAGTCTTTTGGATGATTAAGGTGATTCTAGGGCCGCCATATTTTTGTCATTGTGTCAGAACGACATGCAATGTATCGCATCAACTGGTTCCATTTTTTCAGCTACTCGTCATTTTTCTCAACTATTCAGATTGCAATTCTGTTTTCAGGAGACTAAAGAATTCTCTTACCAATTTTGACAAACAAATTCAACGTAATAAAGGTGTGGTTTTGCCAGAGGAAAAATGCCGCATTCGAATGCAGTTTCGATATCAGTATCGAATGCGATAATTTCCCTCTAAAAAGACGACGCCTTTGACACGAACAATATCCCAGGCACTTACTACTCTAAGAATTAACGTGCAGGGAAAGACATAAAATGTCGTGGGTGGCTAGAAGATTAACTGACAGCACAGAGCAAAGTTGCAATCTTCCAGGCTTTAAAAAAAAACACGAGTTATGAGGGAAAAAATTCCGGACCTTCTTGCGGAATTTCCACACTTTTACAGTGCTACTGAACCGCCCTTAAAAATCTCTGCACTTTCCGGACTATTAGACACCCTGTCCAAGCGAAGACGATAATCCGAAATAGAAGCCCATCAAGCGCAAGAGGACGCTTATAGATAAACCGAATAGGTGGCTGCATCATTCGATTTAATATCGAACTCATGATTCAAACCAAAACAAACTAACATGACCTCGTGTGCAAATTCTTCATGAGTCAATTGTGTTAACTGAATAAAATTTAGTCATTGACCGGTCATAATCATAAATCAATTAAAGACTCATTAAATACCTACGAGAACTTCCGATTTTAAGAAACACTTAGACGCATTTTACCACCACACTGGGGAAAAAAAGAAAAAAAAGAAAAAAAAAAAACATTGGCTCCGGAGTCCAGACTCATGAAAACACTGACGAGAAAAAATCCTCTTGATTCAATCGGACTTTTGCTTGAATTAAAACGAAATCCGCTTGAATTAAGAGGCTTGGTTCTTAATTTAAGCTAGATTCTGATTGAATCAAGAGTACTTTTCCTTGTCGATGTTTTTAAGAATCTGGACTCTAGATCCAATGTGTTTTTTTTTCCAGTGCATGGTGCAAAGGGCGCAAATGAGCGCAAATCAGAAACAAGATTCTGGGTTTGTTTACAATTGAACCAAGGGTTTGATATTATACCGAATGACACGGCTACTGAACCAGTCTATCGCCCACGAAATTGTTACGTACACACAGCGTTAAATTGGAGATGAATGTTGGATTGTATCTTCGATGTCACACCATACTTTGACCTTCCAAATTGTCAGACGCGCGGAAATTCCCGTATTATGCAAGACTCGAGGGGCTGGAACGGTGAGAGAACCCTTGCATATGCGGAATTCTTCCTTGATAGATTACTCAGGCAGAGGTTGGAGAGTTCGAGGTTTGTGAATCCAATTACGCCGGATGCACGTGGCAACCCTGAGTTTGACATGGGGCTCAATAAGCTCAGTATTGCTCTTCGCTTCGAAAAATCATAGTGTGCCGCCAGACGAGAGTACGCGATCATACAGGAAATTAAATTTTAACGAAGACTAACAATTCTCTGCTCGATATCTTTTTCTTTATTACACAGTGTTTGGTGATAAATATTCATAAAAAATTAAAGAAACGTAACTTTCATAAATCGTTCATGTGTAAATACGATGTGTCTATTAAAAGTGATATTTGAAAACCACGTGACTGTAATTATATTTTCACAATTTCATGAACCTATCAACTGAACTGAAAAAACTGCACTCTCTCACTCATAGTGTACTTTTGACAACTTACTGGTGAGAGTTTTGTTGAGCAGAATCATCAGCGAATCTAATTATCTTCGAAGCAGATTATACCTTCATTTGCTGTAAGTATTCATATAAATACTAAATCCTCAATAATCGCACCACCTTATTTTAGTATACACAGGGGAAAAGAGTCACCCGGATCCCGAGGCCAGACTCTTAAAAAATCGATAAGAAAAGATGCCCTCGATTCAATAGGTCAGTCGCGCGAATAAAATACAAGTCCCGAAAAATAAACTTTAAAAAAGATTTATTCACGAAACAGGGATCACTGCAATCAAAACATACGATGTAAACAAAGCACAGAAGGCTTGAACTCTCGATGAAAGTAAAGAATGAATGACACTGCGGTCAAAGCTGAAAGTGTATATATGGGGCTTCATTATCAATAGAGGAATAATGACGTAAGATAAAGTGACGCATATAATTCCTCCCTTCCTAGTGAAAACTCAAAGGGGTAACATTCTATTTGTGAATGGGACTAACTGAGTTTTAAAGGTGGTCATTTGAAAAAATCAACACTATGCCTAGGGATTAAATACATGATAAATGGAATAATTGGTAATGGCATATATGCAGAATAACTATTGAATATTAAATCTGTCAAGCTGAGATTTGCAAGAGCAAGATTTACAAAGTTCGTTTCAAGTGGCGTAAATGCATGGTATTCAGGCAGGTTTCATTGGCGTCCAAGAGTTGTTGAGTTGATGAATATTCCAGTGGAGAACGGCGCATCTGTGAACACTTGAGATTAGATTAAGTTCCGAGATTTGGTGTGATTAATTTGGAGAGAAAATATCGTCGTTCAGGAAATGTGCGGTTACATAGTCTGACTTTACAATCGTAGGGAGAGATAATAAAGAAAAAGCAATCATACAAGATGTCACTAGTGATAGGAATTGAAATAACATAGGGTAGTGTTAATCTTGTTTTTTAAGCATCTGCTTTTTCGAAATTCAGAAATGATTATTAGTACAGAATAAAAGAGAAGTTTCTAAGTCAGTAACAATCTGATAGAAGCACTGACAATGAGTAAAGTAATTTCCTTTTCAACTTTAGATAATATGAATGTTCACAGAAGTGACTGGAGTGACTAATTCTTTGATTTTTTCCTTTCCGGATGGGATGTGATCTTTTGAAATTTTAAATCATGGAGCAAAATATTTTTAGGACGTTTAACCCAAAGACATAAAGACGGAGGGCTAAAAGCAAAAAATGAAGCTTCTTTTCAACCACCTCTACTATTGGCTAGAGGATTGGCGGCGAAATCGGGACAAGTTTGAATTCAAATGTAGGGCGGGAACTGAATAAAATAATTGCGGAAACAAAGTATTCTAGGTTGATTTTTGCCCAAATTCACTTACCCACTCATATTTCTTTAACTTTAGGTTAGCTTTGGTCCGTCGTCGACCGATTAATTTCATTTGGGAGTAACGGTCATCTAGAACTGTAATGACCTGTTTGAACCTGCAGAACCACCATGAGCCGAAGAAAAACTAACTTTATCTGAGATTACTGCCTATTACCAAGCAAGAGTAGGTGTAATATAATAGGACGCAGTCCCAACTTTCTTAATATATTCGTTTTAGGCATTTAAAATACGTTTCGAAGAAGAAATATGGAAAAATTAAGAGGACAAGTTCAAATCAAATTTCCGTTTGCCGCCGTGGATTCCCGCGCTCATTTACACACTCACACAAGCACCCAGCGCCAAACCAGGCTTCACTTTTTCCCCGTGCTTTTAGATACGAGCACTCCGTCTTTATGTCTTTGGTTTAACCTCATTTGGGTGGATTTTTACTTTTATTTTTCCTTTTTGAACTTGCAAGGGGTCGTCACTTATTTTCTTGGTTTTCTTAAATTGTGGGGCTGTTTTATTTCTATCATGCGGATTTTTATGGAAAACTTCAGAAGCAAGTTCCGCTTGTTTCTGTCTACGTTTCTTGCTATTGGCTTTTCCTATGTATTGTTCTTTTTGTTTCATGAGTTGCATATGAATTTTATCAAAAAGTTCAATAGTTTTTACACGATGCGTTTGCAAATATTCTTCAGGAGTTGAAGCTGGAGAAATTTGGTTAGGTGGGCGAGTATCAAGGTGACCACGCAAAAGTTCAAATGGGGTAACTTTGGTTGCGGAATGTACAGAGTTATTATAGGCTACTAGTGCATAATTTATAAGACTACTGATTGGGTCTGTTGGAAATTTTTTTCTGAGACTACGGAGATGTTCTATTATTGTGGAATGAAATCTTTCTACAATTGCGTTACTTTGTGGATGATTAACGCTAGTGGGATGCATTTTAATGCGATACCACGTAAAGAGGCTATCTAGAAGTTTATTCTGAAATTCAGAACCAGAATCACAAACTATTTGCTCAGGTATACCGAAAAGAGAGAAAAATTCAAACAATTTGTCAGCAATGGAACAGGCATTTTTTGACTGGAGTAAGAACAGGTGTGCAAATTTTGTAAAGGAATCAACGACTGAGAGATAACTCGTTTTTTCAACAGTAAATACGTCTATGTGGACTATTTCCAATGGTTTTCGCGGCGTTGGCGTGAGTTGAAGCTCTAACTGAATCGGATTTCGATCGTATTTCATCTCATTACAAGTTACGCAGTTATTAATTATCTGTGATATGAGCTCACGCATATTAGGCCAATAATAGCGTTTTTGTAATGTTAACTCTGTCTCGTTGATACCACGATGGTTTGCTATCTCATTATGATATTGTTTTACGATACGAATTTGTTCATCTTTATTCTCAATATCTTCACGGAATTGTGAGTGGCAAGAGATTTGTGGAACTAATGTGAAATGTTCACGAAGGATTTCGTTGAAGATTTTTATCAAGTTAACACTGGGACAGAAAATTCCGTATTTTGCTTTAGGAGCACAATGAGTTTTTATGAAATCTAGCAATTTTTCTTTTGCGAGAGTAAAGGGGGTTTTAATATGAAAGCGTGTCTTAGGGACGCTGGTTTCTGCAAAAAGGCGAGTAAGTGAAAATTCAAAAGTATCGGCTTCTTCGAGAATGATTTGAGTTGACTTGGAATTATGATAATGTTTGTCAAATGGCTCTTTCTGGATGGCTTCTATTTTCGTTGGATTAGGGCGAACTCCATCAGGGGACACAATATGACCTAAATATTCGACTGATGTTCGAAGGAATTCACTCTTATCAAGCTGAACTTTGAGATTAAATTGCCGAAGTCTTTCAAAAACTGCGCGCAAATGTCGTTTATGTTCTTCAAGGGATGAGGAGAAAATAATAATATCATCAAGATAAACCAAGCAAAAATCATTCTGGAGACCTCGTAGTACAATATCCATAGCACGTTGAAAGGTACTAGGGGCATTTTTTAATCCAAACGGCATCTTAAGAAATTCGTAGTGTCCGTTTTCTACATTAAATGTTGTCTTCTGTATGGAATTTGGATGCATGGGGAGTTGGTGGAAACCGGAAGCGAGATCAAGAGTGGTGTAATATTTGCATTTCCCGAGTTTATCGAGCAGATCAGAGATAATTGGCAGGGGATACCTGCCAGCGATAGTTTTATCTACGATAGTCAATTACAATTCGCCATTTTTTCTGACCGGACGCGTCTAATTTTTTTGGGACTATCCAAATCGGGGACGACCAAGGGGAATAAGAGGGTCTAATTACGCCGTCATTTAGCATTTTTGTAATTTGCTTATGGACTTCTTCGCGATGCACATAAGGATAGCGATACGTTTTTGTGTGCACAGGAATGTCGTCAGTAGTTTTAATTTCGTGAGAGAATGCGGTGGACGTGGGAAGTGGCTGTCCTTCAATATAAAACACATCTTGAAATTCAGTCGTTACATTAATGACCATTTCTTTTTCTTCCGAGTTCATATGTTCGAGACGGAGGAGAGAGGAATTGAACGCTGGTTGCGTTTGAGAGGAATTTATCTCACGGGCTAATCTCGTTTTATTGAATTTTTTTCTACGCCTTATCTGTGACTTAGAGCTCTGATTTGGAATTTCAAAGGAAGAAATGGGTTTTGAGTCTACGGGCCGTTTATAACACAACGTAATATTTTCATCGGAATTATTAGTAATCAAACAGTTTGCAAGATTATTTTGTACTTTTGAGATACCAGGGAGAATTTCTACTTTTTCTGAGATTTTTATATGAGGCAAAAGGATTTCTTTTTCAAGGGTCGGTTTTACTTGGAGTTGAGCAACAATTTCGGAATGAGCAGGGACTTCAAAAGTATTCAAAAAATTCATATTCGGACGGGTAGCATGGTAAAGAAATGGAATGCGGCTATTGGCAGTAACGAGTTGATTTTTTGAAAAATCAATCCGTTCAACATGTTTACGGAGAATATCATTTCCAATCACACCATCAAAATAATTATGAAATTTATAGATACCAAATTTAAAGAAACCATTTTTGTTAAAACATGCAGGAATTTTTGCATAGGTACATTCTGTAATTTTTGAATTTCCATGAGCTGAAAAAACAATATGCGAATCCGGACGAATATAGCGAGAGAAAAGGGACCTTGCAATATCTGGATTTAAAAATGAGGTTGTGGCACCTGTATCAATCAGAATTTGTGCGTTTCTCCATTCAGGGATAACAATAAAAGGCAATTCAGATTTTTCTACACAAGTTTGTTTCATATTAGTTTCACCGAGATTAGTACGCGAAAAATTTTCAGGTTCATCATTGACTTCTCCTTGTACAGTATAATTTCTTCAACAAAATCGTTTTCTGGGGGTATTTCATTGATTTCGAAAGGGTCTTCTACAGGTTGGTCTGAAAGGTTAAACTGGTTATTCCGAAAAAAGGGTCGACTAACACCAGACATGGGAATTGGATCATTATTCGGAAGGTTAGGTTTTCTGGAGGGTGTTGGGAAATTTTGATTTTGAGATTGTGGACTTGGCTGATTCTGGAAGTTCGACTTAATAAAAGGTTTCTGGAATCGTGTAGGATTAGGAAACCGTGGGGATTCTTTCGATGTCGTAGGAGTTTCATTCGTATGAAATTTCGCGTCATATTGAGGAAATACATTGCATAAAAGATTTTGTACTTCTCCTAATGTTTTTGGATCACGGGCCTTCAGATGCGAAGCCAGTGGTTCTTTAATATTTTCCAATGATAAATGCAAAAAATAATTTTCAAGCAACTCTTTAGCTGTCATTTCTGAATCATACGTTTGTAAATGGTTGAGGGCTTTATTAGCTGTGGAAATAATTTTATTCAAAAATGTAGTTGCTGATTCCTGAGGGGTTTGTTTAACATTAGCACTACGAAACATTAAAGTAGCGGCATTTTCTCTATCACCATAAAATTCTAGTAAAAATTTCTTTAACGAATCCCAAGTGATGAATTCACGATAGGCTATCATTTCAGCAGCAGAACCTTTTAATTTGCTGATAAATTTATTCATCATAATCCTATTTTGTAATTGGTATTCATTATTCCAAAATAACGTTACAGCTTCATCACAAGTACGAATAAAATTAGGCAATGTTTGCGGACAATTACCATCAAATTCCGGAATAGTACTCAAAAAATTAATCATGGTTTTTTCATAAGGGCATTGCTGTCGATTTTGAAATTTTTCAGCTTCGAGATTTTGAATTTTATTACTCAGTTCAGTTATCATTGCATGCATATCCTGAATAGTCTGATTCATAGCTAATTGTTCCTGTGGCATTGTTATATGATCTAATCTACTGGATTTAAACATAAAATATAAGTACACAACAATAAAATTCAAAAGAAATATAGAAATAAGAAAAATTCAATTCAATAAAAATATAAAATTCAAATAATTTCAAAAAAGAAAGAAAGGGGGTTTCAGTGGAATAGTCAGACTATGCAATTACACTCACGGTAGACAACAAATCGTGCGATCCACATTTGATCTGAAGATGGCTGCTTCACTTGATGTCACACTATAGCGGGTAATGAGGGAATCTGATCTTCCTTTCAGTGGCTGAAAACACTGCAACTTCTTCTCTGTTTACGCCAGAACGGTGAGGAGTTGAAACCGGGTTGCGTCGTCTCAAGCGGTAGCGAAAGGCGATGCGAAATGTTCGAAAACTGCTTTAAATCGTTGAAACGAACGACACGAGATTCGTTGAAACGGCGAACACGTATCTAAGCAGATCCTTGCCCGACTGCGCCAATAAAATACGAGTCCCGAAAAATAAACTTTAAAAAAGATTTATTCACGAAACAGGGATCACTGCAATCAAAACATACGATGTAAACAAAGCACAGAAGGCTTGAACTCTCGATGAAAGTAAAGAATGAATGACACTGCGGTCAAAGCTGAAAGTGTATAAATGGGGCTTCATTATCAATAGAGGAATAATGACGTAAGATAAAGTGACGCATATAATTCGCGCGCGAGATACAGCAGAATAAACTTACTCTCAACTTTAAAATCGCACGAAAATCATGTTGGGCACCAAAAAAATTTGGAATCCACTCCTTTAAGTGCGCAATCTGTGCGTGGTCTACTTTTTCAAGTTTCCCGCGTCGGCGGGCAGTCCGCAGTTACCGCCGACCAGGTTTGCACAGGCAGGGGAATGAGAACTGATCTGGGTAAACAAACGCTTGCACTAACTTTTTCTATCTTAAGATGTCAATCGTTTTAAAGCGTTTGTTTCCTTTTTAATTCTTTGTTAATTTTGCAAAAACAAAAGATTTAAATCAATTGGAATCTTACGCAAAAGGAGTTCATAATAGTTCGTGAGATTGTCTGTTTATTTATAGGTTAGGTCTCTCTCCGGAAAAACTTAACTGCCGGCCACCAAGAAAAACTGCCCGCATACACGCTAAATGTGAAGAAGCGCGTTACAAACTACGTAGATTGCGCGATAAGGGGTAGATTTCAGAATTTTTGATGTACCAACGTGATTTTTGAGCGATTTTTTTTTTTGAGAAAGTCTATTTAGTTGGTTGTATCTCTTGCGTGCAATAGACTCATTCGATTTTTGCTTGAATCGAAAGGAAATCCGCTTAATTTAATAGACTGCTCTCGATTCAAGAAAGTCCAATCAAATCAAGATTACTTTTTCGTGTCAAATTTTTCAAGAGCATGGACTCTAGTTTCAAGAGACTTGTATTTCCAGCGTGAAATAACATACTTAAAAAATTAGCAGTGATGCACCTCTATTTGAGTTATTATAGCAATTGATGCAATTTTATTAGTAAGAACGAACCAGTTAGCAAACGAAAACTTGCGAAGTGACTTTTAAAAATGCACTGGAAAAAAAAAAAAAACACATTGGATCTAGAGTCCATACTCTTGAAAACATTGAGAAGTAAAAACACTCTTGATTCAATCGGATTTTTGCTTGAATCAAAACGAAATCCGCTTAAGTTCAGAGGCTTGGTTCTTGATTTAAGCTAGATTCTGATAGAATCAAGAGTACTTTTTCTTGTCGATGTTTTTAAAAGTCTGGACTCTAAATCCAATGTGTTTTTTTTTCCAGTGTGCAGAGATGGTTAGCCAAAGATGCATATTTTATTTTTTATTTGTAAATAATAATGTAACTCGAGACTCACCCCGTCTTCAGAGCATTACATTTCGTGGACACGATTCAAATATCTAGCTATAATTTCAGGTTACATTTTAGAGAACAATGTTGATACAAAAAAGACAGTAACATATCAGTAAGGAAATGAAATATGCATCTTTGGCGAACCATTTCTGTATTTTTATTATCATGATAAATACATGCTTTACGCGAATTAATAACATTCCACAAAAAACTAAGATGTATAGGCTAGGAAAGCGTTTGATCATACGGGTTAGTTGACAAGCGAAGGGGGAAAAATTAAAGAGAGAGTACGGAAAAGTCGGTAACGTTGAGGTTGGGCCATTAAGCTTTTGGGGTCCTTAGGGGCAGCCAACCTGTGAGATTAAATTGTCAAGAATTATTCGTTACAACATTGCTACGACCTGTCGTTTGTAAATCACACATTTAACTTGATTTCCGCACAAATTGCGAAAGGACGGCAGGACGCTCGTTCATGTATAATCTTGGCCATCTTGGTTTGATATTAGAATCTGAAGATCGGTAGTGACATTTTTCGTGTTAGAAGGTTGGCTCCCCTGTTGGGCCTTAAGAGCTCCATACTACTATACGTGTCCGAACTCACCCTATATAGGCCCTCTAGGAAAAATAAAACATAGGAATTTAACAAAACAACTAAAATAAAAGCGTAAAACATATTTTTGTTTCATTTCTACAGGTCAATACAAGCTTGCCAACTTCACTTCTCAACAGAATGCACTTGACGAGAGCATCACTTCTGGCGCTGCCCGCTGTTCCTACAATCGTCACCCTCTTCATCGTTGCCTCGACCGATGCTTTCCTATTCGAAAACAACATGCAGCTTGCAGGCATTACATTCAACCGTGCGCAGTATCGTGTGCCACCCGTCAACGTCCAATTAGGCGACATGCTCCAAGGGGTCTGGGAAAACGCGCTCGAAGCCATCCAAAATCCGAACCGATTGGGCCATGTGGTATTGGGCCAAAATATCAAACGTCGGATCGCACGACCCCGCCGTGAGGTGGCACAACCCCGCCGCAGAAGGGCGAAACAGCGAGCTCCAAGGAAGAGGAAGCAGCCGAAGAAGAGGCCGGTTGGGACCGCTCGGGTGATGGCAGAACGAATCGTGGGACTCGTGAACGGGGAACGCCGGAAGCGCGGTTTGAAACCTCTCCGCGAGAACCTCCGACTTTCGAAAGTTGCCGAGGCCAAGTCGAAAGACATGCGCGACAACAAGTACTTCCAGCACGTCTCGCCGCGGTTCGGGACTTTCGGGAACATGGTGCGGAAGGCCGGGATCAAGTTCTTCCTCGTCGGTGAGAACATCGCCATGGGGATCGCCTCTCCGACGGCCGTCATGAAAGCGTGGATGAACAGCCCCGGACACAGGAGGAACATCCTCAGCCCCAGGGTCGATCAAATTGGAGTTGGATATGCCAGCGGCGGCTCGGGTCCTTACTGGACGCAGGAATTCATCAAACAGTGAACGATCAAACATCTCGAGGGTCAAATCTGCCCTGCAGCCTGGTTGTTGAAATTCATGTTTGTCAACCGGGCACTGGAGAAAAAAACACTTTGGAACTAGAGTCCAGACTCTTGAAAACATTGACAAGAAAAAATACTCTTGATTCAATCAGATTTTTGCTTGAATCAAAAGGAAATCCGCTCAAATTAAGAGGCTTGGTTCTTGATTTAAGCAAAAATCCGATTGAATCAAGAGTATTTTTTCTTGTCGATGTTTTTAAGAGTCTGGACTCTAGATCCAATGTGTTTTTTTCCAGTGGGTAAGACAAGATTAAGGAGAACACTGCCGTGCTAATGAAGAACGCCGTATGAGCCTTTAGACGTTGCCAAATTTCCTTCGATAAAGACCGAATTTCCAGAGAAAATTGAGAAATTTTTTTTTGATAATTGTCAGACAATTTCGTGCGCAATTTGATCTAAAATATCTGAACATTTCAAAGAAAAATGTAGATGATTGTCGTCAAAAATACATGTTTTATCAAGGAAAATTCGGGAACTCTCGAATGTTCATACAGCGTCCTTCCTTCGCACGGCGGAATAGAGTTATGTGATTGGTCAGATTTAGGCTTCGTTCTCTGTTTTGTGCCGATAAAGGATGGATTTATCCAGGATCTCACGGAAAAAAGGATAGGCGTCTGGTTGTGACGACTATCTTGTTTTTTTCTGTGTTGACAACTAATTGTACACTATTCTGATATATATTCTGTACTAATTCTCAGATACGGAATCTACTTGTGTCTTATTCGTATATAAGGAACAATAAAGAGGTCAGCTTTTTAAGACGTGTTTTTCTGTGAAATAAAACCTCCTAAAATCTTATAGGGATTCTTGTATAGGGTTAATAACTTAATGTATTGGGGTACTACCACAAAATAATTGGGAACATCCATATCATTCATCAACCCCGTGCTCGTTTTCTCCCTGTGAATCAATTTCATTGCCTTAAGAATCTTTTTCGCGCTGTGCTTCTTTATATGACACTGAAGTTTCGTTATTTAGCAAAAAAGGACCAGCGCGGTTATAGTGTGTTCAAAATCGTGCAATTTTTTCTTTTCCTTTAAAAATACTTAATATACGTACGGTAATGAACTTTACACAATTATATTTTCCTTTATAAACAATTTTTCAGCGGGAAGTGACAACTATTTGCTAGTCTGGGAGATTTTAAAAATCATAATGTAGAAGGAACATGTTTACAACACTGTAATCGCGCTGGTTCTTTTTGGCTAAATGTGATCCATATTTCCCCTGAGCCGTCAATTATTCGAATCTGAACGATACTTTCTGTTTCCAGAAACTCCGATGCGAAAATTGTCATAAAACGTTTCTATGAACCTGAACGAAATTCTTTTTCGGAGAGTTGGTCATGCGGTAAAATACTGAACAGAGAGGTGACGGTTTTGTTATTATGCCTCTTGATTCCAGGAAGTTGCCTTTAACTCAGTAAAAAAAACCTATGCTTCATCACCTCCAGGGCTATGAAAATGGAGCGAACACGTATTCTTCTTCAGAGAAAATCTGAGATACAACGGTGATAATTTTAACTCACCCTCAGGAAAAACTCTCATCACGCACCCGAATTCCTAGACTTTCTGATAGCAGCAAATCGGTGGCAGTGAAATTTGATGCAGGTGGATACAACCACTTGCTTAGTTGATCATTTTACACGGAAACTTTGCTTACCTGAAACAAATGAAAAAAATCAAGAGAAACATAAAAATAAATACTTGAGTAAGTTAGGGGTTAGAATTCGTGAAATCGTAAATTATAGATAACCTTTCGAGATTATTCAAAAAATTTCGATAAAATCAATTGAATCCCCTCCGTCCAACTTTGGTCATGACCTTTCCTCAAGTCTATATTTACAGAGTTGAGGTGACCACGGTACTTGCTGGGTGCTTTCAAGGGTACAGGCAGGTCCTTTGAAGCAAAAACTTGTGATTCTCTCAGCCTTAAAATTCTAACCCTCGCACGGGAAAACATAACAGGAATGCGTGGAGCAAAAACATTTGCAAATCAGAGCCCTTTTCCGTTTTTCTATCATTTTTTGCTAATAAAACAAACAAAAAATTTCCACGGAAAATTTTCACGTCAGCTAGCTCACGCACCTCCTCGTGCCATACGCGCAAACCAGGCTCGTGCATGGGATCGAGCATTTCTTAAGCCTACATTGCTGATTTACTATATCGAATTATCTTCATCGATAAAACAACATTGCTGAAAGTGATTGATCGATTAAAATTTTTCGATAACCATTCGTCGATCGATGAATAGAGATTAAAATACTAGAAGCTTCACGAATGCGACGCGACCTCATTTATCAAGTGAAAACTACGATTACTGGCTCAGTTTAGAAACAATGTATGTACCATTGATTCCCTACACACACGGTGTGTTTTTACGGTTGAGCCAGAAATTCTTGTTCCTAATTTCAAAAAGAGGGTCTAACTAATCCTTACCTTCAAGTTGGCTGTTCAGTAACATGCCAAAAAAATAGGTATTCATCAAGTGTAGTGCAAATTGCTTGAGACGTTTTGAACAGAATTTGAAAATAAGTAAATCGTCTTTTAAATGGTTGGTTGATGGTTTCTCGACAGTTCAAGTATTTCCACACCTTGTGCCGGGTGACTATAGACAGGAATACGTATTTGACTGTGAGAGTGCGACAGTTTTGTGATAACAGTCTTTGAGTTCGTCAAATGACTACCAGACAAGTTAGATATTAAACAACACAATATACATGTGAGTAATCTGTAAAATTTGTAGAATACACCGTGGACACTTTTTTTCCCTCATTTATCTCATGATGAAGAGAGAGCTTTAGTGATATTTGTCAATTTAAATGCTGTTCAAAATTTGATATGCTTCACTGAGAAAAATAGGTTTGTTCATAGGGCTCCTGCACTTTCTTTGTTACAGCTACAAGTTTCCGTATCGAGGACAGAGCGCTCTGTGCTAACGACCGAAGTTCTGTTCTCACAACAATGAAGTTCTGTAAGTATAACAAAGAAAGTGCAGGAGCCCTGTGAACAGAAGGTTCTGCCATCAGCACCGACTATTTTTTTACGTGTTGACTCAGAGAAAATTTACTATGACGACATTAAAAAACCCAGTTCTCTTGCTTAGCCAAAGTTGATTAATAATTATGACGAAATTTTGGATTGTGCGCTGCTTCCATAAAATGATGAGTATTAGAGGTTTGTCCCATCTTCTTCCCGAAAATATACGTGTCATGGGGTAATCAGTAATTGTTCGGGACCGTGACTCAAGTTAGATTTTCTATGTAATGCAATCCTTGATTTGTGAGGGAGCCTTTGACTCATCTTGTTTTCCAGATTTACTATCTACAGGGTGTTCATCGCGTATTAGTAATCGACGGGACACGCGTGCAGAACCTACAAATAGGATCTATGGATTTTTCTCTCGGTTATCAAAAATTTAAAATAATATACAGTCAGAGGTTTTAACGCAAGTTCTCACTTCCGGATTGGTATCAGACACTTCATGGCTGAAAAACTGCATCGCAGGCATGAGTCACGCATTCATTTGTATTGATGAAATTATATCGTAGATTTATTTTGAATGGCTCCAATGGAAACTGAGTTTACTTCTACGATCGCGAATTACAAGGGTTTCTGGCAATTTTTCCGGCAAGGCCAGGGTGTTTTCGACGCAAGATTATTGAATAAGAACGCTCATTTCAATTCATTGTGATTCATCTTACCATAAATGAAAAAACAGAGGACGTATGGAGTTCGTTAAAATTTTGGAACCATTTTCGATTGGACACTTTCAAAATTCGAGGTAAAAGTAATTCAGGGAAGGCCACTAAGATTTTAGAATAAAAGACGTGCCCGATAATAATAACTGTGCCTCAGAAAAAAACGAGAAAAAACAGCCCCCCAACTCACTCTTGTACTAGTACTTATTAGAGCTCAAAAATGTTGGACCCTGATTGAAATTATTGGGACTTTTCGGCTTTGTTTTCCCCGCAAAATTGTGTGGGGTGTGGACCCAGCAACATTTCACCACCTCGTCTCAAAAAACATCGATGTTAAAGAGGTCGGGACTGTTGAAGATCCTGATTTCTCGTTTCCTCAATGCTTGAAGTATAGTAAGTTCATCAATAAGAACTCGATTTTGACACCACTTAATTGAAATTATCATACTCTAAAGATATATTAATTTCTATTTTCATTTTGCTTACATATAAACACCTACATGTACGATAGAATAAATTGACTGAAAAAAGATTTCCACGAGGTATAATTTTCAATGCACCATGAAATCGACCTGAGCTATTACAATCAAATAGCGCGGACATTAAATCTTCCGTGAACTAGAACTGTGGTCAGATTCAGGCTTATTGGGGTAAAATACACGTCTGTGGTACGGGGCACCCTTTTTACTCGTATGCATACCTCAGGGGACAAGGTTCAGTGATGAGCTCCCTTGGTAGAAGGGAGGGAGTTTTAGGGGCCTCCACCGAAATATTTGAAATTCTGACTCTTAATAGAAATTGAAGCATTCCCTTGACCTCGCCATTTCAGGCATTATATTTTATTTAAATTTTTTATTTATTTTAATTTTCTTAATTTTGCATGTTTTTTATTTTTTTTATTTTTATCTTTGAATGTTTTTTATTTTTATTATTTTTCTTTTTTTTTGCATGTTTTTTTTACAAGTAATGAGAAGGATTATAAAGGTAAGAGGGCTACAATGAGAAAAAAAGGAAACAATAATTTGAAGAAAACAAGTGAAAAGTTCATGTTAAAGACGGAGACAGAGGAAAAACATTCTGACGCGAGCCGATAGGCGCGCGCTCGGTGGGCCAATATGGTAAATAAGGCCCTGAGCATAACAATAATTCTCTTTGATGTCTGGAGGCGCCTTCCCCTCAAATAAAAGCTATGACGTTGAGGAGATAGTACGTAGCACCATTGTGCTATGATTCAATTGCGTAAAACTCGTCGATCAATAATTGGGAGTCCCTGCGTAACCCGTGACGCGGTTTGCAGCGGGGAAGTGCGATATCAACTCCGAACTCATGCGAGGATGCGGTACACACCACGCAAAACAAGAATTGCAACATTTCGCAAGAAAATCGGAGCGTTTCATGCGAAATTCGTTTCAGGGCTGGTGCAAAAAGGCAGCCTCGCTCACAATCTCGTCCCGTTGACTTGAATCATGCTTCATGTGTGGGTTCATTCAACTGCACCAATGAATGTGCGTTACTCCTCTGACGCGGTGTTGTCTCTTCGAGAGATATTAATCAAAGATATATTTCTGCAATTACTATTCTCATTTTCGTATGAGTCGTCGCGCTGAGGGAGAAAGCAACATGTTCCACAAAAATGGGGGAAAAAATGAGAAAAAAAAAAGAAAATATTTTAAAAAAATGAAAAAAAGAAATTTTAAAAAAATGAAAAAATTTTGTTTAAAAAAATGAAAAAATTTTGTTTAAAAAAATGAAAAAATTTTGTTTAAAAAAATGAAATGAAAAAACGAACAACAACAGAAGAGGTCCAGCAATAGTCTGTTTCCTATGTTAGCGCGTTTTCAAGTTACCAGAAGAAGATGGACAACGTTGAGATGAAAGAACTCGTCAACCAAAATTTCAACCATCATTTTTAGAAAACTAAACCACCACTAAAAAATGATAGAAAAACGATTATTACTTTGAATATTTGACATCAGCAGCTTTAAATAAAGGTATCACAGATTAATGTATTCGAAATATGTTTGGCCCCTCTCCGTCATGATAATCGTTGAGGTGGTGCACGCTATTTGAACGCATTGAAACCATCGTCGTTCAACGAGATCATCATCTCGTTCATCATCGTTGAACGAGATGAGGGAGTGTCAACTCCCTGATGACCTGTGGGAAGACCGAGCTTTGTGGCGATTAGGCGTCGTAAAGCGCCAAAGAGCGCTATAAAAGCGACTCATATGTATGTATGAAACCATCATACTAGATTTCTAGATGCTTGAAATAAAACAGGGCTCTTTATCGGCTGAGCGCTTATAAAGGATTTTCAAATTTTCAAAAAAAAAAAAAAAAAAAAAAAAAAAAAAAAAAAAAAAAAAAAAAAACCAGAAGACCTAATGCATGTATGAATTTTCATGGTTTTCCCTTTGTGTGTGCGTTATGTGATGTGTGCGTGTGTCGAGCGATGAGAGATTTTTGGTGTTAGAGTACACCTTTCCACCTTTTCAAATGCACTGCATTTCAAAATTAAGCTTTTTGCCTCACTACATAGTATACATGTTTTGTCTTGTTTTTTTGAATGTTCAGTGGGATAGTTAACAGCCGTTGTTATGCGACCTTTTTCCTGCTGCTTCTCCTTAGTGCAGCAGAATCTAATTTACATTCCTATTTTACAATCGTTTAACAACTGTACAAATGATCGGAATTTTAACCTTCCGCGCCAACGTGGAAAGATTCCTCCAGTCCTACGTGAAACAAGCTGTTCGCTCGTCTGAGGAAGCAAGCTCGCTTACAATCAATGTCATCCCGCTGGCTTTAATTATAATGAGGATGCATCATTAATCCAATCCAACTATTTTTCTTTTTTCATTGACAGGACGTTGCCTGCAATATACTAAATATTAAATATTAATGTTAAATATTATTAAAGACGTAATAACATGATAATTTAATGTATCTTAATATCCAACTCATATTGAGGAAACTAATTTTCACCGTTATTACTGATTACAACCGGAGGAAGTGTAACTCAAATGCAACTTTTCAAACTGTTGACATTTCCGTTTTTCATTTTCAGGGAACTCCATGGTACATTTTGTTGCAAAAAATCAAGGAGAAAAACAAAGAAATGAACAAAAAAGGGCCGACAAATTTGAAAACATATGCTGGATACTATATTAAGAAAAGTTAAATATTAATAGACACAAAAACATCATTCAATGGAAACACTAATTTTGTTCCCGATGGTATATGGATGCAAATTGGTGCAGTTTAAGTTGAAATACAAAGCAGTCGTCGGAGCATGACATAAAGCAGCGAAGTCAAAAAAAAGATTTCGAAATTGCTGGAGGACTTAGGTTTTCATATTACATGTACAGACTGGACAAGGGGGGGTCCCCCTCTCCTCGATGCGTTTTGCGCTGCGCTTGGAAATTTATAGTATAGAATATGATCAAAAGTGGAACTAAATTAGAATCACAAGAATGCGACTTAAGGAAATACGAGAGGTTCTAAGAACGTATAGGGTGAATTGGACCGCGTTTAACAGAAAGGAAGCAATTCACATAGTAATTTAACTGGGCAAATTACTTTTTTACGAGAGAGCGTTTAAGAGGATACCTTTGAAAAATTTAAGGATTTTGCTTCGCACTAGATAGAAACTTCACTGGAATTCACACGAAAATCCGCACAACCGTTTTCATGTAGACAATTAAATTGCCCACGTAAATTTGGCAATAGCTGATGTGGTTTGGCTCCTTTCTGTTTAACGCGGTCCACTTTTTAGACGACAAATCTCTTGCTTCGGTGATTCTTCTTGTTTCTGTTTTATCAGTATTTTCAGTTTCCATCCTGAAAGATTGGCAGCATCGCGAGCGGAATACACAAATCAAGGGAGAATCGAGAGTGATCCTGCCGCCGAATGGAACGCGCTCGAGTGATGAAGCGCGATTATTAAAGCGCGAGGCGCCGCGCCGCGTGTCGCCAATTTTAGCACTTCCGATTTGGACTTAAGTGTGGAACTGGACGACGACGTCTCGCTAAAAAGACAACCTCTTCAGTAGATGAGTGCGACCGAAAAGTAATTGAATTCGGATCACAGAGAGTTCTCACACTCTACTTTTTATTCGAAAAAGTAAAAATATGTAATCCTGTTGCCAAGATGATCAAATATCCATCTACTTCTACCGAATGGCTTCTTCGGAATATACATCTACTTCTTGCAACTTTTTATACTAAGTTTTTGAGCGTTTTCTGGGAAATAATATTTTTTTGGCAGTAACACGTGTTCCTTTCAATAAACACGAATTTAAATAATTGTGAGAAAGGACTTGTCCCACTAAGAGCCATTTTAGGCCCTTACTCGAATAAAGAACTGAAAAAGTTCAGAATAATGTCATGCTCTTGCATACTCGTACCTGTATCGACTCCAAGTACACTGAATTTCCATTAAAAAATTCCACTTTCTTTAAAAAAAAAAAATCTCGATTATTCGGAAAATTATTACGGAGAAACACTTTATTAAAAATTTACTCTAAAGAATAATACTTCATTAAAAAAATTATTCAAACATTCTTGATTCGGCAGTACCGTAATACGCAAAATGATCAATATGGGTGTAGAATTAAGGTACCAAAAAAATGTTGGTACCACGATTTAGCCCATGTTAATCATGTATGTAATAATCTTTACACACATTTACTCATCTGTCACTTCTGCAATTCATCACCTCTAACCATCAAACACATACTTATGGACTGCTCTTCCCTCCGATATCTCCAATCACAGATCTACTCCCCTACAATCAACAGAAATACAAACCCTCTTACATGCGATGAACCTAATATTACCACCAAAATTCTTAAACTCTTCACCTCTCTTAATTTAAAAATCTAAATTTTCGTTTATACTCCTACTTTCAAAATTATCTGTAAAGACGTTAATAGCCTGAGTCGCTGAATGTCTTAAAATTGTAATAACTAACTAACTTCAGTATACCCGCATGATGGTTCAGTGTAAAACATGAACGTCTCCTCATAGTGAGGGTGATTTCTTCAGGTTATCCCAAAAAAACCGGTTTTAAATCAAAATTACATGATCATTTGTATCGAGAGTCCCTAAAATTTACCTTGGAATGCTTGGTCGAGGTTCCCAGACCACGAGGCGGAGAACAATAGTCACCAATAATGAGTCACTTGCTCGGCGCGGAAGAAAAAATCGCGGAATATCACGCGCGAAATCACCTATCAAAATTTGACCGGCGGGAGAGACCCCGGAATTTACTCGATCGGCGATAATAGCGTTTTTCAAATATTTTCTGGCGAGCTATTGACAAACAGTGGCTGGAACCGGAGTGCGAGTGAACCAAATCAGGTACGATATGACTCGCACGGCCCTCGATAGTCCACATCCTCTTCAATTTACTGATGAGCGCATTTCCCCAACTCCCACGCGGTTCATTTGCGTCTGATCGTCCACGCGGTATGATCCTTGCTCCAATTTTCACTCGCGATCTGTTTCTTCCGTCGCAGGTTTCGATGAATACAGTGAAGTGATAAGTGATTCCTGACAGGGTGCATTGGATTATTGGCAATTATCCTGAGAAAAAATTTAAACGGTGATCTACGAAAACCAAAGGTAAGTCATACTTTAATCAGTTGTTTTCGTGCACGAGAGATATGGTCCGCGTAAAGCAAACGGAACCCAAGACACGCCGGATACTTCTGAATTTAATTGGGCAATTTAAGTTTTTGGGTGAAAACGGCTGTGCGATTTTTTCTGCAAATTTCAGTGAGTTACCTGCATAAAACGAAGCAAATTCATTGAAATTTTCAAACGTTCTCTTGTAAAAAATTAAATTTGCCCCTTTCACTTTGATCATAGCTCATGTGGCTTGGTACCCTTCTGCTGAACGCGGTCAATTTTGTGCTTAATCAGAAAAAGCAGTGTATAAGACCATTCAAAGGTTACATTTTTGGTTTTAAAAAATACGATTTTACGGACAAATATGGCTGCAGTTTCTGTCCAAAATTTGGTTGCTACGTGAGAAAACAGATGGAGAAATCAATGAAAATATCAATTTGAACTGTCCAATAATTTCCAATTAAAAGAACAATTTGCGAGTGGATTTTCTGCTGTTTAGGGAGGCAGTTACAGGTATATTTTTATGTGGGAAACGACATTTCAAAGGTCTCGTTCTTTCTGCGGGCCATACTTACTCTGGAAAGTTAGAAACATAAAATGAAGAAAAAAAGACAAAAATTTAATGGGTTATAATAAGGTAGTGATCCTGATATTTGTCTCGAACACAACAGGATTCTCTCGAAAGTATAGAGAGGCAGGATCTCGAATTTCGACCGTAACCTCGTTCGTTCATCTCATGCTCGTAGTTCAACAGTACTCAATATTAACTGATTTGTTAACATGAAAAAATAAGAAAGTTATAGTCTTCGCGTCACTTTGCATAACCTTGAAATTTTAAAGGATAAACTTTTGAGAGAAATTTTAGAGGAATAAGTCGCGTCTTTATTCAATTTTTAAGGTACACGACTTGAAGACTTAGAATTTTTTGACATTTCCCTTCGGCTCATTCGTTGAAACAACTCAGTAAAGCAGAACTGAAGGGACAAGTAGTATGACCTACTTCGGATAGGATTTACAAGTTTAGAAAAGGGGAGGGTGAGAAAAAAAGAACAGAGAGAAATTTTACGGACCACCTCGCGGAAAGATGAATTTTGGTGGATATCATGGATCCAAATAAGATAAAGCTAGGAGACAGTAATACATTGTGACATTATTTCTTTTCTTTGATAATTAGTATTAAAGATTGTTACTTTTTTTTAAAATTTAACTAGGCTCTTATTAATGGCTATCCTCTGAAATACAGCCTCCTACTTCCAGGGATAAAAAAGTGCACACCAGTTCAAAGAAAGAAAGAATTGCAAAACCTTGTCATGACAGAACATTGCAACGCATTGAAAACATAGAAGCAATCACTACTTTATTTACACCTTATCACCTTCGTTTTACAATATAATAATCTCCAAATATCTTTAAATCTGTTATACAGGAACATATTGGACAGGATTTATAACCTTTTTCCGGATTTAACACACAACTATTGCGACTTTTTCGCCGAAAACGGACCCAAAGAGCTAATCAGGTATTTTTCTTTCAGTTATTTTCCATCCCTAATAGTTATTTAGTGAATTTAAGAATTCAAAATGAGACTACTGTATAATCATTTGTGTGTCAAAAAATTTCGGGAAGAAAAAAAGAACAAAAACGAATCTTATAATTAACAACATTCGGGGTTTTGTCGGAAACAAATGGAAAGACGGAATGAAAAGGGGGGGGGGGGCAAGGATTTGAACAACACAAAGAGACATTAACATTCTAAGAAACTGCGTGTTAAAAATGAAGGTCATTTTCGGAAATGTTTTGTCACATCGAAGTCTTTTGTGATACTTCCGTTCTGAGATTAATAACCTTCAAAATTGCAAGATTCTGGCGCGCAACCACGCACCGAAAGAGTATTTTCAAATTAAAGAATATTGGCGAAAAATGTTCCACCATAATGCTCTGCTTTAATCAGCGTTAATTTTACTGGCAACGGACGCTTTAACAATTCTTTTGATTTCGTCTCCGTAATAGACATTTACCTACTTGTCAACACTCGATACTCACGGGTCAACTCAGGCGACGAAAATACCTAAGAGTGTTCTTCAACTTGAAGAGACCACTCTATAAGAGTTAGAATTTGAGCATCACAAGTTTTGTTTTCTCATAAAGACTTAATAAAAAATACGAATAAAACATTGAAAATTTCCAAAGTTGACGCGATTACAATTGAGTCGGGACGTGCGAAAACCGCTTATATCAATTTTTCCAGTTTTCAGTTTTTTGGAGTTGATAATACTTTGAAATAGTTTATACAACCATAAAAGTGATGAAAAGACTCGTTTTGGAATTAGGGTAACCCGGAGACAAGTTAACGCCACTATCGGGGTTGTATCTGGCTCCGCAAAGTACCATCAACTCAAAAGAACTAAAGACTGGAAAAATGGATATTAGCGGTTTTCGCACATCCCGATTCAATTATACTGTTTGAATTCAATTTGAGTAATTCAAACTTCTGACTCGCGAAAGTAGCAAAAAGTAATTCTGTTAGATACGGAAATTTAAAAATATAAATTATATCCCGGTGAGTATCTTGAAGTGGGTTTCACGTGAAATTTTCCCCTCCCCTGGTGCAGATTTTTTAATTTCCTTCGGAAAATCAGTCTCCTGATGGGCGGAAAATCTGATATTGCTTCATTGCAAACGATCCTTCCTCACTTGTAAGTTGAATTTGAAAAATAGTCGTGCCCGTTACTGTACTCTCCTTGAAGTTTGATCGAGAGAACAACAATTATTGTGATGCTTGAATTCTATAACGCTCTTCAGCGATGTCCTTGTGACGCACTTATACATTTGCAGATCAAGTCTCGTTCTATCAAAAAATTGACGAAGTTTCATTGAACTGCTGAGCATATGGTGTCACGTTCTTTCTGAAAACCTCCGGAATTTTATTAGGGGATACATAGTGCCCCAAATATCCACCAATGGGCGTGAAAACCAGTGAGACTTCATGAACTAACAACACTGACGCGCTGAACTACACCAATAGTACGCCATGCAGCATGAGTCACTCCCATAAGATTATGGGACAAGGTCATTCTAATATCGAGTGACAAACGTGGATAACGCAGTGTCAAATTATTGCAATTATTACTGATAAAGAAGGACTCAAACGCGTGGACATACAGGGTTATTCAAAAGTCACGCACCACTGGTCATGAGGGGGATGGCCATTTGAAATTTTAGTTGCCCCCCGCCCCCTTCCTCCTGAGGGGTCAAAAACTGGGAAGTACCTAAAAAAGTTTTCCTCTCGATATGAGGAAAAACGTCACAAACCGCGAGTCGATATCTTACTTAGAACTAAAGTTATGGCCAGTGGTGCGTCACTTTTGTATAACCCTGTAGATTATTAACCAAGTTCTTAGCACTTATAGTGTGCTTGCAAAAGTTAGTTACTTCCACAAACTGCAACCTAAAAAAGTACGAATGTTAGTGGTTCTACATATCTTACGAGAAAAACAAACGCTTAAAATGTAGCTATACTATAACTGTCAGCGACAGGATAAAGGAATAGTGATTGGTCCATACACTATTCTGCGGAGTAAACAAGACCGAAAAGCTACAAACAATTTCTTCGTTCAAAAAATGAACTCTAATGAGTATCAGTGCAATGCGGGGGGGGGGGGGGGTTGTTCTCACTACTTTAGGCAGATGCATCGGAATATTAAGCTGGGGTCATGCCGAGAGACCTATTGTCAGCGTGACCCCGGCTTAGTATTAGAATGCATCTACCTGAGCTGAACACTGCCCCCCCCCCCCCTCTCCCACAGTCTTGCACTGATACTCATGAGAGTTCAATTTTTTGAATCGATTCAATTTTCGGAACTTTTCGGTCTTGTTTTTCCCACAGAGTATTGTGGACCCAGCACTACTCCACCATCGTGTTCCATTTCAAAGCACAAATGATTCTTTTGAAATCTGGTAGCCAGTGCTGAATTGAGGCGTTTATTGGTAAAAGAGCGTTGGTAAGAGACTTCCAATGCTGCTAAGGATGTGCAACTTAGTTCTGTAAGTAACTTATCCGACAGTTTTGCTCAGAATTTTTCCCTGAATCTGCCCCGAGTTTTTCCTCACTATTGTATGGAAGGTAAGTCGACTGTGAATGAATTTCATCTGCCGCAAACGCTATACAAATTGGACGATCTTAGCAGCATTGTAAGCCTCATCCACCCTTTTATCGAAAAAGTCCTTAATTATTTCTGTCAGTGATCAACACGCGGCTGGAACACCTAATTAAATACATGATAAATACTGACAGAAATGTACTCGATGACTACATTTCCAGTGAATCATAATATGAAATCAGGAATCTGCAAGTATAAAAATAGACTGAATGGCCTATTTCTCACATGTATTGTTTTCCCAAGGATACCGATCATATTCATTTTTCAGGGAACCTCGTCATATTTGTCTTTACCCCTCCCAGGTTATTCTTTTTTTTTTGGGGGGGGGGGGGGTGTTCTCTTGGAAATAAATTGAAAGCAAGTTGAAGGAATGCTGCAGACGCAGAATTAACATTAGTTAAAATCTCATTAGTGAACTGTTCCTGGTGTCCATAGACTCGCTCTAACCTTCCACGCATTTTCCTTTATTTACAGGATGATAAGGAGCCTCTTCTTGCTCATAATTTTCCTGATCGAAGGACCAAATATCACAGCTAACCCCACACTTCCAACAAACTTGCATCGGCTGGTCGTGCCCACGATTCCTCCACTGAGCTTGACCCGCGAATCATACAACGCAACTCTCTCGATCGCGCCCGAGTCCCTGGAAGGGATAATCGGCCGCCGACTCAAGGTCTACGCCTTCTGCAAGGGACAACTTTTCAGTAACTGCAACGACTGCGAGAAGGAACGAGTTGGGCTCCCTCCGTCGTTTCCGGAGCTTCAGGGATGGTACAAAAACAAACACTGCACCATCGGGAAAGTCTGTCAGTCGAGTGCCGATTGGTTCGGCACTGGCGATTGCACGGGCCTCGACGCTCAGAGATGCCACGAGGAAGGCCCGTTCGAGGAGGTCGTCGAGGGCGGACTCCGGCAGCTGAAAGACGACAAGGGTTGCTACACGAGCGCCCTGCACGACACGTGCACCCAGGACTTCGCGTGCTCCCTCGAGAGCAATCGCTACCCGGTGCATCTCTTCACGGACGACGATTCCGTCCGGGCCAAAATAGTGCTCCCGGACGACAGAGCCTACACCCTCAATCGCACAGCTCACAAGATCTACATCCCACTGGACAGCGCGTCGAGTCTCGCCTTCTTCCCGGAGCCCAGGTTCGAGATCAAACAATACAACATCAAAGTCAGCTGTTACAAGAAGTTCGGGACGGACCCACTGTGCCAGCTGCCCCAGGACCCCAACTTCCCCGACCTGGCCAACACGATCATCCAGCTGAACGAGGGCAGGGATGCCGGGTCGGTGAGGAACGTCCATCTGAAGGTACACCAACTCATATTCGAGATCCCTGATAACAACAAGGTCTACTTGCCGAATTCCAGCGTCAAGTCCGTCGCCCGGCGGAGGCGCGAAATCCTCCAACGGATCCCCGAGCTGAGGTCCCTGGAGAACGCCGTCTTCTACGTGGCTCACGAGTCCGCCTACAACGACTTCAACATAATCAAGTCCGTCGACAACGTCCGCAACGTCCTCATCCAGTTGTTGAAGTCCGTCTCTTACAGGGATCCCGAGGTTCTGGGTAGGGTCTCGGGACACAACCGGCAGACCTCTTGGTTCTCCGAGAACCTGTTCGCGTTCCGCGACGAGAACTTCGAGACAGCGGCGGACCCGAACTCGAACTGCAACGAGCGGGGGCAGATCTTCAAAGACGGTAGCTTCGTCAAGAGGATGAAAGGTGATCTGTGTTACGAGGCGGCTGACGTGTCGTCCAAAGTCGACAACGTCAACCTCTTTGAGGACTCTCCCTACGTTTTCTCGGACGTGAGCATCCAGAAGTTCGTGACGCGTCTGGGTAAAGCTTCTCAGCCCTCCGGACAAAAATCCGAGTGGTATGCTGAATCCCCGTGGTATTCCAGGAGAAAGGAGAGTGAAGAAAAAGATAAATCTCAAATCAGCAAAACCAAGATGTTCTTGCAAGAGAGCGGTTACGTGATTGCGTGGAGTCTTTTCGCCTTGCACTTGTACAAGATTTTCAAAGAGATGAACACTTTCCACTTTCTGTGTTTGACGGTTGGGTTCTGCGCATGGATATATATCTGTTTCTTGCACCCTCAAATTAAAAGAATTGTAGACGCTTTTTACTGAATTGACCTAAGGGTAAAAAGTGCCAAAATAGTTCACTGTGATTTAAAGTACTCTTTAGAAGGTCGAGTAGAACATTCGGAGTCTCTATTACAGTGCGCGGCTCCCTGGGGATTCCCTGATGAAGTGCAAAACATGTACGTATTCCAAAACACACTGATAACTATTTCGAGTTCGTGGGTTTGGGTGGTGTGTTTATTTCGGTAATTTGTCCGAAGATATTCTTTATATACTGAATGGAGATGTTGCATGTGTGAGGAATTTGCGATTTGACTATCGATTCATATGTAAAAGTTCGCGAGAAACACGATGGTGCCACTGGTTTTCTCAGAAATCAACTCCCAAGCTCAAAAAAAGCTCTCAAGTTGAGGCCAAAATGGAGGGGATATCCCACGCTATCCTGAGAGTCCACCTCTACATCAAGACAAACTCTCCATGCAAAGATAGGGAGCAAGCACATTAGCAGGGTTGCCGTGTTTTCAGTTTTGGAGTCCCCAAATAGAGTGGCAGTCCTGTCAATGTATTTGCTCCCTATCTTTGCATGGAGAGTTTGTCTTGATGTAGAGGTGGACTCTCAGGATAGCGTGGGATATCCCCTCCATTTTGGCCTCAACTTGAGAGCTTTTTTTGAGCTTGGGAGTTGATTTCTGAGAAAACCAGTGGCACCATCGTGTTTCTCGCGAACTTTTACATAAGAGTCCATAGGCAAATCGCAAATTCCTCACACATGCAACATCTCCATTCCTGTTATCGTAGGGTGCGTAAACGGAACACACGACGTAACAATCCAGTAACGCACCTGTGTAATTCCTGAGGAATTTTTCGGTTTCGGGTCGGGCGAGAAGCTTCTAGTTAATCAACATTAATCAATAATCAACATTCCAATGAATCTTACATTTGTTCCAATGCATCAAATCAACCAACCTCCATGTCTCAGTAGGTGATATTCACCATAAATGCAGAGGTCATTTGCTCAGTTTGCAGACTATGTTTATTCCAAACGTGATGTATTTTCTACATTTTTTTGTCATGTTTTTGCATTTTAATCGTATTCTTGCGATGATCAATTAGATTTTAGAAACTTGACGATACATACATCCCTAAATTCATTCCTTTTATGATTGTCCTACCGTTGTTAACCTCAGTTTTGTTTAGTGGTTTTTAGAGACGTTCTCCTATTTGCTAATATGTTTGAAACTTTCAAAATTTCATTTTTTCAAACTTTCAAGCGGCTAACTGGATCGCGACGTTGTTCTCCGTTTACTCACCCACAGATAATGAAAAGACAAAGATTGTGTTCTTTCGCAAAAATAGGCAAAATACACACACCGATTTTCCATCTAGTTAAACGTACTGCGGAAATATATATATTTATATAAACAGCATATAAAAAAAGTTTTCCACACGACTATAAGCTATTTCACTTCGGTGAAAAGAATGCAACAAAGCATTCTTATTTTTGGTGATATTTTTTACACGCAATTTCGATTCTCTAGTCATTTTACATAGACAGTGTATTACTTCACATTGGAAGTTTTACAATGTAAGAATAGATAATTTAGTCCGTGCATTACGAGGAAAATTAATGTTTGAGAAGTGTTTTAAAGAAGGTCAGGAGCATTTATTCAGGGATTATGGGTCCCTGGAATATATAGGAAATACTGTTAATAGTTCACCAAAAAATGTTTCATTTTTGGTGTGATTCGAAAATTTTTGATCTCATTTATTGTATTAGTGCAAGTAAGTATTAAGAATACGTGGAGACTTGTGGCTAGGCCGAACCAAAGCTGCTTGGATTTTTATTTCTGGGATTAATGGGCATTGAATTTTCGCCTGAAAAGATTTAATTATTCGTTGATGTTTTAACGTTCAGAGAGGTGTTTCTGGAGAGGAAAATTGTACTTTTGACTATCAATTGTTTGTCAGCTAATCAATTTATATTTTTAAGTCTTTTACATTGTTATATTTTCTTAGATATTGATGTTATTATACACTTTTGTTCAATCGTCAGCTTTCCAATCGGTATTATGTCATAATGAATGTAGTTGACATTCGCTTTGAATCAAAATTCGTTGAATTTTATGATAAAGCCTTCGATTTATGGCTTTTTCACATGATGGCGCTCGGCAGGTAAATTTTCATTGGTAGGTTTGGTAGTGACGAGTCTAAAGACACCTTGATCGAAACCAGGACTAAATCAATGGTCTGACCGGTGAGGGTTTCTTTTTGAGCGGCCGATTAACACCGTATTTTGAAAATTCTGAGAATTTGGAGGAAATATCATCACTCATTAGTGCTGAAACACTTATGCTTGAAAATATTCTGTTTGACGTCTAAATTTAGTTTTTAGGCCATGTGATATACAAGATTGATAAACAGAGAGTCAACTCATACTTGAGTGGTTTAAAGTAGAGGTTAAAAAACAGAGTTTCTTAGATTGGGCCAAAGAATGGCACGACTGCACCTGGAAAGGCCAAAGACTCAAAACTTTGATGCCGCATCTCTCTTCCCGCCCTTGGTTCTCCAAATTTCACTGGAATAGAAAAGACATTAAAAATCTTATTAGAGCCAGAATAGGACACGGTCTATATCCCTCCCATCTACACAGAATAAATTTACTAGCTTCTGATCTGTGCAATTGCGGACTAACAGGCGACCTCAACCATATCTTCTTTCAGTGCCCCCTACTACAACACGATGCCTTCTTTCAAAATTTAATTAACGCTAATTACTTCCCCCCCTTCAATATTTCGTTTATTCTTCATAACCCTCTCCCTTCTATCTATAAAATAATCACCGATTTCTTAGACCAGAATAATATTTCCTTATAAAAGCCCGTAATGATCACAAGCCCTTCATCACCCAATTCTCCTCCCCCCTAGCTATTCCCACACCCGCCCTTTAAGTACATCCATCTATCTCTCTAATCCTGCAAAATCCTCCACATCTACCTTTATACCTAATGTTCACTTAGTATGTTTTCCAGGGCCCAGTCTACCATAGGTTTAGTCGCCACAGTGGGTCTTGTGGCGTGAAGATGGTGTTGGTACCCCCTAAGTCCCCTTTGCATATCTACTCCCTCTCCCCTCACCTAACTCTCTCCTCAACATTTTAACCACTTACCTACCACAATGTGTCTATAGATGGCTGTGGGCTCCACACCGGAGCATGAAGCCAATAAAGCATCAAAGAAGAAGAAGAAGAAAGTAGAGGTTATTTTAAGTTTAATACAAAGTTTCTATCCAAAATTGTCTTTGGCTTTAAGTTTAGTGGATGAACACAGTGCCAGAATGTATTCTTCTTGGTTGAAACTTGATGATTTCTTTTTCTGAACTTGGTTGGATAATCAGTTGTATGGAAATAAGATACAAAATAGCCTTAAGAACATACGTTTCAGTAATGTAAGCGAGTGATTCCGAGCGAGACTTCGGGGACTGGGCATTTCCAGCGGAGTAAGGACATGCTCATCACTGCCGCATTATTGCAGGATACGTACAGCGTAAGATATTGAGTGTAATTCCGAGCAGAAACTTATCTCTCAACACACATCTCATCGATCATTACTGTGTAAAATTTGGGTCTCGGTTTCACAAAGTAACTAACCCACCATATGTAATCATAAATCGTGTGCCAGTATCGTGTCCTGATTATTTTGTCTCTGAGTCGGACGTAAAAACTTAACCGATTTAAGCATTATTTTTGATTTGTTTGTTTTTTTTAACTTGTGTGAATATCCATTCTTAAAGTGATTCAATTTGGTGCTAAACAAATAATTGGAACTTTGTCTCTAATTTCAGAATTGTTAATTTTGTTATGTTGTTGACAGTAAAATATTTGTTCATTCATAATTATTGTTGATAATATTGATTTTAGTTTTTAATCACTCGCAAGCGTGCGAAAGGAAAAGTGCGCATTAATTTGGCGCAACAATTTCACTTCATAAATGGCACGAGTAAGTATTTCAAAACCTTCATAGGATAATCCAAAAGTCCTGCACCGCTTCTATAGCCCCTAGGGTTACTGCCCCTTTTTAGGCTGTACTCCATAAATCTTTGAGGGTCCCAAAAGTCGTTTCCTTTGACCTAGGAGCATGAATAGAATTTCAAGTCTCCTCCTCAATTTGTTGTCAAGTTACAGGAGTAATGCCAGGTGCTAGTGTTGCGAGACTTTTGGATGTCTGTGTGCATAGAAATCACGCTGATCACAAATGGCATTACTGCATTAAAGATCCAGCCAGAAATTCGCAAAAAAAAAAAAATTAACGCACTCCGTACATCTATTAAAATGAAGGAGCAGAAAGGGGATATTCAAAAACATTACTTCCCGCATGCGATACGTCGCATGGTGCGACCCTCTGTGGTCAAAATCCAAAATCCACAACTCGACAACTGCATATTTATTTTTGGTGTTTGTTATCTTTATGATATTCCTGATTCACAATGGTTGTTCATTTTCATATATTCTGCCCAAAACTAGTTCACAATTGGGTAAAAACTTGGGTAAAAATGGGCCGAGAATCACTGGTCCATAGGAAATACACAGGAAAAATGCGTCAACTTCAAATGCAGATTTCTCGCTTGGAACGCGAAATACTCTGTTTGTCATTTTCTTAATTCTCAGATATCCAACTTCAATTCCACCAAAACGATCTTGCGACTTTTTGCGACTATCAGAGATATTTGTAGTAAAAGTTTGGGTGCTTCACGTTGGTTCTACATTGTTAACACAGGGCTACTTCGAGGTTTCCAACTTCAAATGAACTTTTCTCGCAAAATGCGCAAAAAATCCTGAGATATAACATTTTCTTATTCCTCGAGTGTTTTACTTTGATAGTGCCAATGGGGTTTCCCATGTCGGTGCTACTATCTTCATTATTTAAAGTTAAGTGTCTTTTACCGATTTATGTCCTCATCGTCCATAAGGATGCTGCACCGTGCGTCGTTATCAAGTTTCCCGTAACATTCATGGAAAAAATGGTTTAGTGCTCTTTTCCACACGGCCGTGCTAAGGAAAAACACCATATTAGCCTTCAGACGTTGCCAAATTTTTTCTAATAATACACGAATTTTCAAAGAGACTTGTGAATATTTTTCTTTCGATTCTTCAGCGAGTTCAATTTGCAATTCAATTTATACAGTATCTGTAAATTCCACGGAAAAGCATCACAAATTTCTTCAAAAATAAAGGTTATTTGAAGGGAAATTGAGCAACATTTGGATGTTTACATTGTTTTTTTCCCTAGCACGGCGGCATAGAGGTCGGTCGAATGGCATCGCCCACATTTGGGGCAGGTTCCATCGCCACACAGTGGATCGAGTCAATTACAGAGGTCGGACATTAAATTTTTGACTAAAAATGCAAATTTTCGTTTTGATTTCGTCACATTTTGCATCTCAATGGGTGCTTTCCGAGGAGAATTTCACGAGAAAACCGATGGATCCACTTTTAGAACCTCAAAGTTTCGTATGAACGGAGTTTAAAGCGTTTAAGTTTCCAAAGTTTGTCCGACCTCTCCTATTGACTCGATCCACCGTGCGCCGCCCGGACTTGTGCCTAATCCTGCTACTTTAGGGCTGGTACCAACCCAACATCTAGATGCTGCCATTCTAGGTCTCAGTCGTAGATTCGTTTGTTTCTGTATGGGTGGAAAATCTGAAACTTGCTGCGGCCGAAGGGAAATTTTTCAGAGACCCATTTTCCGTATCATTAAGAAACGACTAGCTACTTATCTAAGATTTTATCATCGTAACGGATTATGAAAAGGTAAAGGCTAGGCGAACGGGGCGAGAAAATTAAGGCATGAGCTTAACTTGTGCAGACACTGGCGTGAGGCCAGGGAGCGCAGGAACAGCTGCAGGCTCACGGCTTTATTATTTGTATCTGCGGGCACTTCCATGCACGCTAGGCGGAGATGAAAATTAAAGAGAATAACTTTGAAAACAGCTAAGAGACAAAATCTAGATCTAACTAAAACAGGGGTTTTCCTTAGAGTTTCAAGCCACCCGGAAGAAAGTTTGCTCTGGGCTGAGAGTGAGCTATGCATGAATGGTCGGTATGGATGAGATTTTATAAAAAGGAAAAAATAAATACAACTACACAATGGAATTCCTAAGACCGAAGCTCCTCTCTGCAATGCACCCCAGACTTTAAAAAATTACAATGGACCACTTGACAAGGTACGAATTTCAGCATTTTGATACATGTGTTTCCACCAAAATTTCACGTAAAACACGATGCGCACAACGAAAACCACCGAAATTAACTCCTCCCGAAGATATTAAATGATTCTTAGTGCGTGAATTGAACCACCCGCTCATGAGAACTCAATGCTCTACGTGATTCACATCGCGCGCTAAACGTTATTATGAACGTCTCTGCGATAAAAAAATCTGGCAACCTCAATCTTGACGCTTTGGCTCAGCTATAGCAAATTACTTATAGTTTGAAAAACACATGGTGGGAAATGAACATTGCTCGATTGAGAAGCTTGCTGAAACCGTTGTAGTGCGCGATTTGACTCACGTAGAGCTTTGAGTTCCTTGTTCAAATTCCTCGTAACCAATGTGAATAAAAATGTTAATATCTCCGCTAGGAATTGGTTTCAGTAAATTTCGTTGCTTGAATCGTGTTCTACGTGAAATTCTGGTTAAGAAACATGTATCAGAATGCTTAAATTCGTACCTTGTCTAGTGGTCCATTTTGGCAGAACTCCCGAAAACATGGAAACACCAAACATTCCGTCACGAGCCGCGGCGGATTATCCATTTTATTATAAAACCCCCTTCCGCTCAGTTCTGCATGGTTTGACGACTTTTTTCTAAATCGGAGTAAAATTAAATAGTTCGTCATAATTTGTTCAAATGTTTTCCTAAAATCAACGTTAAGAGTTGTTTATGTCACAGTAAGCTACAACATATGAACGCCAACGTTAAAAGCAACAAGCGGAACGCATATTTTAATCATTCTTATGATTTGCAGTAATCTTTGTAAACCAAAGAGAGAAATTCAGGAAGACATCCACTTTCATTGATAGAAAAAAGGACAAAGGTTAAGAGCTATCAATCATATGTTTACCAATAATCGATTACTTAACAATTTTTAAGGATCTTTAGTTTCAATCTTCATGCCCCCGTCATATCGTTTAAGCGGCAAAAAACTCCGTCATTCGGATTGCATTTTGCAAAAAGGAACCACAAGCATTCCAGTGTCGCTAAGATTGTGCAACTTTTTTTACCTTGCAAGTAGAAACTGATCATCTAAAAAAGTTTTATCTTCACTCTCTATAAATTATGAATTCAAGACAAAAATCACGTTGGTGAATTTAATTTTTGTAATTTTCTGTAAAGAATTTAAGTTGTTCAATCCTAGCAACATTGGAATGCTCTTGGTTCCTTTTTGCAAAATGCAATCCATTTGATCAGAGGGGAAAATCTTGGACTACTTGGCTGAGAATTTGTGATAGGGCTCCTACGCCTGCCATTGCAATACACACATCTGGAAGCTCTCCAGAACCGAAATTATTATCCGGCGCAGAGCAGGACGATGAGAACGGAGAAGCGAAGCGATCGAATCGCAAATGGAGTAGATTCACACACTTCTGATGAAACAGTTTAAAGAAATTTTTCTGTGAGAGTTTTTTGTCGATAATTTCGGAGTCCAAAATGGTTGAAATTATTCGTAACGAAGAAATTTTTGAGTAGCCAACAAAACCGCAAAAACCCCAAAAATCTTCTTGATTTGCGGAGGTAAAGAATCCGGCCAGAGTCTACTTCAAAGAGTTTCAATTATAGTCCCCTTCAAACATGAGTGATGCAACAATCACGACACGAGTGAATGTGAAGCCCTTGGAAGAGCTCATGCATTGGTCCCATTTCTTCAGCTATATTTGCATTTATCATTGAGAATCTATAAAGGTAAGAAAAAAAAGTATTAACTGATCTAAGTCCCTTGTGTGCTTTAAAATAATATGAAATATATAATGCGCGAGGTCCAACCTAGAAACAATATTAAAAAAGGTCCGCCTGACAACTTTTTTAGTTGCCGACCTATCCTATCTCAATGCTGTTATGTTTCTAGAAAATCTTTGAAAAGTTAGATTGACATTAGATCGTATGACTTTCTGACAAGTACGAAAATTCCTCCAAAGAATCAGAGCGGAAATAAAAATGTCACTGCTACAGCTGGGGCTATTTTTTCTGCTTCATTCAGCATTACTTCTGCAAAAGAGGGAGGGCAACTCTGTCTGGCTGTCTTCTGTGATCGCCCCAAGGCCTTTGAGAGAATTGATCATCAAACTCAGCTACTGAAGACTGATTTTGCACTTAATTTTTAGAATTTTTTCTTTTTTTTTTGTTTTGTTTTCTACTATTTAATATTCATTTTTTGTTTGTTGGTAACTTGAATACCTAGTCTCTCTAAAATTTATTTATGCTAAGTAACTTGTGTGCCTTTAGCTTTTTCCTATTTACTTAGTTATTGAAGACTATTTTTTTGTTCTCCGAGATGATTCCAAGCAAAACTTTCCGTGCTTTTTAAAAGACATGCTTGGAAGTGAAAATACTGGACTTACGGCATTACAGTTCATATATACTTGCTCAGACTTACTCGTAGTTTAAGTTGATTTTTTTTTTGTCCTTCGTTTCATAAAGCATTTGATGATTTTGATTTTTCCGAGTCTCTCTTAACTTTATGTAGGCTAAATAACTTTTGTGCTTGTGGCACTTTATTTTTTTTTACATCATACTTAGATCTCAAAAGTACTCTATTCATTTACTTTCTTACTCAGAATAATTTTGTATTCTCTTGACTTTTTAAGTGCTCCAGGTTAAATGTTTCTCGCTTTTAACTCTGCTCTCAAAGATAAAGGATACCCGTAATATGTAACTTTTACCTGGAGCTTCATGGTTCATATTTTACTTTAACTATTCTCATACCTAGTTATTTTCCTCATTTCTTGGCAATGTTCAATTTTTTCTCGAAGTAAGTCTCACTTACTTGTTTCAAGCCTTAATTAACTTCCATGTTAATAAAATACAATTTTTATTACTTTTTCAATTTTGAGTCTTAAATAATATTTATTTGTCGTATACCTAGTTACTACTTTTTTCAATCTGCTCAATTTCTGACAAAAGTGAACTTTCAGACAATCCACTCCACTTAAGTACATTCCATTAGTCGCAACCACCGTAAATAGTTGGGTGTTTATAAAATTACTGCCTAAAGTAACCTCATTGAGGCAGCTTGGAGGATCTTATCAGCACTTAAATGTTTGGAATGAGATGTGAGATGCAGTGAAAGACTCAGTTTTGTCAGGAAAAAAGAGAAAACAATAAGAATCTTAGGGGGTGTCTGTAATCAGTGCCTAAAGTGTCTATCACTGGTGCCAAGCAGTTTTGGGGTGTCTATAACTGGCGAAAAGTTCATTTTGTGATTATTGAGAGTTTAAAATATAGTAACTAACGCATGAATAGTAAAAAATACTAGTTCATTAGAAAATATAAACCCTTAGCTTTCATTTAATCTCAAGATGAATGAATTTGGTTCAATTTATCAAAAGTTATGGCAAAAAAAGAGTCAAAATCTGCTTAAGGGTGTCTGTAACTGGTGGTTTCATCTTACTGCACATCGTTGCGATTTCTTGTCCCTTCATCTGAATATCGAAACAACTTTTTTCATGTTATTCAATGAGAGAACGGAGCTTCAGAAAATAAACTTCGGCAAAAGTTCAAAATAGGAAAGAAAAGAATAGACAAAATTCACATCAACCTGAATGCATCAACCATCAGTCGGCCTTGGTTAGCACATACATTCCTGGTGATAAAGTCATTTTCAGACCTGACATCTTGTCCATTCCTATCTTTTCCCAATTCTACTTAATCATATTCCATGGTAAGCATCATTTTTTGATTACACGATAGTTTTTGGAAAACGTGAAACATCTTGAATTCTCTGAACAAAATCCTCTTTCCTCAAAGATTTACCGGGACCTCCCAGGGAACTTTGGAGGAACTTTTATTTTACTTTTAACTTTTTATTTTTTTATATTGATTGCGTAGCGTATGCTTGAATGTCACAAAAGAAACAAAATTAACTCGCGTTAGCGGGATGAGGAAGAAAAAAAGAGAATTAGTTGAGTTTTAAGATTAATTTGAGGAGAGATAAAAAAATAATCATACTACTAGATTCGCAAATTCGTTGGTATAAACGTACACGACACTGCCAAGTTAACATGGGAATTGCCACCCGTAGCATTGCCACACAGCACAATCGGGTCCTCCGCGAGTTGCTAATAGGCGCTCTCTACTAATAGTGAATAATACCATGTTTTCTCTCTCTTAATTCAGTGTTGATAGTGTATAATGTTTGCCCGATTTGGTTATATAAAAAAACGACAAAATGCCCAATTTGGTTTTAGAAAGAAACACTCTACTATTGAACAGCTGCGTAGAATCACAAAATTCATAGAAAATGCCTTACTTATTTTTCGACTAATTATCAAGGGCTGTACGAAGTAATTCCAAGTGAAAGAAGAGTGAAAATTTACATGGTTGCGGAATGGTTCATAGAAGACGAGGCGAGTACTGCGTCTCGACCTTTTTAGACGTGGCGCAAGCTTTTGATAGAGTTTCACACAAGAAATTAATAAAAATGCTAACTTCTTTACCTCCAGCCTGTCATGTAAAGTGTTGATATAATAGTGTATAATGTTCTTTTTACCGCTCTTACTTCCTCCTTGGTACTTTGATCTTATTCCGCTTGTTGGTATGGATTTTTTTTCTTCCTCTAATGTGTTTTAAAAAAAAAACAGGAATTGTGCAGGGTTGTAAAACACGCTGACAGAACCTCTCAGTCGGAAATCAGACAAAAGCGTGGAGAAAACCTTTAAGGGTCGTATCCGTGAGAATCATTGTGGTTTAATCACATACGTCGCTGAGATTTTTAGGAGGATTTCTTTAAGCTTTGAGCGAAGTGACAGAAACTGTGCGCCTTCAGTATTCAAAGAAAATAATCGAGTCAATACGGTATATAAAATATGAATACTTTTTTAACGCGGCGAGACATGTGGAGAAATCCTCTAGTTTTCCAAAAATAAGTATTCATGACTAAATTAATGTCGCGTAATGTTGCTATGTATTACTCTAAATAGGTTAAAATAATAATAATAATAATAATAATAATAAAAAAAAATAATAATAAAAGTTAACATGTGTGCATACGCAGCTTTCAAGAAGCATTCAAGATATTATTACTCATCCTGACAAAATGCCGATATTTCTGACTGAAGGAGTGACGTTTGCGAAACATAAAGGAGGCGATTCGAAGGACCCATCTGAGTATAGACCGATTACATGTCTCTCCACGCTCTATAAAGTCATCACATCCATTGTAACCCGATTAATTGGGAGACATGTAGCTAAGTGGAAAATTTTGTGTGAAGAGCAGAAAGGGTGTCGCAAGGGAAGCTTCGGGTGCAAAGAGCTGTTAATAATTGATTCGGTTGTGCTCAAGCAGGCTGTAAAGGAACGTCGTAACTTACATGTGGGTTACATCGACTACAAAAAAGCTTTTGATTCAATGCCGCACAGCTGGCTAATTCACGTTTTAAATATCTACCGAGTCCATCCTGTCATTGTTCATTTCCTGAAGAGCATTTTGGCATCTTGGCGCACCAGAATCATAATACAAGGATCGGCGAGTGAATTGGAAACTGAGGTCATCCACATCCTGCGAGGTATTTTTCAAGGTGACAGTCTTAGTGCATTGTGGTTCTGTTTAGGCCTCAATCCCCTCTCAAATTGCATTCGAGAGATGAAGGTAGGGTTCCCTCTGCGTCGGAACAGACAAGTACTCCACGTCATCAACCACCTAGCCTACTTGGATGATATTAAGATCTATGCATCCCAAAGAGACCAGTTGCATCAACTTTTCAAGGTGATTGAAGAGGTCAGTGATGATATTGGCATGATGCTTGGAGTACCTAAATGCGCGACGCTCCATATAGAAAACGGCGTTATAGTGCGGGAGGATGGTTTTGTGACCAATTCTGGTGACGTCATCAATAGCTTGACAATGGAGGATGCTTATAAATACCTTGGAATGTGGCAGAGCTCTTCCATCCAGAAGGTGAGAGTCAAAGAGCACCTGGTTAACACCTTCGTTGATCGGCTGAGTGCGATACTTAAGACCTCTCTAAACTCAAAACATACGACCAAGGCAATCAACACCTTCGCCATTCCTGCGTTAGCGTACTCATTTGGCGTTGTCCCATGGTCTGACACGGAGCTTGAGGGGCTTAATAGGAAAGTCAGAACCTTGATGACCAAGTGGAATAAGCATCACCCAAGAGCCGCGAAGGAGAGAATACACATCCCCCGCAAACAGGGGGGAAGAGGTATCCTTGATGTGAAGGAGGTCTGCCACAGCCAAGTCCGTAACCTGCGAAATTACTTCCTCAGTAGAAACGACAGCACTTTGCACGCTGCAGTAAATGCCATAGATAAATCCTACACGCCTTTGCGCCTCGCTTGTCACGATCTGAATGAAGAACAACCCTCAGACCCAGTTGCTGGCCAGTTGGAGGCATGGGCCTCCAAGCCGCTGCATGGACGCTTTTATCATTCAGTTGCGCAGGATCATGTTAGTGAAGGAAAGTCTTTCTTGTGGTTATCGAAAGGGCAGCTGTATCCAGAAACGGAAGGATTTGTTCTCGCAATACAAGACCAAGTGATCAGTACCAGGAATTACAAGAGATATATACTGAAGGAGAAGATCGAGAGCGATAAGTGTAGGAAGTGTAATGCTGCATCCGAGACAATAGATCACATTACATCTGGTTGCGCATTGCTTGCAGGGAAGGAATATACCGAGCGGCATAACAACATGGCTAAAATTATACATCTAGCGCTGGCCAACGATCGAGAACTATGTGATACTGCTGAACCCTACTACAAATATTGCCCAGCCACGGTCCTGGAGAATCAGCGCTTCCGGCTCTATTGGGATAACCCGATCCTAACCGATAAAACCATCATGGCAAACAGACCGGACATAGTGCTTGTTGATAAGCGAGATCGCACCGCTTACATCATTGATATTAGCATCCCTAATAATCATAACTTGGAGCTGAAGTATCAGGAAAAGATGGTAAAATATCTGCCCTTAGCTGCAGAAATGAAGCGATTATGGAACCTGAATATTGTTTGTATCAAGCCCCTGATAATGTCAGTAACGGGGATAGTTCCAAAAAGTTTAGTTCAACATCTTCGAGACCTCGGAATAAACAGTTACCTGCTTCATTCAATGCAGAAGTCCGTCGTTATAAGCACGTCAAGTATTGTCAGGTCGTTTCTTAATATCGAATAATTTTTTTGATTTCGCTTAAAATTTAATTTTTTTAAATTTTTTTTTTTTTTTTTTTTTTTTTTTTTTTTTTTTTTTTTTTTAAATTTTACTTTAAAATAACGTTTACCCTTTTTTTCAAGCAAGATAGTATGTGTTACTGACTTTGGCCTGTGGCCCGTCAGTAATACTTGTGCCGGAAGTGTTCCCTCTTCTGAGTTACAAAAAAAAAAAAAAAAAAAAAAAAAAAATAATAATAATAGTAATAATAAAAAAACATAATTTTTACGCCATTTCAGGCAACGCAATATCGGTGACCTGGTCTTGAGACAGATCCGACCGCACGATGAGGAATAAGGAGGAAAAATTCGCGCAATAAAACATTGTAAGCCTGCAGCAGTCAGAGATGCAATTCCACCAAGGTTGCGAGATCAACTCAACATATTTAAATTACAAATGCGAATACCTATATTCATACAAAACTTTCTTCTTAGAAAAAAGTAAATTCTACGTTTAAAGTGTATTTGATGACGCAGAGATGAGACATATTGGCATTTGCCTGGCGTTTCACGATTTTTGGGCGAGAAAATCCGAAGTAGACCCATTAGAAATACCATATTCTCTAGATTGGAGTCGTGGTAAGAAATCCGGTCAAATTTTCAATAGTGGGAGCCGCTCATTATTATTAGTATTATTTGAAACTCTTTTCACAGGTATCTGCTTTCTGTGTAAATAGTGACTGAAGTTTATCTAGTGCAATACTATTGCAATAAAGGCTGTTACTTAGGTACTGTTTTTCTTCCATTTTTCCCGACTTGAAAAGAGACAAATGTTGTGAAGAAACGACGGGCAATGAGACAATTTCTAAATTGAAACACCACGTTTTATCACTATTTTACTCCGTGAATTTTTCCAGGGAGCTATTCACGGAACAGAAGGCTCGGATATGAACCCTTGCCTTGCGTTCGGCTCATATTCCAGCTATGATGATTACTTTCAGCTCTTCAAGCTCTTAGATGACGAAAAACAGCAATTTTACACCGGCTAACACCGCTGCTCTGCCGCGCTCAGGAAAAACGCCGTATGGACTTTCAGTCGTTACTAAATTTCCTTTGATAAAACTAGAATTTTCTGGAGAACTTGTGAATATTTTCGATTCAATTTTTCAGATAATTGTGTTCGCAAATTCAACTAAAATTTCTAAAAATTTCAGGGAAAAATATACATGACTTTCTTTAAAAATTCACATTTTATTAAGGAGGATTTGGCAACTCTCCAATGTTCACACGGCGTTTTTCCTTAGTACGGCAGTGCTCCTCTCGTACCTACCGGAGAAAAAAACTTAGTGCGTGGGACCCGAAGTTGAGGTTATATGAATCTCTGAAGTTTTCGGATCACGTATCTAGCTTAAACCGCAAGTCGATATCATAATTAGAACTAAAGTTATGGCCAGTGGTGCGTGACTTTTGAATAACCCTGTATAGCGAAGGGTTCGGGTCACACATCTGAAGTACTCCAGTACATACCGAAGTGCCTCGATGTCTGACCCGAACCTCGGCAGCTCGACCTCAAGTTTTCGGATGCGTGATCAGAAAACCTCAGAGATCCATATGACCTCAACTTCGGGTCCCATGCACTAAGTTTCTTTCTCCGTGCTCCGCCCCAGAGCTTTCCGTGTATTTTTGTTTTTTTTTCGATTTAAACCGCGACTCCTACTTGACAACGGTGGATTCACCGCGAAATTCATTTCGCGGGCACATTAAACATGCACCCGGTGTAGTCCCGGCCTCGACGCCTCGCGGAACCCGCAAGTGAAAGGGGTGGAAAAGAGGAGAGAGGGGCTAGCTTCGGGTACCGGAAACGCGTTCTGTAATGTGCAATCAAAATCGTACCGACGCAGCGCCACAAAGCCACGGTAAAATGCAGCGCGGATTCCGCCGTCCTGGTTTTTTTTTTTTTTTTTTTTTTTTTTTTTTTTTTGCAAATACGATCTCACTGCTTAAAAGAGGGGACCTTTTTCTGCTCCACGGTAAATATCAAGCGAAGTTTCGGAGTATTTTGGTCATAGCGAAACGCTTCGCTACTTTCGGGGAACGAACGGAGCTGGTCCCATGTACATCTAAGCCCTCGTCCACACGCAAATGGACCTAATTTGGACGAATTAGTTCCACGAACTTCGGGTTCCAGGAACAAGTTCGTCACGAGGCGCTTGTAAGGACAGGGTCTTACCTATTCCTGGTTATCTGACCCGACCGCATAAAAAAGAGAGTCCAACACTGCGTGGAAGAAAATTGACTAAATTTAGGTAGACCTATTCTTGAATTAGCCACCGATAAGATCCTTTTGAATCTAGAGGAAAACTGGACTGCATTTTGCAAAAAGGAACCATGAGCATTTCAATGTCCACTGAAAAAAAAAAAAAAAAAAAAAAAACACATTGGATGTAGAGTCCACACTCTTAAAAACCTCGACAAGAAAAAATACTCTGGATTCGATCGGATTTATTAAATCAAGAACCAAGCCTCTTAATTTGAGCGGATTTCCTTTTGATTGAAGCTTAAATCTGATTGAAACAAGAGTCAATTTTCTTGTCGATGTTTTCAAGAGTCTGGACTCTAGATCCAATTTTTTTTTTTTTTTTTTTTTTTTTTTTTAACCCAGTGCGGCCTTGTATGCAATAACAGAAAGTCGCCAATAAACGCATGTTTTCAATCATTTTTCTTAAACCCCCCCGGAATAAAGTTTTTTTCCCTCCACTTGAAATGATTCCATCGTAATTATAGATTTAGTATATTTAAGTGCTGTTTATATCAGCACTTAAATATTAATAACTATATTACTTTATGTATATATTATTCTACCTCTCCTTCTCTATTGCTAATGATTAATATATATATTATTCTACCTCTCCTTCTCTATTGCTAATGATTAATATCTTTTTTAATTATAGATTTAGTATATTTAAGTGCTGTTTATATCAGCACTTAAATATTAATAACTATATTACTTTATGTATATATTATTCTACCTCTCCTTCTGTGAACGCAACGAAGGAATTAAGATCAACGTCCGTCAACAGCGTCAAAGCGGTGGAGATGAAATTACGGAGGGACTCGGAAGCGGGTTACCGCGAGAGCGCGGAAAATTTGTCGAAGATAATGAGAAAAAAGGCGATAACGAAGGGTCGCGACGACGGGCGAGACGTGTTTAATTCTGGAACAACTTAATTAGCGCGCTAATGGAGACCCACTCGGCCCTCCTTTCGACAAACCCCCAGACGACAGGGGAACCCCTTCCTGGTGACAACCCCGCCATCTCGTTCACGTTTATCCCTGTTGCCGCACGTGACAAGAACCCACAAAAATCAGCGGGGAAAACTGAAGACAACATTCACGTGAAACTCACACTGAAAAAAAAAAAACACATTGGATATTCGGATCTAGAGTCCAGACTCTTAAAAACGTCGACAAGAAAAAGCCTTCTTGATTCAATCAGAATCTAGCTTAAATCAAGAACCGAGCATCTTAATTTAAGCGGATTTTGTTTTGATTCAAGCAAAACTCCGATCGTATCAAGAGTATTTTTTCTTGTCGATGATTTTAAGAGTCTGGACTCTAGATCCAATGTGTTTTTTTTCCAGCGCAGGATGCGGGCTGATAGTTGGAATTAATAGACAAAGCTCTAGACACAGAAGGCTTAGGAAGTATGAAGCGATCCTATTGGTTGAAATGGGTGGTTCTTGTAGACTAAGGGGGCCAATGATGGTAACTATCGAGTCTTTCGTTGTTGCCGTTAGTTAGTCTATTACCTACGTCCTGTGTCCATTGCAACCACCCACTTCCACCGATAGGATCCACCCATATCCTTTTTGTCTTCTTTGTTTTATCAATTTCGATAATCAACCCACTGGTGACAACCCCGCCACTCCTTTACTCACGTACCACTCACGTTTATCCTTGTCGCCGTACGTAAAGAACCCACGAAAATAAAAAAAAAACTGAAGACAACATTCACGTAAAACTTAGGCTGCGGGCTGATTCTTGAAATTTATACACAAAACGATGGACAAAGAAGACTTAGGGGGTATGAAGCGATTCTATTGGTTGAAATGGGTGGTTCTTACAGACTAAAGGGGTAAATGTTGGACTAACCCGGGTCCATTGTGGGATGCCGTTAATTAGTCTATTACATACCTCCTATGTCTATTGAAATCACCCGCTTCCACCAATAGGATCCCTCCATATCTCTTTATTCCTCTTTGTCTATGGCTTTGCTTATCAATTTCAACAATCAGCACGCAGAATATTTGGCCTAAGTGTAGAGTTTCGGCTTTAGTTTGAGGTAACGCTTACAAGGACAGATCTTCCCGAGAGAGTCTCTCCGTTTCACTCCAGAAAAAAGTAAACGGGCCTTTTGTACACTTCTTCCTCAACAAATTACCGTTGTTTCTGGCAAGAAATGACTTGAAAATCACAATATACGTCGGAGACCACTAGAATTTACTCTTAGCTTCACAATCCAATAAAGGTTTTTGCCTTTGAATCCAGAGTCAAGACTCTTAAACAATTTGATAAGTAAAATACTTTTGATTCAATCTGATAAGCAAAAATCCGATTGAATAAAGAGTAGTTTTTCCTGTCAAATATTGTAAGAGTCAGCAGGCTGATTATTTTTCGCGTCGATAAGTTAGCGACTCACGGATAACGACTGAATTCTAACGACGTCCTTTAGCCGAGCGATTATTTACATCGAATTCCGCTGATCGTTACTCATCAATCGATAACTTAGCGTCGTTAAGTTAACGATCTGGATCCCGACGTTGCCAACGTGAAAGAAAATAATAGACCATTAATCAACCAATCAAAGAGCGTTTATGATTCAAGCAGCGCTCCAACTGCGCGGCGGCGTAAGTTGAAAACAAGCAGGAAGCTCCAACGCATTCGCGTCGGAAAGCGGCTCTGGCGACGGTAGGTAGTTGTTACGCGTTTACGGTTTCCTTGGTAACCTTTGTTTGCTATCAGCTGATGTCGAGTAGTATGACTAGGAAGCTCCAACCACCAACCCAACCACGGCATTCTTCGAAAAAAGCGCGAAAACTTATAGATTTGAATTTTCAAATTTTAAACGTAAAGTACATTTTTTCCAGTGCGAGATTAAAGCACAGACCCGTTTTGAATTATTGACAGTATCACCATGATTCCAAAAATACACTACACAACATAGCATTCGCTCACAGGAAAAAGATATCAATTAAAATAAAATCAGTCCCCCCTAAACAGCAGAAAATGGCGCCGATTCCCATCAACCAACACGCGGTCTCTCCAATGTAACATGGTCCGTTGATACTCCCCAGCTGGGACCGTCCGGAATAGCAGCTCTAGTGCAAGCACCAGAGCCGCTAACAACACGGTTCCCCTAACCTCTTTTCTTCACGTCACGCGGGTATGTTGTTGTTTACAGTGTCCGAATTTCGTTTGTGAGTGTGTTTTTCATTTTTAATTCCGATTAATAAGTATGAGGACCAGCCCCAAAAGTAAAAAGGCCAAGGCAGCTGTAGCTGAAGGAGAAAAGAAGCCTAGAATCCGTATCAAGGAGAAGCAAAAGAAGTTACTTGTCGACTATTTGATGAGTCATTCAATTTTTGCGAAGAGTGGCCGGCAAGCAGGCCGTAGAAAATGCCAGCCGTATGTGGAAGCAACTGATTGATGCACTCAATGCTCACGGTCCCAAAAGGACGCAGAAGCAATGGCAAAAGGTAAGTTTGCTATCATATTGACTTTCTCCGTGACCTAGTACTTGTGCCTCAAAGTGTCAGCTGGACTCTAGATCCATCAAGAAAAAGGGGGAAATGTTACGAATAGTGTCATTTAGAAATGAAGTTTGAGCAAACATTTTTCATTTATAAATTTATTTTCTTTGCATAAAAGAGGCGCGAGGCACCTAGAGGTAGGGCCTAAAGGCGGGTAGAGGGCGCAGCGCACCCCTAGTTTTATAAATTCCCGCTCCTACGTCACAGTTTATACAATGCAAATGGAAAACAGAGGTGCTGCTAGGTCCTTATTAGACTTAACTTGCGTGACGCGTGGGAAGATGAAGATACGAATAATTATATTGGCATTTGTTACGTTGTTTTTCATGAAAAAGTGCTACAAATGACGGTGGCTTTTTAATATTTCGAGTGGAGTTGCGAATCAAAATGACTCGCCTGTGACCATCTCGCATTGTCGCAGTATACTTTTTGAAGTAAGAAGATCAAAACTGCGAGAATCTCTTACGTGGTTGTCCACAGATCTCTGAACAAGCGATTTTAAAATGTGATTCGGTAATTTCTGTACGGAATATTTCGATTAGGTGGCAACGCTGGATAAATCTGCCCTGGTTTCTGAGAAGTTTCTAAGTTGTTCAGCTTCACTGCTCGTTTTTAGCGCGAACGGCAAGACATCCGTCCTTTAATTTTCACCGTCAATTTAGTCGTAATCCTGTTGATAGCTAATGAGCAAACCACGACTTTAATTCCGCGACACCCGTGAATATTAATGATTGTAGTTTTGAAGTAGGAGCATCAATTAATTCCAACCACAAATTCGTAGTTTTTCGAGATACCTCCTTGTACTAAATTTGAGAGTTCTTTCCTTCTCAACTAATTTAATTAGGAACTCCTTCAACTTCTCTTTTCGGTGAAATAATTTTCACGGGATTTCACGGAGGAGAATCCAGAAGTCTGAAGCTGTAGCCTTTAGGTGAAAAATTCATTGACAAACACGAATTCATTATTCCTTTTGATTTCGATACACCGAGAGTTTCAACACCAAAGTTTGGGTAATACGGGAAGTAAAACACAAAATAATCCTAGACTCCGATAGGCAATTTGAGAAAAAATGCCAACTAGTTTTCTAGAAGAAATTTAATAAAAAACGTGTGATAATATACCAAAGTCACAATCAAAGGAATGCGTTTTCCAGTCTCTGCATTGTTGTCGACGCTACATTCACCGAAACTGCACCGAAATCACCACAAAACGTGTGAAGGTTTGAATTTCACTTCCTTTATTATCCAAAGATACAAATATTTGTATCAGAGTATGACAGAGCAGAGCACTTGCTACGTCATATATTTCAGGCAGTTTGACAGTTTCAGAGAAATAATTCGAGATTTCGTAATGAATCATATAAATTAACGGTTAAACGAAATTCTTCTCTTATGTTAAGGTTGACAGGAAAAATGATAAACTTTGAGGACTGTTCAACAATTGAGACTTTAATATTGGTCCACGTTGCGTCGAAAGCAAGAGAGGTACTTCTGAATGAACAAACGCTGAATAATCAAGTAACAAAATCCTTCCAATAACGTTGAAGCGGAGGGCAATATGAAAACCCTCAGGAAACGATGAAATAATAAAACGTTTAATCTGCGTGGGCCGCAAATTTGCATTTATTTATAAATCAAAGCTGCATTTATTAGAGCCGGATACAAATCATCATCCTAAAATTGTGAAAGTTTCTCATAACGACCAGCTGCCATCATTACCTTTGATTAAATATTTTTCTTACTTTCGCGCACAGATCTTGCTCGTAGAATTGAGTGAATGAATACTTCCGCTACATTGGTACTGTGATGGAAGTGATATAAATGATCCTTGATTCCAATGAAAACTCGATAGAGAGTCACAGATAAAAAATAATCACGCACTCAAAGAGATGAGGGGAGCAGAAAGCGGAACGCTTGGGCGAGGTTTGAAGAGCGGTGAAATCAAACCTTGTGATACAACTATATTAACTCCCCGGATATTTGGCAGTATACCCTATGATTTGAAGGCGTTTCTGCTTCCAGAACACTGTGCCGTGCGTCGCGTCGGTCAGGAAGATAACGACGACTAGTGGAGTCAATCGTGGGTTAATTTTGTTTCTATACGGAAATAAAGAGCATAATAATTTGCAGATAAATATACATACGGCTTTTCGCGAACTATTTCACGACGTTTGCAGGTTTTTCTTGGAAAAAATGCGATATAATCGAGCTCAATGAAAAGGCTACATGAAAGTTTGATTCAACTTCCGGGCCGACACTCATGACGTAGGAACTGCTAAATATTTATATTTACTTACTTTGTGTACTAATATATCAGGAACAAGCCGAATGAGTACGTAAGCGAGCTTCAGTTTATCAGAATAGTCCACGGGACCAAATTATAACTTCTGATCGGGCCAATCGGCAAAGAATATTCATGATGTCGTGCGTGTCAGTGCATGAAATCTTTATCATTTTCGATGTCAAAATAAGGTTAATCAGGTAAATAATGAATTTTCGGAATCTAGTTGACTTCCGGAAATTCGAATTAACTCTAATTGAAATTTTTGACCTTGCTTCCTCCACTAAAGAGAATGGGCCCAACATGACTTTACCAACTTGTAACATAGGATTTCCTACACCCTTCGTGAACCGTTCATAAAATGCGAGTACAATAAACGTTCGTTCTTCTCATTCCGGAATGTTTATACTATAATTCCATGAAAATACCAATTTAAAAGGGTCCTTTTGGCAAAGCTGAACTAGGGAAATCTGCAAACTGCTTCAGAATACTGGAAATAGACTCAAACGAAATAAAACATGATGATGCGTGGCATTTTGAGGGAGCAGAGCAGCTTCATCCATGTTCATAAACCGCGGTACATCGCGTCGGATACCGGTGAACCCGCAAAAATATTGCGAATACACCGCACGAAACCAGCGTTCGGTGGTCATTTTCACGTTTAACGACCCTGCCTCGGTTTCCGAATGCACTTCTTACGTCCATAGTTGCCAACTGAAACAACAGAGCGTTTGCCATGTTCGATTTTCACCGTAAATTTGACTTCCGTGTAAACTACACTATTTTAAGATAGCTTTCGATCGAGATTTCAATCGAGTGCTTACAACGGATTACCGTTGAACTAAACCACTGTCGAGTTGTTGCGAGAATAAAGGAAATTGTAACAGGAGCGTAGCGTGCTTCGCGATGTATCGATTGATCTGCCATTTGAACCTATGGAAAAGGATCGATAAACAGGGTGTTCGCAACGATCACCTGAATAATCGATTCTTTACGACGGCTTCAAATGGAAAGATATCGATAATCGATCATTCACGCCTTGCCACTGCATTTTAATGGACCACTAAACAGATTTTGACCACTGAACCTCATTTTAGAGTTTTCGAAATAGAATCTTTGTGACAAAACTATAGAATTGTGCCTTCAAGCCTAATTGATTCGTTTTGTAGATGAAATGTATTGGTGAAACTAATATCGTAGCAAAATACTTTCGATGTCTCGATTTTTCGTTGATTTCGGTGTAGATCCACGATTCACCTGCGAGCAAGAGCTGATGACAAACGCTTAATCGTGTGGAAATATCATAACTAATCGGTTACTTTAGCAATCTGATACATGTTCCTAAGCCAGAATTTCACGTAGAACACGATTCGCCCAACGAAAATTACTGAAACTAGCTCCTAACGAAGATATTAACGTTCTTATTTCACATTGGATACGAGGAATTTGAACTGCCCGCTCACAAGAAACTCAAAGCTCTACGTGAGTCAAATCGCGCACTGGGAGCATCGTGAGAGCATTGAGTTTTCATGAGCGGATGGTTTGAATTCACGCATCAAGAATCATTAAGTATCTTCGTAAAGAGTTGATTTTGGTAATTTTTGTTGTGCGCATCGTGTTTTACGTGAAATTTTGGATAAGGAACACTAATCAGAATGCTGAAATTTGTACCTTGTCTAGTGGTCCATTTCCTACATGCTCGATGAAGACACATGCTCGATGAAGAATAGACTCTTATTTACAACGATATTTTTGGAACATGTTCAAGATCGAGTACCGCAGGTATCAATGAATGGGACTACATTTTGCAAGCAGGAAATACCGTTTTTGGCACATTTTAGAGATAACTCAAATTCCGTTAGTTTGTTCATGCAGAAAGGTGCTTCCACAAGTGAGCCAGATAAACTAGCCCCTTCTCGCAAAATCTCGTCCAATGCGTATTGATTCGGCTTCGAAGAACTGCGCGCACTTCGGCAATGAAGCAGAGAGAACTGGCGCAAAATTTCAATACAGTGTACGATTGGGTCTTTCGGACGAGGACGAAAGGGGGTGAAGCTTTGCCAGAGCATTTCAATCGAACCTAAATGGTCCAATTTAGAGGGAATGTAATCAAAGTAGTAAAAGTTTGACTATCGATTTCTCAACGTCCTGCCTCTCGACTGAACTCCAGTGTTTGTATCGTTGCATTTTGCATCAAAGACGATACCAATCACTGAATTCGATATTTTCTCATGAGCGCGATTTCAGCAAGTTGTTCGGAGGAGGAAACGTTTCCTTTGATGGGAATGAAAGAAGTATCATACAATTTTTTTTATGAAAACATCGAAATTCACCCACTGTGAGCCAACTGTATTTGACTCCGTGCTGGTTAAGTGCCTACCGGCTCTCTCACCATCGCAGAACCGCTTGAGCCGCACCAGGTCCATTTAAGAACACCGAGAATTTTGCGTGCCTCCTGAAAATCCTACCTCCTCCTCTCACCGTCTGCTTTTTTGGCGAGCAATGGTGAAACTCCAGTCTTCACCGGTATTAAACTTTTCATTTCTCTTATTTATCCCTTCCTAAAATATTTCTATAATACTCTTAAAGGTGATCTCTATACAACTCTCATTAGGTACTCTTGTAGGTATCTTTTTGATACATTTATCTTGTAATTGCAAATGCGTTGATCTGATGACATGTTGTGAACAAAGCTGCTATTGGACTACGCTTTTATGCTTTGAATGCAAGTTTTTGATTTCAATTTGTACATCATTATCATTCATATCGTGTAAAAAAAACAAATAGTCATGTGCTTGTAAGTCAAGAATCTCTTAATTGCCCTTTACCATTAACTTTGTGCAAACAAGAATTTATGTTTAAGCCTTATGCATAAATAAATTCCAAATGTACCCTCGTTCTCAGCCAAGGATCTTGCACACAGCTCACTGGCCAAAAACGGTCTTGGCCTTTTTGGAAAATGAAGGAAATAAACTGGTAATCAGTTCCTCATTAAGAAAATGAGTGCTAAAATGCAATTTAACTCTTTAAAATATGTTATATCATATGTATCCCTGCATGGATTATTATGTATGTAATTTAAAAAAGCGAACAAATTATTGACATGAACTTGAGCAATTGTGCCCTCAGAGGATGCTTAATTTTAATCTATATCACACTCAGTGTCAGAATGTATTATCAGGTAAGTTTAAAGCTAAGTGCTAAATTATAAAAGTTCAGTTGAGCCATTTCAGCAATTAAAAGCAGTCCAATGGAGGATGCCAAATTGTACATATATTTTTTGAATTAAGTATAGATGTTTACTATTGTGTAACTTAAAATTAAAGAATAATATTTTGTTAATAGTTCAGCTAAGTTATGAAAAACATTGAGATTTCCAATATTTGTAACATGTTGTATTATGTAGTAATAGTTGACGTGGATGCTTTTAATTGGGAGAAACAAGTGTCCAATTGAATTTCCTTTGCAATTTTCAATGATAAAAAATTCAGTATTCAATTGTTAGTAAACCTTCTATAAAATTTGTTGTGTAATTGGCCTATGTATTTATCATTTTCTGTAATGGAAAAATAAAAAAGTTTTTGACGTTAAGTTGAACAATTAAATACATGCCCTTGGAGAATGCTTAATGTTAAACTGTATTGTGTCGAGTGCCAAAATGTATTATTATGTGGTTGTATAGCGGTATTATTATGTGATTGTATAGGGAAGTGCTAAGGTAAAAAAGTTCAGTTGAGCCATTTAAGCAATTAAATGCAGGCCATTGGATGACGCCACATTGTGTAATATCGTGAATTAAGTGTAAATATAGTAAGGGCCGAGAAGGGCGAGTAAGGAACTTATTTCGTAAAACTAACTTCACTTCGAGGAATCTGTTTTCTACGAAGGGGAATTTTAATGTATAGCACGGGTTGCGGGGTGGCGGGTAACATTAAGATGACTTATATTTTGTGCAGGTTGGAACGAGCAAGAAGATTGAATCCAGCGATTTGCAGCTCTCACTCAAATTCAAATCGATTGCATTGCTGCAATAGAGGAAGGGAAGAACATATGTATCCGAATTCCAACGGGTGCCGGAAAAACTATTGTATTGCTTGTTCCCTTCATGGATGCGCCCAATGCTACCCTTGTTATAATTATTGTTCCGTTAATCGCTCTCCTCCACGATTTCATGCGCAAACTAGTAAATCGCATAAACATCGTTGAGGCTAGGAGTAACAGACTTGATGTGCACCTGCTTACTAACGTACACCACCACCTCCAAAATAACAGAACCGTCTTTATCCTCGTAACGCCGGAGACGCTAAATCGGTCTCCAGATCTCCGTGTTTTCGCACAGGCTGCCGGCTTCCCTGTTGCTTTCGTTTCGGACGAGGCACATACGGTTCCAAGCTGGGGCCTCGAATTCCGGGAGGAGTTGCTCCGACTGGCAGAGACGATTCGTTTCATCCCGGACAGTCAACTGATCCTCTCTTCGGCTTCAATTTCTCTCCCCGATATAAAATTTATTGAAAGATGCTACGGTGAGGAAATCGAGACCGTCTTCACCCAATTATTCATCCGTCGTAACGTTAAGTATACGGTTCTTCCCGTACAAACGTTACCAGGTGGAAAAAAATCTCTTCAAAAATTCATTTCCAGCTTCAACGACATCGCGACTTTTTTAAACGACCGTTTCCCTCATGATTCGGTTATCGTCTTCATTGAAAATAAGAAACAGGTAAACACGTTAGCTGCCGGGCTGAACGGTATCGGTTTTCCTGTCGTTCGCTACCATAGCGACATGACTCCCAACGGCAAAACTGTTGCTATGGGCAGCTGGTTAGGTGGTAATCCTCGTTTTATTGTTGCGACGTCGGCAATATCTCTTGGGGTAGATAGTGAACGATGCGTCGGTACTGTAAATTTCGGGCAGGCCTCTTCTATCTACAACCTGATCCAGGAAACAGGTCGTGTAGGTAGGAGAGGACAGCCATCGGAGTGCATTACGGTCACCGATGCGTCGTTCACCTACAATAAGCTGTGTTCCACCATCGAATTCCATCAAAAGCGGGTTGAAAAGATTCCGGTAAAGACGATCCTAGCTGGCAACGCTGAATTGTTGGCCTGGGCAGCAACGACCCAACGATTAATGTGCATACCAGCCATGCTCCTGAAATTCGTGGACCCTTCCATCGAACCCGCTCCGTGCGGAATATGCACGGTCTGCTGGACACCAGCGAAAGATCTTCAACTTCCGGGGCTGGAGGAGGTATAAGGTATTGTCTCTTATCCCGCTATAGAAATGTTCCCCATGCTCACACAGACACCGGTATGTGCTGTGAAGCTTTTCATAGCTTATTGAAGCGCCGTTATTTGGAAGTTAAAATCCAAGTAGAAGATTTCATTAAATTACTACTCGAAGTGAACAGAGACAAATCATTGGGTCTGTACAAGACAAGTGCGTTGAAGATTAATCCTCTGGAGTATGATAACAGAAAACTCAAAAATGACGATCTCAAAAGAGGTATGAACCTACCTGATGAGTTAGTTAGTGATAACTCGGACAAAGGATGGATTATTCCGTCAGAATCTAGAGAAAATATGGCACTTGTTCTTCCATTTGACCACCCAACCTGTCCTCCCAATGATTGTTTCATTAAATGTGTTCGGAGGGAATGACTTGGACTTCGTGCGCATCTCTATTTTTGCTCCTATCAGCCTTGCAAGCATCTTCACAGAGTGCCCTCTATTCAAGTTCGCAAAAAGTCTCATGATTCAGAAAATCTAATTGATATACCTGTGATGCAGAGTCAAATCAATTGAGGCTGTTCGGTTCACCCCCTACAGAATTTCCGAAATCCCATATTGATACCAATAAGAAGGCTGTAGAAAAGATTGAGAAGTTTCTTGATCGAATAAGGAGGAGTATCCACCAAGAGGGTACTAAAAAAACACCAGTTTCTCATGTTGAAGGAGTGCTCAAGGAGCTTGTAACTGTAAAACACTGTGGAATTGCTAATACAGTGCAGCTTCCATCATTGTCCACTATGAACTTGGAGCCAATTACTCGCAATCAAAAAAAAAAGAGAGAAACAGGCAGTAGGTCTTTATAAAACAGTCAAAACTGCAAAAACCAAATTTGCATCCAAATACTCAAATCCATCTGAAGAGGAGCAACGTACCATGAAGCGTAACCTTCTTGGTTTGGATCCCGTTGTGGAAGATATTCCAAACTTTGTCAAGTCAAGTCGAGAAGAATTGACCCTAAACATTTATCAATTTAGTGATAATATCACAACTTCCAAGTAAAATTAAAGTAAGTGTCTCTGAAGCTTCCTGTCGATGTAGTTAAAAGATTGAGACTGATCACAAAAAACACTCTGGTCAAAAGCTAGCTAGAAAGTGAAATTATTGATGCCTATCTCTGTTCATCGTAATAAAATCTTTCATCTATGTATTGTTATTTAAGTGCTGGCAAGCTGCCCACTTGTCTTCATCATTGGAAAATGTATCGCGCGCATATACCTCTTCGCACGTGTTATTTGAGTTCATCTGATTCGTGCTATATGTTTGTGCTCGAAGATCCGAAATTACATTGAATTGTATTGAAAGTAAGTTTCTTATTCAATCAATAAAATCAGATCGAGCAATTAACGGAGGGAGGAGGGGAAAAGTTGGCAGGGGGAAATGTCTATGTAAATACTGCGAAACAAAAATCAGCTTCGCTCAAATGTGAGGTTAAACGTTATAAACATTGTTAATATTGTTATGTGATATGAGCGTGTTTATTAAATTGTACAAAAAAAAAAAAAAAAAAAAAAAAAAAAAATTAGGTGAAGTGTCATGGATTAGAAAGTCGCAACCTATAATAAGGTACCCCGCAAACCAAACTTCACTGAGAGAGAAAATTATGTCCTGGCGGAGCATGCCATTGATCATGCCGATTTTTTAAATGAGGCTTTTAGCGCGACGGTGACCAACGAGAAGAAAGTCGCTGTAAGGAGAAGCGTTGCGAATGCTGGCAACCAAGTGGGAGCCTCACACACCCTGAAAGCAGGTGCTTATTTCTTCAATTATGACAATTTGCTGGTATCGGTACATGTCTTTATGCATGTGTTTATGTGGTATTGGTGATTTTTCTGTGATACGTATCGGATATTGTTCGGTAGGTATTAGGTATTGTCCTTTATCTCAGCAGACTTATGGCTTATCAACCATTTTATCAGTTACACTATCTCTTCTCCTCGCCGGCTGCGGCAGGGAGCATATCCTGCCGCTAGTTACCTTTTTAGTACTTTGTATACTCTTGTATACTTTGTATACCTTTTTATACTCTAGTACTTTTTGTGTGTTGCCTTGGTTTGATTCAAGCATAATTGTCATCCTTAGAGCCGGTCAGATACGCCAAATGGTCGATAACTTCCCTTTTGAGAACTGCACTCCCCTTGCAGTGAAAGGAGCCTCTGTTACCAGAATCTCAGCTAAACCATGTCTTGAGCAAATGTTTACTTCATACTAGGAGAACCTGCCTTAAATGTTTCCCATAGTAAAGACACCCTTTTTCGGTTAAGATGTACCAATGATTTTTGGCGAGGCGTAGCTCTACCTGGGTTTCAGAGAGAATACAGGCGTTTGTTGAGATTGTGCATGAGGTCTTTTGGAAAGGTTATCGTTGTTGTCGTTCCACCGGTGCCTCAATCATCGGTGCAAGGCTGTTCAACCAGTTGGAACGTTATGCGGCAACGTCGAAATGAGCCGCCGTCACCGACGGCCAGCGCATATCTCTCCCCGCGCTGGACCGACTGAAATCCCGCGGTACCGCGTCGCGCCGGTAGATGCCGCGGGTATCGCTTTGATTGTCCTGTTTTCTCCCGCTCCCGTTTTTCCCGGAGAAATCTTAAGAAGAATTTAATTTTATGTTCTCACCCTGATTAGGGTATGTAACTTTTGCCTTTGCTTTGCCCAGCTTTTTTTATCATTTGTTTTCTAGTTGGTTTTTTTTACTTTAATTTCACGTCTCTCATTAATTGGATTGGCATGGCTCTAACTAGGGTCCCCTCTGGGGCCATGTCCAATTCGTAAGTATTCGATCTCTTGCCATAACTACTGGCTTCCAGTAGTCAATCACCTCTCTGCTCAAGCTCTCTCTCTCCTGCTGGATTCCAGCAGCTAAGTAAGTATTTTCTCATTATAAGTTTTTTCCTGCTGGTTCCCAGCAGTGTTTTATTTTCTCTTAAATAGGTTTTTTTTAGTTTCGGTTTTCCTACTGGATTCCCAGTAGAGACTTTTCCCACTGGTTTCCAGAGGTGCCGCGTTTTAGTTAGGTTTTCTTTGCTCTCATTAAAAGTTCACTTTAAAATTCGTATAAATTCGTTTAGTTTCTTATTAAGGCTCTTCCAGCCATTCGTCAGTTAATTTTCTGGCCTTCCGCCTCTTATGTAAAACTTCTTTTCATTCATCTCTTAGTATTTTTTTTCGATCACGATCTCGCCTCAAAAAAGTTAGGGAACCCAGACTCGTTCTGAGCCGGCTCCGCGCAGCCTGGTATCCTTTAACACAAAAAATCATACAGTCCACACCTCTCAGTTATTTTTTTTTCGATTTTTATTTATTTTATTATTATTAATGTTTTGTCCTGCCCGACAAAGGCAATGAGCAATTCCAGCAATTTTAAATGTCCTTGTTCCCGATGAGTATGGAACAGGTTATCCTGTCGCCCACCTTCAGCACCTTCAGAGGCTAAAATTTTAAATCGCTTTTACACAGCCCTCAAGAATCGTCAACCAGCCAAAAACATCAATGCGCGGATGACTGATGATGATCTAGCTTTTTGGTCAGGTTTCAGGTCAAGAATTCGGTTTTACAATCATTCATCTTTTGCGCATATGCCTCATACACCGATCATGGCAACGACAGCTAAATGCCAAAAAGAAATACGAAGACCTTTTCGCCTGGATCTATAAACAACTTGTTCTTATGCTGAATGAGCCTGATCAAAATAATTTTAAATTCATACTCCTCTTGTTTATGAAGAGCTAAAAAATTGATCTGGATGTTCTGGGAGATGACCCCCAAAAGGCTAAGGCAGCCTTTTTAGAATATTTTCAGAGTACTTACGGCAATAGGTGCGAGAAATGGGCGTTGCGCAATGAAACTGTTCCCCATGCTCACACAGACACCAATATGTGCTGTGAGGCTTTTCATAGCTTATTTACGCGCCGTTATTTGGGAGATGAAGTTAAAATCCGAGTAGAGGATCACATTAAATTGTTACTCGTAGTGAACGAAATCGTATCATTGGAACCGTACAAGGAAAGGACGTTGAAGATTAATCCTCTGGAGTATAATAACAGAAAACTCAAAAGTGTACTGCAAAATAAAAAAAAAATCCTGCCCGCAATACAAAACTAATGGGGTAACAATAGTTTGGTTTGTGGTACAGAGAAGTTTCGTGACGGGCATCAAGCTTCCCTGTGACTCGGGTTGTTGCGCCGTACAACATTCGTTTTGTAGGAACTGAAATTCAATTTCTATATAGGGGCTATAAGGAACTGTTTTGTACGGGGCATGGGACTCTTTTGTAATGCGCGCGGTATCGACTCGGACGCAAGAGCGTCACCTGACCAGAGCACAGATAGACGAAGGAAGTTCCAGCTCCCGCCTAATTAGTAGGAACTCCATGAATCTAACCTTAGAGTCATCGAACTATTATTCTGGTTATTCTCCTGCGAGTGAGCGTAAGAAAAGTTCAAATTTCAAGTACCAAAAGCATTATTTCTTTCGGTCAAGTTTTAAGAAGAGAGAGAGTGGAGAGTGTAGAGTTTTTTTTTTGGTTTAAATTCGATTTATTATATAAAATATGACAAATAGATCCAGCGGTGTTCACATCAGTATATCCCTCTGTACAGAGTGTTGAGTGTCAAAAGAACGTGTCGGTATGGAAGGAGGAACCCGTACTTTTCTCGAAGAAGAAGGGCTCGGTTATCTGAGCGATACATTTGAAAGTGAGTACCTGCTTATTATTCTTAAACCTAATTTAGTTGGTATCATTCACGGCACTGCAACTAAATTTCCGTTTGACTCCACTGTCAACGCATTCAGGAAAAAAGTGTCTAATCTGTTGCCCGGCAAATGATGCAGTGGGTCTATGGTTTTACGTATTGCTCTTCAATTTTTAAGACTTGAATCCATATTCACCCAAAATTGACAGATGTTCTTTGATGTTTAAGACTTGAATCCATATTCACCCAAAATTGACAGATGCTCTTCAATATTTAAGATTTTAATCCACATTCACCCAAGGTTGCCTCCTTACTTTAGAAGAGGTTTGCGGAACATTCAAAGAAGTTTTGGATGAATCTAAAAGCTTTCAATTGCTATTAAGCTAAACAAGATGTACCTCTTGATGCTGAAGTACCCAACATTGAAACACTGAATGACCGTCATTGATAAGCTGCATTTCAATGAGATACGGAGACTGTTTTTCAAACAGCCTTCATATTACCAATTGACTGAATAACCTTACACAAGTTGAGGGCTCTTTGAGAGCTCAAGTTACCCCTAAAATGTTGTAGCAGACATTGATATCATCTTCACGAAAGTCAAAATCGGAGTTTCATGAAGTTCATGAGACATTAACTGAACAGATTTCTTTCTGCACAACATAATTGCTCTTATCAGTCTCATCATGGTCTTGATACTATAGTCAGTCGATTTCCGAAATGTGCATCCACTTAACTAACAACAAACCACACGCGTACAAACGCAATATTTTTCTCCTTTATCAATTTCATATGATATCAACACGCAAAATGCGTTGACAAAATTAATTAAGGCAAAAGCTAATCACAAACCTGAACTTCTCAAGGGTCCCTTCCAAGTTTACCTATCAATTTAATTTGCTACACTCTTCTGATAAAAGTCAATTATTTTATCTGAATAAAAATAACCAGTTCGATGAGTGAGGAATAGGTTTCTGCAAGTTACTGAACAATTGGTTTCTCGACAAATATCGCTGGGAGTTGATTACATACATGCACTGAATGAGATGAACAAGGAGAGAATAAGACGGTCAAATGCAAATTTTCGGAATTGCCATCATTCCCCGCTTTGGGCTTTGCACGTATGACATGACTGGCCGCGTGACATTTCGAGCGTTTCTCCCGCGTCTCCCCTTGGTGGATGCGAATTACTGGATGCAGGATGCCGCATCCGATAATAAAATACGCTTGGTATTATTTGTCCTGTACGTTGATTCATTCCTTGTATAACGCAGAAAACGATGTGCAACATTGAAATGTAACCACGCACATCAGTGGCGTGGCGTGCATTGCGATATATCGATTGTTATGTCCTTTAACCCTATGGTAAAGAATCGATTATTAAGGTGTTCGCTGCGAACACCCTGTTTGTCGATCCTTTTCCATAGGTTTAAATGGCATAGCAATCGATATATCGCAAACCACGCCACGCCACTGACGCACATTATAAAGTACTCGAACGTCGGCAACGAGATCAAATGATCCCAAGCAAAGCGCGCGGTGCAGTGCCGCACAGTGGATCGCGTCAATAGAAGAGGTCGGACAAAATTTGGAAACTTCAAACGCGTTTAACTCGGTTTATACGAAACTCTGAGGTTCTTAAAGTGGATCCATTGGTTTCCTCGTGAAAATTTCATCTCGAGGCACCCCTTGAAATTTAAAATGTGACGAACGTAACATCAAAATTTGCAGTTTTAGTAAAAATTTTCCGCTCCGATTGACTCGATCCACTGTGTGCCGCTTCACTCTCGTAAGCCGGCGGTTGTGGTTGTTTGTACTATCGATTTAAAAAAAAAAAAGCATGTCATAGGAGCAGCATAAAAACAAAGTACAGCTGCCGCTAAGAGTCATTAAAGGGTCTTTTGAGACACCTAATTAGACAACGTTGCCATGCCTTCTAGTTATTCTCATAGATTCTGCTTTAAAGGCGGCTTTGAACCCATTTTTCCTCATTCTTTCTTCATAACAAGAAAGGTTTCCTCTTAATCGAAGTAAAAAAAGAACGAAAAGGGGTGCACGGGAGACTTCGCGTTTGTTACGAATCCGAAAAAATCGATTTGTGTGGTTAGAACGCCTTATGCCGCGGAAGGATGTAGCCAAATTCAGACGACGGGACGTGCCTTTAAAAGGCTGCGCTCTTTGAAGCATCCGACAGGCGCCTCTTCAAATTACTCCGCTGGTTAAACCGTTTAATGCTTCTTCGCGTTTACTTTTATCCTCGCTTTAATTTTATTTTCGCGGGATTCTGCGGCGAGGTTCGAGAGGGGCCCTTTTCTAATGACTGGCAGAGAACAAAGTGCAACGACGCACAGAGGATCGAGCCGATGGACGAGGTCGGACAAAATTTGAAAATTTTAAACGCTTAAAACTCCGTTCGTGCAAAATGTTGAGGTTCTAAAAGTGGTTTCATTGGTTTTCGCGCGGAATGGACCACTAGACAAGGTACGAATTTAAGCAATCTGATACATGTTTCTTAACCAGAATTTCACGTAGAACACGATTCGCACAACGAAAATTATTGAAACCAACTCCTAACGGAGATATTAAAGTTTTTATTTCACACTGGTTACGAGGAATTTGAACTGCCCGCTCACTAGAAACTCAAAGCTCTACGTGAGTCAAATCGCGCACTATAATGGTTTCAGCAAGCTTCTCAATTGAGCCATGTTCATTTCCTACCATGTGTTGTTTAAACTATAAGCAATTTACTATAGCTGAGCCAAAGCGTTAAGATTGAGGTTGCCAGACTTTTACATCGCAGAGACTGTCATGATAATGTTTAGTGCGCGATGTGAATCACGTATAGCATTGAGTTTTTATGAGCGGGTGGTTTGAATTCACGCATCATGAATCATTAAATATCTTCGTAAGGAGTTAATTGCAGTATTTTTTGTTGTGCGCATCGTGTTCTACGTGAAATTTTTGTTAAGAAACATGTATAAGAATCCTGAAATTCTTCCCTTGTCTAGTGGTCCATTATCTCCTACAATCACCCCTTGAAATGTAAAATGTGACAAAATAAACATCATATTCGCAGTTTTAGTCAAGAATTTCGTGTCCGACCTCCCTAATCGACTCGATCCACTGTGCGACGTTGGCAAACGAGTGCAGGTGAAATTGGAAGGGGGGATGAAAATAATGTGAGCGCTAAGAGGTGTAAATGGGCGTCACCTTTTTAAGTGAGAATAAGGGTTTAAATTGAAACTGAATAATGCAGATTCATATCAAAGGAGAAAGAATAGGAATCGGCTCACTGATTAGAATGATCAATGATTCAACATAATCTTGTAATTTCCATGTGGATTTTCTAGAGCAAACTGTCAGCTATTGAAATGATGATTCATCTTACCAGTGCGTCCTCGCGAGAATCGGTTCACTGTTACAAAACTGATTTGATGTATAAGGATGACAAATCGTATTCCGATGAATGAGTTTACCTGAAACAAACGAGGGGAAATACAAAAAATCTGCCTCGAAGTGGAATTGAAATTAGGGATGTTTTAACAATGATAACTAAAAAACATTCCTTCTTGCCTATACACAGAATTCGCCTCACTGAAAGAACAATGTCTGGAATATATCTATTGCAACTAATGGTTTGAATTAAAGTGCAGGGATGAAAATATAGTATCATTCGTGAAAATTCAATCTTGAACTGGGTTGACCGTAGCAGAGGCGTTCTACTTAAAATTCACAAGATTTCCCCGATTATTGAGCCGCCTAAACATGATTCAAACGCATGCTCAAACCCCCAAATAATGACTGCTACCGCATATTCAAACCCTCAAATAATGACTACTAACGAAGCATAAGCATCAAAATTGAGGATTGCGCGAATATTCAATCTTCAACGAGGAAGCGCTGATCTGGCAACCTTCGTAGTTTGTGGTAGATAACTGCATCGTAGAAGACTGTTTATTCCCTCCTCACTTACAGGTATGTAAGGGCCCTGCACGGGCTTTAATGGATAGCCCTCGCAGCTCGAATGGCCGAGAGAGCTTTCATAAACATTTAAAAAAGTGAACTAGGAGCCTGTGGCCGCCACGCGGCTGCCAACCAATGAAAACAATTATTACACGTTAAAAATCATATAGCAACCATGTTCAAGTTTTTCAAGAGACGAACGGATAAAAAGCCTCGAATGGTGCACCTGAAAGAAATAGTAGATTCATGTGTGACTGCAACCTAATGTACCAATTTTATGTTAAATTTTTGATAAAAGTTTTTGAAAAGGTACAAACAGTTTTTCTGAGAAGTTTTCGCTAATTTACCTAAATGATCTCAAATAAAATAATCGAAAATTTCGACGCGATATTTCCGCTCGTTCTATTTTCTTCTCATGTAAAAAAAAAAAAAAAAAAAAAAATAAAAAAAAAAAATAAAATAATATTAAATGTCATTTGATTTTCTGAATCGTTACAATGAGGATAAATATTTATCCTTTAATTATGGTAAAAACTGGAGCAGAAAGTCAAGAATGATGACACGCAGTCCGACAGTCTTGTAGGCGCTAATATGCGTATCACGCCAACTGACCAGCTGTAATGCATTCCGCGCAATGCGAGAAGTATTTAGCCAGTCTTGCAGGCGCTAATATACGTTTAACGGCGGCCACACTGTGTTTGACGCGATTATTCGAACTCGCGTAAGAATGATCGCGGTATCGAATAATGGAGCTTAAAGGGCCCATGTTGTGTTTAGACGTCGTATGAGCATTCCAGCGTTGCCTCGTTTCTCTCGATCACATATTTTCCCCGAGAAAAGTTAGGGAAGTTCTTCATACCCACGACCAGTATTCAGTCTTTTCACTTCATTTATCAGCAGAGGGTAAGACATCGATGACTGGTCAACAAACTAACCTAAACTTGTGTTAACAGATAAATGCGTTTATTTTCCAACTGTTTATCCTGTTTTTTCAAACTTCTGCTTTAAATTAACTTAATTTTCAATTCGCGCATTCCTGTAGCATATGATAAGGTTTCTCTTCGCGCAATCCCTGTGCTTTTTTCGGGGAATCGTCATATAATTCGCGCAATCCTAGATTACCGAAAATTGTGTTTCGGGTGTGGAGCGAGATTGGGAGTCACTATCTATAAGAAGCATGAGATCCCACATAGGTAGTTTAATTAGTGGCGATTCCAGCAAGTTGGCAACACTATTCATACTTCATTTGAATCCATTGAATACATCGATTCTTGGTAGGACCGGCTGCCTCACATAGAATCGATTGCTGAACACACGTTTAAATACAGAAAAAACAATGTTGCCAACTTTCAAGAATCGCCTCTGGGTTCGCTGACAGAAAAAATCGGTGAGCGTTAGCTACTAATACATATCGTACGAGGTATCGTATCGTACATAACGTAAATGTCACTTGATGCACAATATTACAACCAAAATTTTGAAACTCTTCATCTCTCTTAATTTAAAAATCTAAATTTTCTTACGTATATACTCCCGTTTTCAAAATTCTCTGTAAAGACGTTAATAGCCTGTGACGCTGAATGTCTTAAAATGTACTAACTAACTAAGTAATTTTCCTTTTAAAAAAGAAATATAGTCAAACAGACAAATTTGATATTGCGATCGGATCAATTCTAAGCAACTTTTTTTACAATATGTATTTCATGTATAGTTGGCGTATTTTGCCGCATACAGAGCGCCCGGCGATTCAAAATCCTCGAAAGCCCTCCAATCGACCATCGGGACGATTGTTGAAATTGATAGACAAACTATAGACAAAGAAGACAAAAGAGATATGGAGGGATCCTATTGGTGGAAGCGGGTGGTTGCAATGGACGAAGAAGGTAGGTAATAAGACTATTCGATACCGATTGGCTGTGATAATTCTCAGTGAAGTTTCCATAAACCCTTCTTTAATAATATTCATAATATTCTTCTATTTTATTCTACTTTTAATATTACTTTTGACGACCGTCCGGTTCGGCTGTGATAATTCTCAGTGAAGTTTCCATGAACCCTTCTTTTATCGTTTTTCTTTACTATGCTTCCCTGCCACTCGTCTAAATTTGCCGCAATGGAGTAACTATTAAGTATTCTCCTGTATAACTTTGTTCTATGTTGCCACGTCGTGTTAAATAATTTTATGAACCTCATTATAGCACTCGCCCAAAAGTCATATGAATACTCAACAATCGCCCAAAAGTACTCGCCCAATAGTACTACTGATTTTCGCCCAAAACGGCTCTTTTTCACATGTTCGCGCCCAAACGCCCCCGCCCTTTCAACCGATAGGATCCTTCCATACTCCCTATGTCTTCTTTGTCTATAGCTTTGTCTATCAATATCAACAATCAGCCCGCAGAGCTTAGAGAAGTCGGACTCGAGATGAGATACAGCGACAAAGGCAAGGCTCAGCGGAAGACGGTCGTCTCTCGTCTCACACGATTAAATATCCGCCCTCTCGCGAAAGCGGGCGCAAAAGAAAACCGAGGACCGGCCGAGGGAAGGGACACGCCAGGCTCCGCGGAGGTAATCGGGCACATCTCGGTACTCGAGTGCAACCCTGATACAGGGACAGGAAAGGGAGGATAAGCTTCATCAAAGTTCCTTGCTTCGGCCTTGATCAAAGTGAGGGCCATGGCAACGGGTTCCTCCACGTGACAATCTTCTTCCGGTGGCTTGCACATGCCGCGCCAGATGAACCGACCCGGATTTCCGAGAATAAAGCTCCAACATATATACGTTGATCGCAATTTGCCTGTTTTTGGCATTGCTGTCCTGTGAAACGCACTTGCTCCGTCGGCAAGTTTGTCCTCCTTCGTCGATTTCATATCTCATCCAATTTATTACAATGTAAAAGTCTGTTCTCACTTTATAGTGCACGGAGAAAAATCACTCTTGCGTAGGATCTAATCTGTTCGGCACGATGTTTTTCTTCTTCCGGCGGCTTGCACATGTTACACCGGATGAACCGACCTGAATTTCCGAGAATATCACTCCAACATAAAGACATTGATCGCGATTTGCCTGTTTTTGGCATTGCTGTCGTGTGAAACGCACTTGCTCCGTCTGCAAGTTTGTCCTCCTTCATATCCCATATCTCAGCCAATTTTCTAGAATGTAAAAGTCTGTTCTCATTTTATAGTGCACGGAGAAAAATCACTCGTGGGTAGGATCTAATCTGTTCGGCACAATCTTTTTCCTTCTTCCGGCGGCTTGCACATGTTACACCGATGAACCGACCAGAATTCCGAGAATATCACTCCAACATAAAGACATTGATCGCGATTTGCCTGTTTTTGCATCAGGTGAAACCTCAGTCTGTTATTGCATCTTTATCAATGTCACGAGTCGATAAATCCCATCTTACAGTGCAGAGAATCATCGGTAATCTGATCTGTTCGGCACAATCTTTTTCAGGTCAGAGACCTGATGTGTCGGTTACTCGAACGGATCTCGTCAGAGCAGGCTTCTGAGGTCCGCAATGGACCTCGTGTCACGGAGCCGAGTGACCACAGAAGCCAGATTTGATCGAAACTTCAGTTAAAAGAACCGAATATTCAGGATTGTTGACCTGAAAACTTTAGAAGTTTTTCCTGCCGAAAAGTTCGAGCCGAGTTCATAAGATATATTCGCACTTTTGTAAGTTCTATAAATCAACTGACCATCTACGAGAGTCTGAACCTAATTTACGGCCAGAATTTCATATGGGTCCTTTTTCGCACAATATTTGAACACGAGCAGACAAAATTGGAGGAAATGGAACATTTTAGTATCATGAATGAATAGTTAGAATATGGAAGGTTGCTTATTGTAAAGTTTAACAAAACTAAAAATTAAAGCAAAATTCCGTATAGTTAGATAAGCTGCTTCTGGAGGTCTGTCTAATTTTTTCTCGATATGCAACCTGACATGACGTCGCAGCGAATATTCGCAGTTGTCTTCAAGACGAGCCTTATTCCCTGCACTAGAATTTCCTGGAAAATTTCGCCCTTGGTTGCGGGCCCTCAGCACGACCAAAGGGCAGACTGGGAGGGGTTGGAGAAGGTCGAGTAAAATACGGTTAGGTTAAGTGCCATCGAATTACATCGCCGACGCTGAAATTCCTGTAATTATTTCCACCCAACTGCACTTCACCTTCGCCGAGCTCGAGGGTAGGTAGCCCTCAACGTCGAGAGCTAATCGCCGGCCCGCCTCGCCAGTGCGGGGAGTGTTGCGTCCCGAACAATGAAGGCGCCTGAGCGTGCTTTATCGCGAGAGCCCCCGCCCCGCGCTGCGCCAGCTCCGAACGTAGAGGCGGCTAGATTTCTACGTGACAAGACTGGGCCCGATTGTCGTTCTTAACATTTGAATGGAGGACTATATTCTCGTTTAACCGCGAGTGGTGTATTTTGTGAGGGATCCGCTGCAAAAATTCCTGCGAGGCGAGATGGGCGTTATGATCGAGTTGAACTTCAATGCTCAATAAACGCTGCTTCTTAGTCGTAACCCTCCCTTGAAGACGGTGAGGCCCACATGGTTGAGATTCGTATCATGGAAGACTTTCCTCATAAATTATTGGAAATAGAGTTAAGACTTATTCTGAGGAAAAATTAATTTAATGACCTGTTCTGTGCACGTTTAAAATATATATATATATTTAGTTGTTAAAGTAGGACTAATGATACTCTGATATTCATTAGATTTTTCAAGATTCAGAGGTCTACACGATGCATCATGAGACGCGACTCTATTTTGCACCTTCTTGCAGCCGTTCTGCCGTGCTAAGGAAGAACGCCGGATGAACATTCGAGAGTTGCCCAATTTCCTTTGATAAAATGTCGATTTTTAAGGAAAGTTATGAATATCTTTCCATGAAATTTTCAGAATCTTCGGGTAAAATTGCGAACTAAATTACCTGAAAAATTGGGAGGAAAATATTCATGAATTGATCAGGGAATTCGCGTTTCATCCAAGGAAATTCGGTAACGCCTGAAGGTTCATACGGCGTTCTTCCTCAGCACGGCAGCGGTGCTTCCATTATACCTCCATCTAAATGGTGCCGGGTAATTTATTTAGATTGACTAATCTGGTGAGAAGTCGCGGTGGAGAGCTCGCCTTTCCCGGGGAGGGGACCTCGTTCAAGATGCACGACCCACTCACGGAGCGGAGACGAGAGGTCTGCGAGGAAATTGGGCAGAAACTCCCCGGCTGGACACTGAAATTACACCCGACGTTGTCGGCACGACTCGAGCGAGCACAGAGAGCACTATTCCTACATTAGAATAAAGAGGAGATTTAATTAAAATATGGGTAAATAAGGCAAAAAGATTATTAAAACACTAAAACACAGGACGTTTCGAGCTGTTACCAGCTCATTTTCAGCTGCAAAAAACCTAAAAAACAAGTAAAAAATTGAGTGGCGACCTGACCCTTGTAATTTTTTACTTGTTTTTTAGGTTTTCCGCAGCTGAAAATGAGCTGGTAACAGCTCGAAACGTCCTGAGTTTTAGTGTTTTAATAATCTTTTAGCCTTATTTACCCATATTTTAATTAAATCTCCTCTTTATTCGTATATTCGGGCTATGTTTTTGTGCTTTGTTCCTACATTAGTGAAGAGGAACTTCAACTGGACCCAGTTCTTTAAAAAGGAACAAAGAAACAACTTAAAACGGGACTAAGGCCGTAACTAATAAAAAGAAACACGTAAAATAAAAAATTAAAAAAAAAATATTATTTTATTTTATGTGTTCTTTTTATTAGTTACGGCCTTAGTCCCGTTTTAAGTTGTTTCTTTGTAAATGTTTCGGGCTGATTAAGTTGTTTTTTCTATCTTTAGAAAGGGACCAACCCACATTAAGTTGAGTTTGAGAAAATGACGTTCGAAGTTTAATCCTGCAAAAGGCTCAATGTAAAAATAAACTTCAAACCCTCTTTTCACAAACTAATGTCTGTTTTTCGACTTTCAGTTTTTGGCAGGAGAAAGTATACGGCTGGTGGAACTCGAAAACATTCTTAACTCAATTTTTTCGAAAATGTGGGTTGGTTCCTTTCTGGCAAACTCGGTCCAATTGATTAAAAACTCAGTATTGTTTTTTATTGTTTTCAGGAAGAAATTCAAGGCAACCAAGAAAATGACTGCCGCAATAAAGAGGCTGGCAGACGTTGGAGAAAAAATCTTCAATTTCCTTTCTAAATATGCAGGAAAAAATTCAGGCAACCAAAGATATGACTGCCGCGATAAATAAGCTGGCAGACGTTGGAGAAAAAATCTACAGTTTCCTTTCTAAACATGCAGGTCAGCGGGTGAGTCTTAGGAGGCCTAAGGCTACTTCAATACTCCGTAATTTCGCAGAGTTTTGACTTGATGGCTTGATGATAATTAGCTCTACAAATATGTCACAGGATGCATTCATAGTTGGTTCTACAAATATGTTACAGGGTGCATTCCTTTTAGCTATTAAAAAAAAAAAAAAAAAAAAACATAGTCACCTGAGTCATTTATTTATGCCTGCCCTGAAAACTCCTAAACGATTGCTTTAACCCACCAGCTCCTTGATTGTTGAATCGTTATCGAATGACCTTGATCGATATATAGCATTGTTAAGATAGGGATTTATCGATCAGAAGAATTCGATAACGATTCAACAATCGACCCGCAGCATTGAATGAGCAAGTGCCAACACATTTACAGAATTCATCCAACTGGGAGAAAGCTTTAGGACGAATCAGTCAAAGGCTAAAACGAATCAAACCCGATTACTAATGATTCGTGATTCATACAATGACGCTGCATTGTCAGGGCTCTTAAAAAATGGTTGCTATTAGTTGATGGTCGACGAAGATTTATCTGTGTCTCAACGGCAACACTGGTAGGCCTCCTGCAGCGGGAACGCGGTGCAGGTTCAATTTAACTTTAATCCCCACTCTCAATTGAAAGAAGAACATCGCTCCAACCCTGCGACGCAACGACCCCCATTTTTCCTTCCTCATTTTATCCCTGCCCTCCTGAAACTGTCATCTTGCGGAAAAAAACTTCCCAGGTACCAAACTCAAGGACTCTTATTGCAGAATACAGACGAATTATATAGAAGGAACGCAGTCTTAGTGGTACTACATTGTCAAGATACCGAAGTATAAAAAAAAATTGACCTGAAGGTGCACTCAGTGTTAGGATATTTTTTATGACTCCAAGAGGAATGTCAGATATTTAGTATATTGGTAAAATGACACATACGAAATAATTACCAATTTTTGAAAAATTAAAAATTCGATGGGTTCTATTTTATCTTCTTGGTTACTTAAAGATTCTATCGTTGCCTCCATCTTGGCATTAGAAACTTATGAGGTATCACCACTCAGTAATATGGTAGTTTTCAATACTCCAAGAAGAATATCAGACATTCAGTTTATTGGTAAAATGATACATACGAGATAATTGCCAATTGTTGAAAAATTGAAAATTTAATAGGGTATATTTAATCTTCTTAAGCTTGAAGATTCTATCTCTACCTCCATCTTGGTATAGGAAACTTATGAAGTGCCGACACTCAGTGTTAGGATAGTGCTCAATACTCCAAGATGTCAGAATTAAGATGTCCAGAATGTCAGATATTCAATATAGGTACTGGTAAACTGATACATACGAAATGATTCCCAATTGTTGAAAAATTAAAAGTTTAAAACGTTAGAATTCATCTGCTTAATCTTGAAGATTCAATCACTACCTCCATCTTGGTGTTGGAAACTTCAGTGGCGATTTCTGCATGTACGCTAGGGGACCACTGCTTCCCCTGAGCAATGTGAATTCAATTTAAAATTAAAAATTGGATTTAATTGCGAAAGGGAGACCTACGCCATCGCTTCCTAATTTGTTTCAAAAATCAAAAAATTATATGCGACATTTTAAAAAAGAAAACTACGATCGTTGTGAGTGGCTGACCGGTTGTCCTCAAAAAAATTCTTTGCTCGAACTGCAGCACAGTCTTTGCAAACGCTTTTTCCGTTTTTCAGAAAAATGCTAAAGCCTATGTCAACTGATCACTTAGCCACAAATTCAAGAATATAGCTATGTAGCAAACAATTAAACTCACTTTAAAAAATAATGAACAAAATAAATCTGTGTTGGACCGCCCCCCCCCCTCCCTTGCGCCAATTCAGCTTTTAAGAAGTGTCAGTGTTCCATCTTGTCCATTTTGCCTGCCACAGTTATGACTTTATTCTTACTCTTCCGTGTCATTGTGGCTGGCCCGTCATAAATCTCCCTATTTTCGCGTTATTTCGACCGATTTTCCGAACAAGAAGGAAACACAAATACCCATTTCGAAGGAGCTCTGCGGACTCGATAGTCTTGTCACTGTAACAAGATTCTCTACTCACCGCGAGTAATGGTCAAATTCAAAGAGAGCGTATTATTTTATATATTTTGAAAGAGTATTTTAAGAACTACGCTTAATAATTGTTCCCCGAAAATTTTTCTGGATGTTTAATGACAAGGTAAAAACAATAAGTTTATAATTCTTTTTTAAAAATAAATCGCTCATGCGTAAGGTTTTAAAATCAAATGTATCTAATTATATAATTATTTGTTTAACGTTTGGTTTATTTATATATTATTAATTATTATCATGATATAAAATAAAAATAAAAATTAGAATCATAAACACGGAACAAAGGAAACATCGTTGCTTGAACAAACACATTTTTTCGGCCTAAATTGTCCATTTTTATCTGATGTAGAATGTAAATTCCTTTTCGTAAACGGTAAGTAAATGGTAAAAAAGAAAAAAAACCAAACAACCTGATGCTCTACGCATTCCACAGACTTGAGATAATAACAATCAAGACTGCGAAGGCCATTTTCTGCAAACCACGACTAAAATATTGCTCTAATTCTAATTGCACTGGGTTGAAAACAGGAGTATCCACTGCCCCCTGCGACAAATGTTGAGCGGGGGATATCTGCGGAGGGGATGAGAGCGGACGGGGGGTATTCCTCGAGGCAATCCCTCGAGTAAATCCCGATCACGCTTGCGGAATTTTAGAAGGGATAATGTGGGTACTATTGAGAGCCAACTTTGTTGAGCCATGCTTTTGCCCAATTACTCAATTCACATAGGCAGTGCAATGAGGAGCGCTGATGCCGTTTGGACGAGTAAGAGAATACATTCGCTGAATAAAAAAATTTGGATGATTCCGACACAGCTAATCCAACTCACTGCAAACTTGTTGGAGTTGAGCATTGATCAATTAATTAGCACAGCACCAATTTAGCTTATTGTGAGCAGGAATCATGCCTTATAATTGTTTCCTCTGCTTTCAGCTGAAGCTGACAAGAAATGAAAAAAATCACGCGGAAGATGTAGAATGAAGAATGTGAATGGGTGGTCTTTTTTCTCCGGGGTTGCAGCCAAAGTGAAGATTTAGACATCGAATGACCGCAAAATGATATAGCCGAAGCCGTCATATTTAATGAGTTCAACAATAAATTCGAAGACTTTGTGAAGAGGCTACAAAATTGCACAAGGCTATAAACGAGCGGTAAAGGATGAAAAACAGAGGAAATATGCGTTGATAATTCCTGGGTGATGAGGGAGCTGTTACTAAAATCAATATTATTTGCGGCAGGTGCACTATCCGAAGAAGCATCAGACGCTACCCACAAAGAGTTAAAAAATACGGGTCTGAAAGAGCCAGGGAAATTAGCAGAGTAGCTTGCAATAAAGACGTGCTTCATGCGCTCCAAATAAAATCGGATCCCTTCATCTCAAATTTGAGGTAAGATTACATTCAATGCCGTAACTCCCATTAGTACACTCCGGTCATAATGTATCACAATTTTTACATCCTATTTTAAATATGTCATGTCAAGGTGCTCTTAATTTTGTATTTTATTTTTTTATCTTTGTTCTAATTGCTTTGACTATTTTCTGTGTGTTTAGATATAATTCCTCAAATAAGAAGAAGGCAAAAGTTCTCGATCCTGATTATTTGCGGCAGGTGCACTATCCGAAGAAGCATCAGAAGCTACCCACAAAAAGTTGAAAAATACGGTCTGAAAGAGCCAGGAAATTAGCAGAGTAGCTTGCAATAAAGACGTGCTTCATGCGCTCCAAATAAAATCGGATCCCTTCATCTCAAATTTGAGGTAAGATTACATTTAATGCCGTAACTCCCATTAGTACACTCCGGTCATAATGTATCACAATTTTTACATCCTCTTTTAAATATATCATGTCAAGGTGCTCTTAATTTTGTATTTCATTTTTTTATCTTTGTTCTAATTGCTTTGACTATTTTCTGTGTGTTTAGATATAATTCCTCAAATAAGGAGAAGGCAAAAGTTCTCGATCCTGAGGTCACCGAGCTTTTGATTTCAGATCTTCATGAAGATAGCGGTATCGAACTTAATGAAAGCATTGTGGAGGGACTGGCTGTCTCGGCGACTTTAACTCTTGGATAAAAAACAACGGTGTGACGATTATTACAATTCCATCACACACATCCTACAAGCTCCAACCACTCAACGTCGTTTTCTTTTCCTCCTTCAGAAGTGTCGATGATAGCAAAAGTTTATTATCCTTCAGCAGTCAGTGAAGTAGCGGAGGCTAGTAGTGAGAAACGTGATGTAAAACATTCTAGCGCGAACATAAGGAGTGGGTTTTCTGCGACAGGTATTTTTCCATTTAACCGAGACATTTTTCCAATGGTAAAATGAATGTAATTCAACTTACGTAAGTCCGAATTGCTCACAAAACTTTGCTTAAAAGTAGTAAAACGAAAAAGTCTGATTGAATCAAGAAATAAGACGTTAAGATCGTGTCTTCTTTCGTGTGAGCTATCCAACCCTCGGCATGGGTTGGGTGGCTCAAAATCCAGTTAGTATAAAGCAGGTAATTTTTCAGCAATAAGCCAGAAAAACTTCCTTACCTTTCTATGTTAAATTAGACGGTCCACTGGAAAGGGGACCAGAGTCCAAAACAACTAAAAATTGAGATATAGAAGCCAGAGCATGGAGAAATGTTTAAAATTGAAATTTGTTGTGCCTAGGGTAGTATTTTAGAACCACGTAGTGTTGTCGCTGTGTTTCAACACGCCATCGCTGTATCAACCTAACACTTGGTGTTCTCAGTGTATCCACATATAATTCATACATTTTCCGGAGGAATCCCGCGGGCCCTATTTCAAAGATGACGATACACATCAACCCCTTTCCAAGTACGAGCAGCTTGACGTTGTGCATAATCAAAATGCAAATCAAAACATGATATACAAATTCAAAAGAGGGAGGAAATGATTTGAATGTGATTTAAAACTAAGTTTGGTCTAAAACTTTTGTATTCATAAATTTATTGTCCTAGGGGAGGAGAGGGGGTTTGCCAGACGCAGCCCCCTAGTTATTCCGCATAAAACAAAACAAAAAATTTAAAATACTCTTGAGTGAAGTGACCTTGAGTAAAATTCTTTTTTGAAGTACTTCTTATTTTCTTTCTTTTTATATTTTCTCAGAGGTTTATTTGGAATGATAAACTTCAGCTGTGGATTTCCCCGCAGCAGGAACGGTTAAACAGACACCATATAAATCTAGGAGTAGCAACAGCGTGAAAATAAGGGTTCCTCACTCCCTCTATTTAACGCAAACAAACACAACTATCTGGCAATAGTGTTAACTTCGCCTCCAGCGAGGCGAAGTTGGTTTTGGCCGTCGGCCAGTTCATCAGGACACAACAGACACAGCCCGCCAAACGCGGCGGCGAAGTGGGTTGCCTACTGTGCAATGTCGTCGAGACCGAGGCAAAGCACAACAAATAGTGCAGAGCAGGGTAAGCACGTTTGACTTGCATTTTCGAGCGAAAAAATTGAGCCAGGCACGGTTACGAAGTCATTTCTTTTTGACATTCTCCGAGAAAAGGTTAGCAAGATAAAAAGAGGGTAGTTGATGAATCTTTTTAAGAATGAGCGATTAAGATGCAACAATCCAAGGAGAAAAAGAAGCACACTAACTGCACTACCGAGTTTCTTTTTCAAAATTTTAAGACTATTGAATTCCTCGGGGCGGATATAGGGTTAAACTATTTCAATCTTAAGTTGGCACTTGTTCTTAACTTGTCTAAAATTGAGAGAAAATACTTTTTTTTCTTCTTTTTTTTGTCGTTGAAGTTTTATTTTGTTTATACTTAAACAACCCTCACTCCCCAAATTTATAATTTTCGACTTGCAAAAACAGGGTTATCGACAAGTATACCTAAAAATGCGTAGCATTTTTGGACAGAGCCCCCCGAATAGATGTTATGGAAAGCCACTCTATAGTTCGATCCTAAGTTGACTAACTCGTCTAAAATTGAAAGAGAATACATTTCTTAATTTTGTGTTTTGGTCGCTCAAGTCTAATTTTGTTCACTTATACAACCTTCAACCGCCAAATTTTTAATTTTCGACTTGCAAAAGCAAGTATGTACATGCCGGGTTATCGACAACTGTACCTAAAAATGCGTAGCTTTTTGGACAGAGCCCCCCTAATAGATGTTAAGGAAAGCCTCTCTAATACGCAGCACTGGCAATGCAAAGCAAGAAACGATGCAAAACCATTATAATTGAAATGCAGGACAAGACGAGGACTTTCTTTCTACATATCCTTTGGAGGGGGCTGCGGTTATTATGCGAAACTCTTAAGAGTAAAATGAGGGGTGGGGAAAAAGAGGTTGGGTTGGGGCCGAAGGAGCGGATCATGGTTGAATGAACAATTAGAGAAAAGCGCGATGGGGGCTTTCCTCTAAACGAGCTTCGGAGCTAAGTGGTGAGGATGACTGGGCAAATATTATTTTTGAATTATTCATGGTATCTTAAACTCGGATTAAAAATTTAGATCACCGCTCAATGGGCTATTTTGAAGTAAAAACCACATCATAACGTTTCCTAGTATGGATCCGCAACAAACCTATCACTGACAACAATATTGTAAATTAATCGAAAATACTGATTTTGCGGGATCCAGAAATATAAATTAAATATGATCAAATTATTAGTGAGAAGATGTTTGTCCAAATTCTTAATTTAAATTGGGACTGGGTCTGAAGGTGAGTCTAACTGAGACTCAAAACGTGTCTTAAGAGGGAAAACAATTCAACAGTGGATAGGAGTGAGTGTATTATATTATTTTATTTTGAATATTCTTGTTTAAAATAGTGTTTCTCTGTGATTCATCAGTACAATAGCGCAACAAGTAGTTCATTCCTACTTATTGACCAAGAATGGACCACTAGACAAGGTACGAATTTAAGCGATCTGATACATGTTTCTTAACCAGAATTTCATGTAGAAAACGATTCACACAACGAAAATTACGGAAACCAACTCCTAACGAAGATATTAACGTTTTTATTTCACATTGGTTACGAGGAATTTGAACTGCCCGCTCACAAGAAACTCAAAACTCTACGTGAGTCAAATCGCCCACTACAACGGTTTCAGCAAGCTTCTCGATCGAGCAATGTTCATTTCCCATCATGTGTTGTTCAAACTATTAGCAATTTGCCATGACTGAGCCAAAGCGTCAAGATAGAGGTTGCCAGATTTTTATATCGCAGAGACTGTCATGATAACGTTTAGCGCGCGATGTGAATCACGTAGAGCATTGAGTTTTCATGAGCTGGTGGTTTGAATTCACGCATTAAGAATCATTAAATATCTTCGTAAGGAGTTAATTTCGGTAATTTTCGTTGTGTGCATATCGTGTTTTACGTAAAATGTTGGTTAAGAGACATGTATCAGAATGCTGAAATTCGTATCTTATCTAGTGGTCCATTGTAGAATTTACTTATTGAGACACATGGAAAAGAAAGTTTATTGTTGCAACCCTTTCAAATTATCAGATTATTCAAGTGTTCTACCACACTTGCTTATCAAACCATGCATTCTCGATTGCATTATTAACACACACACACACACACACACACCCACACACACACACTATATATATTAATATATATATATATATATATATATATATATATATATATAAATATATGAGTCGCTTTTATAGCGCTCTTTGGCGCTGTGCGACGCCTAATCGCCACAAAGCTCGGTCTTCCCACAGGTCATCAGGGAGTTGACAATCTCTTATCTCATTTAACACCCCCTGTCGCCAACCTCTCACTGGGCGTCCCCTACGTCTCCTCCCAGGAGGAACCCAATCAAGCATCTTTTTTGGCAGCCTCTCTTCCGTCATCCTATTGACATGACCATACCAAACAAGTTGTTTGGTCATGACGTCGAACACGATGTCATTTTCGACTTCCATTATCTGAAGCACTCTATCATTACGGACCCGATCTCTCCTAGAAATTCCTGCTGACCTTCTCCAGAAATCCATCTCCGTTGCTCTTAGCATATCCTGTGTCCGTTTCTTCAGCTGCCAAACTTCACATCCGTATGTTAATATACTTTTGACTACAGCGTTGTATATCCTCCTCTTGTTATCTTTGGAAATCCGCTGATCCCAGAGGATTCCATTTAACATCGCTATAGCCTTCCTTGCTAAGGTGTTCCTTTCCCTGATAGCTTGATCCGTCCTTCCATCCTGGGTCAACCGCACTCCCAAGTACTTAAAGTGCTCGCAGCCTTTGATCTGCTGCCCATCCTCCAACTCAATGCTTTGCTGATCACCGCCAAAAGTCATCTTCTCAGATTTGGATATGCTGACTTCCAGACCCCACTTCCGATACTCTTCTACTAGCTTGCGCATCATGTATTCCGCGTCATCTTGATCTTGAGCAACATTATTAACATTATTAACATTCATAGTTTAAAATAAGAACTCGTGATGAACAATGTATCAATGATCTTAATTTAGCAATTGCTGTTGTAAGGTGTGAAAACCATGATTTACAGTCGATTGGAGAAAACTCGAGTGCTCTTGCTCAGTATTTGGTCATATATCGAACCAAGTAAAAAAAAGTCTAGCTGGACTACAGCACATCCTTCAACATGATGATTCCTTTCTACCGGCATTCCAGTACGATGATTCGAGGAAGGTACTATGGTATAGTTTCAGGAATTATAAAGATTGCTATGCTTTCCTTAAAGATCGTCAAAACTGTCATCTTCTTTGCTCATTTAGAAGTATTTCATCAATTCGAGACGAAGATTTAACGTCACATACTGATTCACAAGAAAAGAAGCCGAAAAGTGGTAATTCTCCTTCACAAAGTCCTGAAAACAAGCAAGAAGACGAAAACCCGATTATTGGTAAATATGAATTATTAAATCATACTTGACTAACCTGATCATGTGGCTTCGCCTAAAACATATCTAAAAATGTTTTCTAGGAATTGTCGGTATGTTGATTACTCGTATATGGCATGCCCCGATAATTAAGTAATCCGATTGATTTTTCCATTTCCATTGCTAAATCATGTATCAGATATAAATAAAATCTGTTAATGTTTTCAGTGATATCAATTCAACTAAATCATTGCGCGCAAGGCTGCATGTTTAATTTCGCAATCAACTCCTTATCCATCAGAGAATGCGGCGGTTTCTGCTTCTCTGTATAGTATGAAAGTTTAGATGATTGAAAAAATCTTCTAGATTTCATTACAATCCACAGAGAAATGAAGTTCTATCTTCTTCTATATTATACAGCTACAAGCAAGATCTTGGAAGCACTATTTCTGACGAACTGCCGGACCGATAAGGATGATCTTTACATGTATGTCATCTGTAGTAGATGTAGATGTGCAAAAAATTATGAGACTCCGAACTTTTAATGTTGTAGAGCTTTTAAAGCTCATGTCACTTAAGTCCAATGTTAATAGCGTGAGAGATGTGTCGTTTCCGCTAGAATCGTCAAGGTGTGAGATTCTACCTGAATGACTCGAATAAACAGTAAAACAATGGAAAAGCTCGTGAAAGGCTCCTTAGTCGAAGAGTTGAGGAACGGTGCATCGCTCAGGGTTCAAGGTCCAAGGTATAAGGTTTAACTCAATTTTTCCTGCATTCTTCCGGCTTCGATTTGTGGCATTGGTCAATTTACTTGATTGCTGAATTTCTATTAATATTTACAGCGGATAAACAGCAGATACAAAGTGAGAAGGCAGGCGCTGCGTCGCGTCGGGACGGACCAAATATTATTAACTCTTAACGGTCGAAATCCGATTTTTTTTTTAAATTAAGTATTTAAAAATAACATGATAAATGGAAATTTCTCCAGTAAGTGGACTGTGAAATTATGTACATCCATAGCTACTCCTCATCATTTACAAATCTGAATGTTACGTCAAAAATTTTGAAATGGATGCAGCTCGAACACAAAATGGTGTATTAAAATGGAAGAACATTTTTGCCTATACATATGCGTATAGGGCCCGCGAAGAGGGCCTGAGGGCGCGAAGCGCCCTCCCGGAGGTTGGGCCGCGTACCGGTCAGGGGGTAGGGCCCCCTAGTATCTACATATGAGTGACCTTCATATGTTATAGTCGATTCTAAAACAGTAGCTAGCAGAGTGTAAAACTTAAATTCAGAAGAGGGTAAAAACGAACTTCTGAGGAACTGCTCGGGGTGAAGCTGTCACTTAAGGGCTTAAACATGTTCCTAAATAAAGAAACCGTTCATTATATTGATCTACATTGAAAAACAGTACTTCCTATGGACAATCTGAAAACAGTTTAGGAACTTTCAATGTCACACAAACCCTGCGGGAATTAAACACTATTAGAGTAGGTGTCTTCGATTTACCATCAACACTGTTTCATCAGGGCCGCATTTAGGGGGTGGCCACATGGGCCGCGGCCCATTGCGGCAAATTTAGGGGGCGGCAAACTTTGCAATTTTTTTAAATGTAGGTATAAAAAAATCGGATTCAAAAAAAAAAAAAATACGAACGAGAAAAGGTGACAAAATATCTCATTTCCTGGGAGTATATAATTTCTAATTTCGTCGTCATTCGGCGATACAAAAGACTGCGCACCTTTAATTAGTCAAGTTCAGAGAGAAACCAAACACGAAATTTGGCCTGGAGCGGCGCGGCGGGCGGCGCAGAGAGCAATGATGACGAGGACATGAGATGAAAAGGAGAAGCCCTCGGAGCGGCGGTCGGCAGGTAACACATATTAGCGCCTACAAGAGTGCATGAATACTTCACGCATTGCGTCAAACACAGTACGGTCAACGGCGGTCGGCAAGAAACGCATAGCGCCTACAAGAGTGCATGAATACTTCACGCATTGCGTTACACACAGTGCGGTCAGCGCGGCGCGGTGGCGGAAGTTAAAATGGTTAAACCACATTTATATTTGTTCTTTCATAATTTCTTCGTTCATTTCTTACAATTGGAAGGCCTTGTCTACACAGAGATGGGTTTAAGGCACTGAACTTTCGCGCAAAGTTTTGCCAGTAGTGTTGACATGGCTTTCGCTAAAAATGTGTCCAACACGAAGTGAACGCGTCTTATGCACCCCTCCTTCTCAAGCACGTTCACGTGATGGTTTTTTTTTTTTTTATGTTTCAAAACGAATGAGAAAGGGGCGGCAAAATTTAGGCGGCCCATGGGCGGCAAGTAGGTAAATCCAGCCCTGTGTCTCAAGGGTTTTTTAAGTATCGAGAAATGTGTACATATTTATAGACCTAAATTAATGCCTACAGGAAAAAAACCAGTAATAGCTTTTGCCACAATATCAGCATGCCTTCAAACGGTATTTGTAAAACCTTACAAAAATCGGCACGTCTAGTTGTCACAATAAAAAGGAAAATGAAAAAAAATCTAACGCTTTTGCGGGTTTACTATACCTTCCGCATTCTGCACTGATAGGAAACCTACTCGAGAACATTCCCGCGATGAGCCACTGTGCATAGTCGAGAAAGAGGAGGGATTGGAGGTAATTTGCAAATTGCATTGAATGAATGGATTGAGCAAACTCGCTTCAAAATAATGGTGATCCTGTCCATTCGGCACGCGAAGGGCTGGTTCACGATTTCGAGCGTTGCTCGTGAATTATTCATGCAGACTTTTCACCCCGTCATGGATTAAGCTCGCAAAAGTGAATTAAACCTGCGGACTGGACTTCAGCGTTTCGAGACCGCGTCACTCCGCACCGATGCGATTGATGCGACTACACGTAATAGTCAAACATATTTCTGGGTAATTTCGACGTTGTCAACGATACACGTTATTAATTGTTAAGGTGATTCGACGTATTATTATGGCGGTGGACGCCATATTTTGTGTCAGAACGGCAATCGCAATATTGCGATATATCGCATCAATCGGTTCCATTTTGTCAGCTACTCGTCATTATTCTCCAATTTTGATCGCAATTCTGTTATCAGGAGACTAACGCAGAAATTCAACGCAATAAAGGCGTGGTTTTTTAGAGAGAAAACATCGCGTTCGATACTGATATCGAAACTGAACTCGAGTGCGATATTTTCTCTCTAAAAAAACCACGCCTTTATTACGTTGAATTTCTTTGTTAAAATTGGTTAGTGAGTGCTTTTGTCTCCTGACAACAAAATTGCGATCTCAAAATTGGAGAAAAATGACGAGTAGCTGAAAAAATGGAACCAATTGATGCGATATATCGCATGCCGTTCTGACACGAAATATGGCGTCCATCGAATCACCTTAAACAAGTTCCTCAGGTGTAGACGGCACGGAAAAAGTGGATTGCTGATTTAACACTTCAATTGTTAAGGAAAGTGACTGCTGACTGGAAATGTACATTTTACAAGAAAGAGAAGCTAATTTAACCAGGGGGTGGTTAAATTAGCCTTTTTTAATTGTAAAATTTACATTGAAACATTACTGTCTCTTCCTTTAACCAAAAAAATGTTAAATCCGCAATTTCATTGTTTACGTGTGTTGAATGCGTGATGAATTGTAAAGAGACTTGGAGCAGATACGAGTAACTATTTTGAGAATACTTTTTCTCAGGAACGGAGACCAGGAAAACTCATTGACAGTCACTATGAATAACAGTAAAAACAGCAAACCAATTTACACTGATAAAAGCCACGAAGATGACGCCACATCCAGCAGGTCGATTATTTTCGGGTCGATATCCGAGTCGGCAACTCTCGAATTTTCTGATATCGATCGACGACCAAGAAAGCTAGTGATTATTTAAGCGCGTCGATCGATAACTCTGACCGACTAACTTATCGACACTTATCGATAACGACTGCGCCGTTGCCGATGTGTAGGATAATAATTTCAAAGTAATCAACCAATCACAGACTGCCTTGTGATTTGCAACGCTGCTATCGGAGCAAAGAGAAAATAGAGATATTCAACATCAAATAAACATAACCTCAATGCGCGGATCTGTTTCAGCAAGTGATAACACCTCAAAGTGATAGTGTGCTATTTTTTGGTTTGTGTTGATATTTTTTAAGTATTAATTAAAGAGAATGAATTCAAAAACCGGTGGTGCAATCCGGAAAAAGCAGAATGTGAAGGAGCGACCGGCAGATGATGCTGCTGCTGCTACTGCAACAGCTAACAAGAGGAAACGAATGTCAGAGAAGCAAAAGAAGATTCTAGTGGAGTAAATGATGTCTCATGACATTTTCGCAAAAAATGGTTTGCGTCCGGGGCCGAACGCAACGGTTTTAGCAGGGAGAGGCTCGTTGGCATGCTGAACGCCAATGGGCCCCCAAGATCCTTGATCCGATGGAAGAAGGTAAGTCTGTGAAATATTTTGAATACTTCTTCTTATGATTAAATAAGAGTTAAGATGCTTGTAATACGTTCATACCTTCGCTTTAGGCACGAGTAGAAATTGCCCCAAGTTTCAGTGAAACAAACCGGTAAATGAATACTCAAGTCAGTGGTTTATGTTTTTTCCCGCTGATGAAATCCAAAATGGTACAAGTTTAATCATACAAAGGCTGCAGTAATCTGCAGTTACACTGAAATAGGATGAAAGGACACGTCCTAGTAAAAGAAGTCTCCAACGCCTTGTCATAATTTTAATCACAGGAACGTAAATATGACCTCATCATGTGAGATGTTCTGCAAGTATTTGCCCCACTGTTGGGCTTACACAGTTGGAATGTGGACAGTGCGCGAATACAACCGATAAGGTTCCGAAATTCTGTTTGAGCGGGTCAAACGCTTAGGACGTAAAATCCACGAAATATTCGAAAAGGAAGACTTCATAAACGGATTCATAGAAGTGAAAATGCGCCTAACAATATTCGTAATTTGAAAGCTGAATAGTTCTTGAAGGAGAGTTCATTTGAGATTTTTGATGACATTCTTCGTTAAGTTTCTAATTGTTGATGTTGAGATTGTAATTGCTGTGTAGTGAAATCGTGTGATGAAAATGATGTTTTGTACTGTATTTGGTTGCTCGAATCGCTCAAGCAACAAGTCTCGTCAGCAGTTATTCAGGGAGGCTTCTGTGGATGGCAAAATTCATTTCCACATGTAAGTTTTTATTATTGGGTTGTTTTCACTTCATTGCTAACATTTGCAAAGGATAAGAAGGATGCTACAACATTAATAGATCCATGATCGAAACGGTAAGTTACCACTCATTACATCTGATTTCCGTTGGGAAAGAAGCTCCCTATTAAAAATGAGTTTAATAAGTTTAAAACAAGGTGGAGACATGGTACTGGGCCCACACACCATTTCGCAGGGAAAACGAAGCCATCGAGAAGTTCCAAAAATTATAAATAAGAGTCAAAAATTTTGTGGAACTTTTCGGCTTCGTTTTCCCCGCGAAATGGTGTGGACCCAGCACAATTTCTCCACCTTGTTTTAAACTTATTAAACTTATTTTTTTCTCGTTCGTTATTTATACCTTACACTGGAAAAAAAAACACATTGGATCTAGAGTCCAGACTGCTCTTGGAAACATTGACAGGAAAAAATACTCTTGGTTCGATCGGATTTTTGCTTGAATCAAAACGAAATCCGCTTAAATTAAGAGGCTTGGTTCTTGATTTAAGCTAGATTCTGATTGAATCAAGAGTACTTTTTCTTGTCGATGTTTTTAAGAGTCTGTACTCTAGATCCAACGTGTTTCTATATCCAGTGTATCATCGTTTTTCTTATCTTTTACTATACATGCCTTCAATTTTGCATAATTAAAATCATACTAAGCTGCGCGGAGAGAAAAACCTAAAATTCTGCGACGAGCCGTTAGCGTGGACAACGTGAGAGGTCTCCGTTGCGTTCGAGGCTCGACGCTTCATCGAGAATCGTCGGCTCGTCACAATTCGCCACGGCCGCTCCGACCCGGCCGGAATGGCATCGCTTTGACAAAGGGAATAAACCTGCAGAAATAACAGGCATAATGAGCGACGAAAATCATTTCCTCCCTTCCCGCTCCCGGTTTTCCAACGAGTTTTAATTGGGACCCGCCCCCCTCCCCCCCCCCCCCGCCGACGCCACTGTTTCCAGGGATTGAAACTTCAATTAGTAACGACGACTCGTTCCGCGTCGCGACGGAGCGCTCTTCATCAAAGCTCCCCCCCCCCCCCGCCCACCACCTGGCGCGTCGCGTCGCGATGCGGCGGAAAACGAGTTTTGGCGGGAGAGATATGAATGCTATTACTACTTCCGTGCTCCGGAAAAACGTCGTACGTACATTCGAATGTTGCCGAAGTTCTCCTGCGAGCCGATTATTGAAACTGCATGATGGACAAAGCGATAGAGAAAGAAGACATAGGGAGTATGGAGCGATTCTATTGGTTGACATGGTTGGTTCTTACAGACTAAGGAAGAAAATGATGGACTAACTGTCCGGTCTTTAGTGGGTTGCCGTTAGTTAGTCCATTACCTACCATAGAGAGTATGGAGCGATCCTATTGGTTGACATGGTTGGTTCTTATAGACTAAGGAAGAAAATGATGGACTAACTGTCGGGTCTTTAGTGGGTTGCCGTTAGTTAGTCCATTACCTACCATAGGGAGTATGGAGCGATCCTATTGGTTGACATGGTTGGTCCTTATAGACTAAGGAAGAAAATGATGGACTAACTGTCGGGTCTTTAGTGATCTTGTCGTTAGTTAGTCCATTACCAACCTCCTATGTCCATTGCCACCACCTGCTTCCACCGATAGGATCCCTCCAAATCCCTTTTGTCGTCTTTGTCTATAAGTTTCAATAATCGGCCCGCAGATGAGAAATTAATGTCGGAGGAAAGTTGTGCATATTCGCCGTTGGAATTTTCAGTTGTTATTGATTGAATCGCGAACAAAATCCTCTAAAATTTGACGAAATATTTACAACTTTCCCAAGAAATTTGTATTTTATCACAGGAACTTTGGCAACGTCTGAGGGTACATACGAGGTTTATCTTTGGCTTGAAAACGTCGTACGTACATTCGAATGTTGCCGAAGTTCTCTTGATAAGAAATTAATATCGGAGGAAAGTTGTGCATATTTGCCGTTGGAATTTTCAGTTAGTATTGATTGAATCGCGAACAAAATCCTCTAAATTTTGACGAAATATTTACAACTTTCCCAGGAAATTCGTATTTTATCACAGGAACTTTGGCAACGTCTGAGGGTACATACGAGGTTTATCTTTGGCTTTAAGCGACACGATGTCTGTAAATTTCTGCTTCATTCGGTAAATTCGAATTTTCGACGGTCTGCTTTTCTGGTAACCGATGTGAATGCAGTGTTTCAACGGTAATCACTGCTACGGAGTGGTGAATCAATTGACTTCGATTCATCGCTACGGTATAGATTGTCGTTAGTTGACGCGTCTACTGCGGACTACGTACTTCATGAAGTTTGTTTGAATTTACCGAGTGTGAAGTTTTAATGGGTCTGATGCGTTTGTCGTGGAATCGTGGATCTTGAAACGTTTCGCAGAGGTGCTAATAATACGATGTATTCAAACACGAAGTTATTACGTTAGTAATTTATGCAGATACTACCTTTTCCCAAAGGAAAGAAACCAAAATTTAAAAAATAACGGGGTAGGTAAAATTAACAACCGGTTGTAGGAAAACAAGTGATGCAGATGAAAAATAGAGAAGCTGAAAAAGATGAAACAGTTTAGCATGTTGATGTCTTTGAAATAGTGATGGTTCAATATTTAAGCCAAACAAGTGTTGTTTTGACATTGAAACTGCGTTTTTAAGTTACGTTTTTCCACAGTGCTCAATTAGAATATATGCACATCTTTGCAGAGACTCATGTTTCAATTTGAATCGACGAATGGTTTGCACGTACATTAACGATTTGTCAGCTGACACATTGTTATAAAGACATTAATAGCCTAGGATGCTGAAAGTCTCGAAATAAATAACTAACTAACTAACTATTTTCATTTTTACGAATCCTCCGAAGGTAGGTAAAGAGGCTTTGATGAAGAACCTTAACAGATCGGCTTTTTCTACGAAAACTATAAATTTATATTATAATATCAATAGGTGGCTGGTAAACAACATTGATCGTGGAGACTTTAGTTTATTTTACCATGAAATAATGTTTAGTCATTCTTTTTTGGGACATTCAGCATCTCAGACTATCGATGTCAGCATCTCAGACTATCAATGTCAAAATTTTTAAGTAACGGCTGAAACACGCTGACACGTACATATACATCTACACTAAAACAATTTAAATGGCAGATTTTGCATTCACAATTTTCTGTGATACTACAAAGCTGCTTGCTGGACATCATTTAACAGTTTCCTGTCGAAAGGAATTTTTTTCACGCGCAGACTGCAACACGCTTCATCAACTTTCCAAGATGAAGCGAAAGAGCTTTCCACTTTGAATACATCATTGCCCCAAAAGAGCAACAAAATTAAACAGTTAACAAGCTTATTTTATGAGTGGTATTTTCCACTAAACTGGCAACACTATTTTGAAATCATGTAAAGGGTGCTGATGATGCTGGAGGAGTAGTTAATTTGCATGTAAAAAAGTTCAGAAACTTCAGGTGCTTAGGTAAATATTTCCTTTGCGTGTTATCGCCGCTATATCCTGGCTGATTTGCCTCTCGCCCAGCGCTCTCGAAGTTCCGGACTAGCTACTTTCGCGATAGCAATAAATTAAAATGCGACAGTGAATTTTCACGGGAAAAAACCATCGCGCGAAGTGCAAAGTTTGGTGCCATCAATCTTTGTCTTTTTTCAGCTAGTTTAAAAACTTGAACTTTAAATGTATGACACGGCCATTTTATCCTGTTTGAGCAAATAAAAATGTACTACTTTACAGAAAATGTTTTGCAAACGAAGAAGTCACGATATAATTAATCAAAATATATTCATCGCCTAAATAATGAGTGGATAAACTAAGTGTCAACAACAAATTCACACTTATTATTGCGTCTCAATGAGACAGTCATGCAGATAGCAGACCTCATTCTCCTTTCTTTCTCCTGTCGGTACAGCCTTGAAGATATATGGGGGAAAAGTAGTAAAAGGTTGAAACTTCATGGAGATAAAATAAAAAAATCGAATAATGAACTTTCCATTTCCATTTCTGTTCAAGCTCCAGGGATATTTGTGGAAAAAGAAAACCCAAAGTGAACTGACCACTGAAGGAATGAGCACAGGGTCAAGCTGTCACCATACGTGTATTATCAAAAATTAATTGGTCCGTAGAATGGGTCATTCCGCCAACGGGGCGTAACAAATCTACCAGATTAAAACCTGGTAAAAATCTAACCTGTTAGGGGGCCGTGTCCCTGGGGGAGGGCGTTTTAGGAAAAAAAGTCATACCAAAAAAACGTGTTTTTTTTTTACCCTAAGAATCGACTCCTTCAATATTCGTACTTACTCCTCGGACATACTGTATTCTCATAAAATTATAGAACCATCCTCTTTATCCTATTATAAAAAATTCAATGAGAAAGCGAAGTGAACGGCCTTACTCCATCTCACTCGGCGCCAAATTGGGCAAAAATCCGATGAGATCCGCGAAAGCTCATCAATATTCCGATGGAGATCAGGTAACCCTGTCGGTAGAAACTTTATTAATCCCGTCCGATACGGTAGCTACGAAAGCAAGGCTCGAGCGGCTAATCTTGTATTGTGTCCGTTTTAGCTTTATCTCGAGGGTTGAAAGTTCGCCACCTGATTTCATGCGCTCGGCCGGCCCTGCCGTGATAGCGAAGAGAGCAATAGGTGCATGCAAGGATGGGCCTCGAGACACATAAAGGCATGTGCTAATCGTGGCTCATACAGAAATGGACTTGCTGCTCTCTTCGAAATCACGGCAGAGCCGGTCGCCCGAGGCCAAGGCACTCGCTTTGCATCCGGCTCTTGGTGGATCTTCCCATCAGACAATAGAAAAGTTCTGTTCGAACGAGAGATCGGAGGGGCTCCCTCTGATTTTTGGACCCTTCGAAGGACACAACAATGGTCCTAACATAATGGTGAAATTTCGGTATATCATTGACAGTAGACGGAGAGGACTTTTTCGACGATGATCGCACTCCCAAAAGCTCGACTCGGCAAAACTGCTGAAAGCTCGAAAGAAAGTTTTTGACAGTTGAACCGAATTTTAGGCTGCTGAGCTTTTCGGAGAGCGATATTTCCAAAAACAGTTTTAACGTGTAAGAAGACTAGATAATAAACCTCTAAGACTTGAGTATATACAGCATTTAAATATTCGTGTCTCTGAATCCAGGTTCTCTGCTTTATTGTCTTTCATTAAAAGTGGTTAAAGAAATAAAGAACGCAAGGGATGTTACTCAAAACTTCTAATAATTCCACTGAATGTAAGCTAAAGTTGAATTCCAAAGCGTGATGTTTGAATTAAAAACTTTTCTCCTGAGATCACTGTGCGTCCTACTGGTATTATGTCACGCTTATCATCAACTTTTATCAGCAGAATATTTACCCACACGCTGGCAGTACCGATGAAAAAGGCTTTCAGTTGATTTTAGTTCGTGAATAAGTAACATAGTGCTAACAAAATGATTCGACAACAAGTGATAGTTTTAAGTTTGGCGATCGTTTGTTCCTTCGCGTTTGTCGGTAAGAATTGTCATCGTGCTTCAAATTATCCGCATTTTAAGTTTTCTTGAGCAGCGAAGTGTCTTTGCTTTCAGTATAATATGGACGTATTTCTACCAAACAGACCTATGTGGAGGTGAGAAATGTGGGGTGTGCTCGTTAGTTTTCTTTGCGTAAGAGTGAATGGGAATAATAAAGCGCCAGTGACGTCAGCGGCAACGATCGATCGCCGGCACAACGAACAGGTCGTTGGAGGGACTCTTTAACTCATGAGCCCTGCCCACAACGCTCTCTTGCCATGCCCGCGGCTCATGAGTCCCGCATTCAGTTGCACATAGGTCTGTTTGATAGAATGCAATATCCCGCTTTTCCGATTCTTCAAAAGGAATCACGCCCACTTTTACATTGCTTCTTATGCAGCTTCCTAGAGCACACCCCATATTTCTCACCTCCACATAGGTCTGTTTGGTAGAAATACGTCCATATATTTGAGATGATTCTGCCACTAGGTTACGCATGATTACTGCTTAACAATATGAATTTAATACACTTGTGTTTGATTAGTAGCGTGAACACATTTCGTTAAAGTAGATTTAGAGATTAATTAATTAAGGTGTTATTTTGGTTGGTATAGATCTGATATAAAAAAAACAATTTAGTCTAATCATGCATAAATTCCAGGGATAATGTTGGGAGAAAAAAATTACAATTGCAAAAGGAAACCCTCTCGTTGATGGAATATAAATTAAAACTATGTGTAAAAGGATGAAAAAATAGTGCTAGGTCCTCACTATTCTACAGGGAAATCAAAACCCGAAAACATCAAAAATTATATATAAAGTCACAAAATGAGCTTTGATGAGTTTCAGTGCAAGACTGACGAGGACCTGAACAATCTAGACAAGACAAGACTATTAAAATTGTTATGAATAAAACTACACGAGGTCGCGAAAAATAGTGTTAGCTCTCCGGTTTGGCAAGTTCACGGTTGGAAGTCAGATCCGTTTACAGTGCTCAACACCGTAGAACACAATTGCGTCTTTGAAAAAAAGATGCGCTGAATGAAAATTTGAGCACGAGACACTCAAACTTAGAATCAACTGATGGGAATCATTTAATTTTTTATACGAACAATTATGTACTACTCAGCAGATTTGTTGCATCTATACCTACTTCCCAGTCTTCATTTTACGATATAAATCTATTACTCGGTTCTGAAGTTGAAGGTCCTAGAAGTCTTAGACTCTGAAATTTACGCTTTGCACAGACAAAAGTTGTCTGAAGATGGAAGGAAAAGTTCTGAATGTTAAATGAGCGATTGCCGATGGTGATGTTAATCTATAGCGAGTAGGTAATACCAAGGCGAATGAAATCTCGTACTCGGCAAGTTTCAAGTCATGAGACTCGCGAAGCCATCATGACCAAGAGACCTCATTTCACCGTAAACGTATTTGAGTAGACTTCATTGCTAACTACGACTTTATCGTTGTTTTCCAGCTGGTAAGGATACGCGCGAAAGTTCCCCGCAGGGAAATGGAGACAATCAGGAAACTGGACCGGGGAGTCCGGTGTTACAGTTGCTATCGCAGATGATGAGCCCGAACGCCAAAAGCGCCAGCCTGAAGGAGCTTCAGAAGAGGGTCGAGTCGGACAGGACGCACATCCAAAAGATCCCTCCGAGGAATAGGGAGAAGCAAGAACTCGAGGAGAAGAAGAAGGAACTTGAAGAGAAAGAGCGGGAGTTGGAGGAAAATTTCGTCGTGTCACCCGACTTCGATAAATGTAAGTATGCATACAATCGTGAACTGAGCGGAGCGTGTTATGCCAAACGGAACCAGTGGCGTGGCGTGAATTGCGATGTATCGATTGTTCCGCCATTTAAACTATGGTAAAGAATCGAGTATTAAGAGGCACTGGAAAAAAAAAAAAAACACATTGGATCTAGAGTCCAGACTCTTAAAAACATCGACAAGAAAAAGTACTCTTGATTCAATCAGAATCTAGCTTAAATCAAGAACCATGCCTCTTAGTTTAAGCGGATTTCGTTTTGATTCAAGCAAAAATCCGATTGAATCAAGAGTATTTTTTCTTGTCAATGTTTTCAAGAGTCTGGATTCTAGATCCAATGTAATTTTTTCCCCAGTGTGTTCGCTACGAACACCCTGTTTATCAATCCTTTTCCATAGGTTTAAATGGCATAACAATCGATATATCGCAAAGCACGTCATGCCACTGAAAGGAATTATGTCTCACGCAAACCGTATAAACATAGTTCCTTACAGCATAAGCAAGTCCATACTATTCTGTTGAGACGACTGAGTAACTGGATAATCGAGGTTGTAATATTAACGCATGGAGAAGCTGCTAACTTCGCATGAGGCAAAAATAGATGATATCGGGTGTAATCGAGAATTTATTTCTTTTCGAAGACGTCTGAGAGCAGGCGCAGTTAAATTCGTCTTCTTTTCATAAAAAAAAATCGACAGCATGATACAAATCACTACATGGACAATGAACTACTTAAAACAGATTTTTTCGGACAAAATAAACGATGAGATAATTTGATTTGACACACCGCCCTAACAGAAACCGTGAGGCAATTCTTGTACAAAGCTGTAATTTATATTTTCATTTTTGCATGGCTGCTTTGAGTGGCCATTAATCTCTCAAACCCGGTATAAAATCATCCGTTGGTACCCATCAGAGACAGATTATTGGATACTTAATCTTAAGGATGTTGTATTGAATTCCAGGGGGTTAACACACATTTTTTTGGTTGAATGAACAATTATTTGCGTTGTCATTTAGTTATAATGCAAAAAATGCAGCTGCTTATCAGTAAAGAAACGGGCAGTTAAGCCGTAAATATGCAATGCACATACATACGGAAGTGTGAAAACTGGATGAAATGCTACTGCCTCTGCACAAACGCTTACCTGAAACAAAAGAAGAAACATGTTTTAAATGAATTGATGTACGAATGAGGGCGATGAATGATTCGGAGAAAAACTGACAAAATGACGCTATAATATTACGTCAAGGACAAAACTCTCAATGTTTTATTACGTACTGAATACAATTTCTTTCGCCGCCGAAAATTCGGCTATTTGTCTGGCAGCATAACGTCCGTCATAAACGGTAGTATCCGCGTACATTCAATTGAACTTATCTGAAGAATATTTCAGTCTTTCGTGACGACTAGAACACGAGTCAAAGGGCAAAAATACAAGAGAATTCAAGGCGAAGCAGATAAGACACGGGAAACACGCTCATGACCGGAGAGAAAGAGCGAAACGGGTAATAAATTGATGATGCAGTAGTTATTCCGTATGATCGTTACTTCGTATTTTTTCTGATAAAATCGTGGTCAGAAAAACTAGTCTACGAAGTTCGAACCGGACAACAGTAGACGATTCTTCCTTCAGAGAGTCATTGGAGTTCAACAGTGGCGTGGCGTGAATTGCGATACATCGATTGTTAAGTCATTTAAACCTATAGAAAAGGATCGATAAACAGGTTGTTCGCAGCGAACACCTTAATAATCGATTCTTTACCATAGGTTTAAATGGAATAACAATCGATATATAGCAATTCACGCCACGCCACTGGAGTTCAATAACTGCGAATTTCCCATGATGAATAATCCAGACAATGACATTTGGATACTTCCAAAATGCCCCTCCCCCTCCCCTTCCCTCTCCCAATAGTTTGAGAAGTTGAAATCTATCGATCGAGGCGACAACGTATTTCGCCAAGCTGAGGGATCCGTCTTGGGAACCATTGGAATCAATCTTACTCAGTGCCTGCTTCGGTTTCAGATGCTTACAAGAGCCCAAAACGGTCGTCTGTGACATACAGCATTGACGCAACATGCCAACTGGCGACATGCTACGAGGACGGAAGACCCTTCCTTAGAATTCACAACTACTGCTACAAAGGTATCAGCGATCTGCAAGCTGCCTGTGAGGAGCGCTACCTATCGGCTAGAAATCGTAGAGCTGGCAAGGAGATGTCGGCACCAAGTTCAACACAGATGCCAACACATAGTAGTGAGTAATGCTACATGTTAAAGTTAGTTAGCGTTTATAGGTGGATTGCATTTTGCAAAAAGGAACCACTAGCATTGCAATGTTGCTAAGATTGTGCAACTTCTTTGTCTTGGAGGAAAAACCCGATTATCCCTTAATAGTTTCTATTTTACTCGCTAAAAACTGTAAATTTATGACAAAAATTACCGTCTAAATTTCATAGTTTTTCATAATTTCCGCAATTTTATTGCAAAGGATGAAGTTGCACAATCTTAGCATCATTGCAATGCTAGTGGTTCCTTTTTGCAATATGCAATCCAAGTTACGTAACGCCCTTCTTTGGCATTTTTGACCCCCTTGTAACGTTTATAAACGTTTAAAACGTTAGTTTAAAAACGTGTTTAACGGGAAAACAAGATGGCGTGACGCTCTGCTCGACTTTCCCTCCCCCTCCAGAGCATTGTGTAATTTATGAACGGCCCCTGAGCAGAGCAAGAGCAGTATGCCTCGAGGGAAGGGTGAGGGGGGGGGGACAAAATAACATCAATGACGCTCTTGCCTATTTGGATTACATTTTGCAATAAGGAACCACTATTTCTGACCCATTTTAGAAACAGCATACATGCCATTTGTTTCCATATGTAGATATGTGCTCTTATGGGAGAGCCATGGTTCCTTATTGCACAAAGTAATCCATTTTATCTGGGGCCCGAGACGAAACCAGATCCATTATGTCCCATGTCATAGAATCAATAGACTCCACCAACAGAGGCGAAAGTTCCGTAAGAATCACTGTTCAGATTTTTCTTCCCGGGGTAGGTTTTTTAGATTTTTGATCCATTGAAATTCGGACACAATCGAGTAATCGATTAATCGACGTATAAGACTTGGAGCACGTATAAAAACTGTTGCTTCATTAATAATTACCCTAAAGTTCGATGAGATGAGCCTGAAATGAGCTCGGATTTGGGAAAATTGCTCATTCGAAGTATTCTTCAGTCCAGATGCATTTCCACGGAAACGGACCGTCTGAAGTATGCGATAGGTCCCGATATTTTTGCTGGGATAAAACGGGTGAACCATAGATCTTCGGTGTAGTGAATTGATCGGAAGAAGCGATCGTGCTTACGCATTCAATCGCTTAAAGGAGCTGCGGTTAAGTGCTCATGCCAGAGGTAGGTCAAAATAATGGTTTCATCTAGAGCTGGATACAGATTCAGCACCGGAGCTGCCCGGATTGGTGCAGGGCTAATACCTACCCAAAATCTAGGCGATGCCACTGCAGGTCAGGTGCCAGCTCATAAAGTTTCATGTCTCTATGGAATACATGCAGTATGCATCTGAACGAACGAAAGGCTTTAAGAGCCCTATTGATAATGCTTTCTTCTTGTAATCTTTTTGAGACTTCAGATTATAAAATGATACAGAACAAGTAATTTGAAACCATGCGCAGAAAATCGGTCATTCGGCCAGAGTTGGGTTTAATGAGACTACTTTTTGCAACAGGTAACTGCTATTTCTGGCTTCTTTTACAAACCATGTTAATGCAATTAATTCCCCAATGCTAGCCAGGTGATTTTGCAATTGATTCAGAGATGGCGCTTCCTCATAGCTGAATGATGTCTAAAGTAGGCTGTTTCGCGGATAGTAAGAGCCACTGTTTCTGACTTTTCCATGAAACGTCTACCAGCACACAGAAACTAATTGCATAAACGAATGGCATTGCTAAAAAAAAAAGCTCCTGAAGGATGCATGGGTCTCGGTTCGACGCAACTGTGTTTTGGGAAACGGCGTGGCGGCTTGCGAGATCTCGTAAGAGCTCATGTCCCTTATTGAGGAACGTTCTACCTATAGGAGATTTAAGTCTTGCAATGAGAAACCATGAGTTGAACATCGATGGATCACCGCATGAAACAATGACTTGTTGTTGAGCGTCCTTGCGCTCCGCAGTTTCCCAACACGCAATCGTTACCGACTTATCCTCTTCCAACGTTTTCTGGTTCCTTCTGGTGTCATGGCATCCAAATATTCTTCCTAAAATCAGTCTAAAATAGAGCTCCCTCATTGCACAATGTAGTCCGATCAATATGAATTCGTTCCCACTTTAATCACTTCAAAAACGCATTTGTTTCAGGAGAAACCTGCTCTATCGATGGAGAAACGTGGAAAGATAACTGCAACACATGCGTCTGTTTGGCGGTGCTTATACCCGCCTGCACGCGCATGAAGTGCCCCGAAGAAGTGCATCCGAATATCCCGCCCTCCCAAGGCTTCCAACCAAATGGCCAAAAACCGAACTTGATGTACAATAATCAGAAGCCGGAAGGCTTGCTCCCTATGCAAAATGGCTCTAAAGATGAGCGACCTGCCAAGCACATCAAAAACGTTTAACAGATACCGTTCAAGGCACGTTACCAAGGAGGAAGCTTCTACCGAGCACCTATCTCAGACTTTAATGTAGAGGTGTTCAGGGTCTCTGTATTTACCTTTTAGCCATTTTGTTCGCTTCAAGGTTGAGCGGAAATGTTAAAACATCAAACTCTCCATGAGCAACCGACAAAGAAAAGAGAAGAAAAGTAGGATATTTAATTGCTTGATTTGGTTTCACAATGGTCGCGATTTTTATGGATTTTAATATGCCCTATTAACCTGTAAATTACCAAATATAGGTAAACCTAACCTTAATGAAAACCTAGAAACCCGTTTTTTCTAGTTGACCTAGAAATTTGCATTCATGAGTAAAAAAGACGCCGCTCTTAGGTGATACACAAGATGGATTTAGATTGGATGTCAATGAATACGGATTAGACACGCTTACTTTTATAAAATTTTCCCTGATGATTTGGATTAGATTGTAAATACAGCGTAAGTGCTGCGTACCTTGCAGACGAAAGACTCAGTTTATCATTGTAGATTCTTTTCACTGTTAATTTATTTATACACCTATAAGATGAACAAATGTACTTTAACTTTAGTGTTAACAGTCATTTTTTATTGCGACAAAGAATATGATTCTGATTATTTTTCCAAACTTTCAAAATTAAAAGCAGAATGTTTTGTATGCCATTGCCTGGTGAATAATTCTTGTCATAGCTGAGAAAAGTGTTCTTCAGCGGGAATAAAATGCGATGACCTACAGACGCTAACAAGCAATTTTCAGTAATTAGTATCGTAAACGGAATATTTGAATATCTGAAAATCAGACAACATATGAAGAAGTGTGCCTATGTACCCAATATCCATTTTACAAGTAAATATATACTGCATGATATGAGCTCTTTATAACTATGTAAAAATTATTGATTAAAAAAAAGATGCGGATGAAAAAGGCTGAAATAAGGAGAATTAGCACTCTGTCTAGGACAAAGTTCTCAAAAAGTTTACATCATGATTTAGTTAGGACATTTAGTCCCTAAGAGTAAAAGTCGGACTCATTTACAAGAATCCATTTAGCTCAATCACTGGAAATTGCCTGTTACAGGCGAAGGGTATGTTTACGACCATTGCAAAAAAAGTGTGTAAGGAACAACATGCTGACTATTCATTGCCATACCGAAAAACAGGGTTTTTTCTGAATGCATGAGTTCTGACATTTGGTTTCCTTTTTGACGAACGCAGTTCAAGTAATTTCGAAACGTTCATACCTTGCGATGCGAACGACAAGCGTGCTTATTTCCTTAGAAAAAGAATTGAGCATTTTCCGTAGCACATCCCAGATTTACCAGCAGATTCCCATACCTTGAATGTATTGCATTCTGGCATTAAACGACAAAAGATTACCCTCCCTGTGTTCTCAACTTCGTAAAGGGAATAGAAACGTTACGTCGTTACAGTATACCTAGAAAAGCTTCAACACTCAGAATCAGTTTGTAGCGTTATCTTTGGAAATGAATGAAATGTTATTTTGAGTGCGTCTTAAAAAGCTCATACCTCATACTTCATTTTCTTCAAAATACGTGTATTCCACTTCCGTTGAAAATAATACAATGAGCCAATACACCCAGTCCAACGAGAGGAGTAATCTTTCAACCTCCTGTTCTAGATTCCCGCGAAAATAAAATGAAATTTCTGCAGCTCTCTGAATCGATTTTCAAATTGATCAACGGTGTTCGGCTCTATGTTTCTTTCGAAGGAGAAGCGTGCACTCTCCCCTTCCCTCACTTAAAAAGGTCTGCCAATAGTACTTAAAAGTCCACGATGAGTCTGACACACATTTTTTTTTTAAAATAACACTCTGTGCACGAATTGCCCAGTAAAGAAGCCAATTGAATAGGGTGACACTAGTCATTGAGTGCTACTGAGTGGGGGAGGGGGGGGGGGCAGGGGTGTGATAAAATGCCGAATGGGGAGCAATAAGCGCTCTTGTAACACTTCACACGCAATTAATTCCCCTTAACCTAGAACTGATGCCGCGCGCAGGGACTGGAACTTGGTCCGGTGCCAGCTACTGTAAGATCTCGGTCTTCTCGGAGACAACTGAATGGAAATAAAGAAGTTAACAGTGTTCAGTACGACTAGAGATTAACATGAGGGCAGAATATTATTTAATTGATTTTTTTAGGGGTACACGGAGAAAAAAACCTCGTGCGTGGGACCCGAAGTTTAGGTCATATGGATCTCTGAAGTTTTCGGATTGAGCATCTGAACACTTTATTAGGTCTAGATGTCGAGGTTCGGATCACCCACCTGAGACTCCAGTTCTTACAACTGAAGTACTTCAGATGTGAGAACCGAAGTTTTTCGGATGTGAAAACCGAAGTACTTCAGATGTAAGAACTGAAGTTTCACATGTGTGATCCAAACCTCAGCAGCTGAAAAACTGTACAACGGTACTGAGCGTATCCCTTTCTTTGCACATATTGAATAAATGGTCGTAAAGTATCAATGAACAAATAAAACTCCACGTGTTGAGAGCACAAATTTCCGAAAAATGATGGTCGAGAGTAGAGCCCCTTTATACTGAGAGTCAAGACAACAACCCCTCATGGAGTAACAAACGGGAATAAAGATTACAGAAATTGAACGTTTTTCGTAATCTTTGATCGGCCCATTCTCAAATTCCTTTCTCCGTTCCTTCTCTCATTCTGTTTGTTCCTTGCCGAACCTGCAATTCTTCGGTCCATTCCAGATTAAAATCTTTGCAGTTGGTGAAAATGTAATCTTTATTCCCGTTTGTGACACTGTGAAGGCCTAAAATACGGGAACCAATCAGAAATGGATTCACATTGTCTTGACATAAAGGGACTCTAGTCGAGAGGACTTTCACCGATATGTCGAACAGAGAGGGTCGGTTGAAAATGGAAAAAACGACAGAATACATACATACAAATATGGCCGGATCCCGAGACTGCTTCATGCACGTTGAAATTATTTTACATGCAACAATGTAATTCGATTCAAAAACACGGTATGGAACGAGGAAACATGGGACGCCCCCGAATTATATTATCCAGTGTGTCGTGCACGATTCCTGAGGGATCAAAGGATCAGCCTGGAACATAATGGACAACTGGACGTATTTTTGCTAAAAGCAACTATGAGCATCAGGTTTGCGCGCAACATAGTGCCTTTCAGCATAAATACGTCCAACTATAGAGAGGTCACCAACGCAGCCTGCAGTGACACGCAATGCTAACCTCTTGAGTGTCAGGGGCTGCCTTTAAGAGAGGGTTGACACGCAAACTTCCTCGGTAACCCAAAGGACGCTCTTTAAGTTTAGAGAGTGCGCTGTACGTAGGACTTATTTTCAAAGTGAGGAGCTTTTCCGAGAAAATTTTCGGGGAGTAAAACTGATGATGTGGTTGACTCGGAAAAAGGACCAGCACGGTATCATTATGCTACAGCGTCTTGTTCCTCACCCTGTAGCTTGAATTAGACTAGCTAATAACAGATAAGAACTGAACCACACCAGCTATTGTCGAAAACTGGGCGATTTAATTTTTCACAAGAGAAAGTTTGTGCGGATTTTTTGAAAAAAAATTAAGGAATTTGTTTCGTGCTGCGCAGAAAATTCCCTATTGGCAAACATAAAATTCGCACGACCGGTATGTAGAAAATTGGTGACTTAATTCCCTTCTGGTAAACGCGGCCTGATTACGACCGAGAAGTCGAAGTCTGGGTTTATGAAAAATTAGCAAAAATAAAAGCTACATTATATGCTTAAGCTGAATCACCCAAGATTCAAAGGTTGCGATATTTCAGGTAAACATTCTTTACGTCGAGCCGGTGGAATTTAAACGTACAATTAAGTTGGTTTCATTCATTTAATTTTTCAGTCTTGGCCGTAAGAATTCAATGACTTTCAGGTGCATCAAGAAACAATTAAGTTATGCGAGAATACTCGCAACCTACGAAGCCCGCCAAGACAAATTATTTCATTCTACATTCCGCTTGGAATGAGAACTTAAAAGCACTCGGAAAGTTCGATGGATGGTAAGTAAATGCCAACGAAATTCATTTAACAAACAACAGAGAGGTTCAAAAGACGGACGAAGCAGTGGGGGTGGGAGATTTTCGTGAACCTGCCGCATACCGGCATACTATAGCACTTGGAATATCTGCAGATGGCACGTACGCCATTTTGGATAATGGCGGGATTCTGGAAAAATTCGAAGGGAGGGGGGATTTTCCATCAAGTGGAAAATCGAACATCCACAGTTCCTTACGGCTGATACGTTCTCGAGCTGTTTCGCGGTTAAAGCGTTTATACTATTAACGCGGGAAATTTTTGGAAAATTCATTATCATTTCGCATCCCTATCGATACTGAATGAGATCATCGAGCGAATAATTATCAATTTATTTGACAGTTATGTAAGAGATACACGTTGCCGAAACCACCAAATAATAGGGCAATTTTATTGTTAGTTGATTGAGAGTTCATCGACAACGTTACGTTGGATGATTGCTAATAGGTGACGACCTGCAGCGAAATAGCTTGTGAAAGATGACCCTCTACTTGTATTTAAGGATGCATTATTTGCTTTCGCAGCCGCTTCCCTCGTTATAATGAAACAAAAAACTCAGAAAAATACGATATTTTGTATTCAAAATGATGGTTCATTGGTTTGAGAAACATTCTGGGACCGATAGTTACATACCTACAAAAAAAGTAACTCTTTGATCTCATCATAGAGTAGACCTCATGTAAAATAGACATATTTTTTACGCATTTTGTTTTTTATTGTGTTATTATAAGTGTTTGTTGTGTGTGCCCCTGGAAAAGCAACCCTGTAAAATATGATTCATAAAACTTTTCATGGTCATATCATGATAGCCGCGCAAAACGCATGATCATCAATTGGTTTCCATGAAGTTGCGTGGAAGTCAAAGCATTTCCGTGCAACTTGCATGGAAATGATTTTGGTCATTTTTATACCTACAGGTAACGAAGACCGCCTATGTGGAGCGGTAGGGAAAAACTGGTGAAGAAAATAAGCTTGACAAGCAAACCTCTTGAGAAGCAAGACAGAACCAAACTACGAAAGAAAATAAGTGAGAATGGCAGGGAAAACGATATCCTCAATGGTCAAAAAGTTAATGCCAAAAATGATCAAGTAGGTATATGCCAGCCGTGATAAGGAATTAGCTGCCAAAAATGATAAAGAAATGCCCGAGAGCAATGATTGAGATGATAAGGAGCTGGCTTTCATGCATGATTTTGGCGTAGAATTGATCGTAATTGACCACTAGACAAGAGACGAATTTCAGCATTCTGATACGTGTTTCGTAACTAAAATTTCACGTAAAGCACGATGCGCACAACAAAAATTACCGCAATTAACTCCGTACGAAGATATTTAATGATTCTTGATATTGAAACCACGTGAATTCAAACCACCCGCTCATGAAAACTCAATGCTCTGCGTGATTCACATCGCGCGCTGAACGTCATCATGACAGTCTCTGCGATATAAAAATCTGGCAACCTCGATCTTGACGCTTTGGCTCAGCGATAGCAAATTGCTAATAGTTAGAACAACACATGGTCGGAAATGAACATGGCTCGATTGAGAAGCTTGCTGAAACCGTTGTAGTGCGCAATTTGACTCACGTAGAGCTTTGAGTTTCCTGTCAGCGGGCAGTTCAAATTCCTCGTAACCGATGTGAAATAAAAACGTTAATATCTTCGTTAGGAGTTGGTTTCAGTAATTTCCGTTAAGTGTGAATCGTGAACATGTATCAGATTGCTTAAATTCGTACCCTGTCTAGTGGTCCATTTCCGTCTCAATTAATTTTCTTTGCGCGGCTGATTTCCATGCAAAAAGAGCATTTTTAACAAAGACCCGAGATCTGCAAAACCTCCAGAATTGAAGATGTTATCGAGTTTAGCAGACGGTAAATCATGTTCCGTGGAATGTCCTTACGCTTATTTCTTTGTACACCTAATAGAAACAATTGCATTTTCAACCATAAACTTGACGGAAATAATTGGTACTTCCTTCAAAACCGGTGAGAATCTCAACCCACGCAATAACCTAAAATGTCGAGCGAACTGGAATTATTTTCCCTTAAGGCCTAGATACACACGGCGATTAATCGCCGCGATTGAAAAACGGAAGCCAATGGAGAGCCTTGATTTCGATCCATTGACGTCGATATATCGAAATCAAGGCTCGCCATTGGCTTTCGTCTTTCAATCGCGGCGATTAATCGCCGTGTCTATCTAGGCCTTTGATGTACTTGCGATGAAAATGGATAAGTTCATTTTACCAGGCCGATGAGTGGAAAACTTGACAAGCCAGAGAACTGGGCATTCCTCGACATTTTCCTGGTGAAAACGGAAGGCCGGTAAAACGGAATCCGATCCTAGTATTTTAGGGATAATCGTTGCTTCCTGGTTTCCGCTCTCGCTTCGACACGGAACAATTTGCGACCGGGTGCCGATCACCTCCCACCCGCTCCCACTTTTCACCCTGCCGCCGGCTTGTAAAGCGCATCCGTTGGGAGAAATATCATCAGCCCCGCGAAATTGCAGGAAAAAAGAGAGCCAACTTGTCGGGTTGAACGCGACAAATATCTAATACGATTTTCATGCCATCAAACATTATCTCCTCCATGGAGAGTAAATAATGCTCTTCTTTATTCGCTTTAGTATTTAAAATGAGAATTACAGTTTCCCATCATTGTCTGATGATGTAGGTGCTTGAAAAATTGATTTAAAAAAATATCAAATTCTAACAGTGCCAGCCATTATTGCATGGAACCATCTGAAATTACTACAAACATTTATAAACAATGAAGAGGAACATGCGCAACATAGTTACGACACCAGAAGGAGTAAACTGAGTAAAATAATAAGAGAGAGCGAATACATAAGACATTTAAACAAATATTTTGACAAGCTACCAAACAACTTGAAGCAAACCTTAGAAGAGCCATCCTGTATTAAAAAAAACTAAATTATTTTTAATAACGAAATGTTCATGTTGAATAAATGGATTTTTAGTTAGTTACACGGAAAAAAAATGATTGCTAAAGTAGCAAAAGCCATAGTGCAAAATTTGCAAATAGGAAATTTTGCTAGTATTACTCCGTGCGATGTAATTCTAGCAAAAACATTTGCTATACTTAGAAATAAGAATAGCTGGACTTGCGAATGTTATTTTAACTGAAATTGCAATTTTAGTTTTTGCTGTTTTTGCAATTTTTCAGCAGAAACAGCAAAATGTAATTGTAAAAGTTGCAAGAATATAGTAAAAATGGCAAATTGTTTGCTGAAATTGCTAATTCTTCTGCTGTTACATGTCTTTCTCCTTCTCTCTAAGGAGCCATAAGTAAATATTTCAGTCTTCTCCATTGATGAATGGAACAAATAACGCATTACCAAAAAACAACTTCTTCTATATAGCTTCAAAGTGAAGTATCCATTATTTTCTTGATAATCAACCCTTGATTTGAGCCTCTTAAATTTACCTTTATTTTTAATTATAATGCATGATTTTATTTTTGGAAACCCTCCTGTAATATCAAAGAGTTGCCAAAAACAATATTAGCCAATCTCATGGAAAACGAAGCCAAGTTGTGAGGTCCAAATCAGGGACTCTTTTTCCAAATTTATTTAAAACATCCATTTTTAAACTATCTAAATCAAAGGAATGATTTGCTGCAAAGAATAAGTATATGCGTTTCCTTTAAGAAACATAAAATAGAAACATTTACTTACAACTTTTTTTTTTTAAAAAAAAATAGCTAATTACAGAAAGCGGTAATATTGATCACATATAAGATAAGTACTTAGCATTTTCTTTTGCACTGAGGGTCTCCTTCACTCTTTTTTCTCTCATTTTGCAGGGGCATAAATCGAAAAGCCTTTCCGTGAAAAGAAGAAAAAAAGCACACTTAGGGCAGAAATCAGGTTCCTCTAGTACAAATGAAAGAAATGACAGCTCATCAGAAAATGAAGATGCACAGAATTCGTACGAATTATCCGTTACTTCTCCGAACCAGACTTCCTCTGAAAGTGACATGTCCATCTGGTGCAGACCTATCGGTTCAGATACGGACAGTACCTCCTCTGAGAAACCTCCACCTGGTGCAGTCAACAGCAATAGTAGTGTGGTTGAGCCCGTCTCTTCTGGTAACATCAATTTTTCAATTCAGACTAAATCGCTTCCTAACACATCTGAAATCAAAATTGGTGAAAGCATTCTCTCTGCTGATCGTACTTCTGAAGCGAAAGAAAATGGAGCTCAATCTATCTCTATTGAAACTGACTCCTTAAAATCTACAGAAAATACGGAAAACAGCACTAATGCGGTGCCAAAAATGCCCTCTGCGAAAAAGATAAATTCGACGCAAGCTCCTGTACCTCCAAAGACTCCTGGAACCCAAAAGAGTCCACTAACTTCTTCCACCATTTCTCCAAGAAATATATCATCTGAAGATATATCAAGTATGAAAAAACTGTTTGTGCTCATAGTAACAGGCAGATCATTGCTTCAATATTTTGACAAAAATAAATGTCTCACTTATGAAAAAAGGAAAGAAATCACGAAAATTGTAATCGACTTTGAATTGGCAGAAGATCAATCAAAAAGAATTGCACCTGAAAGATTCAGTTTTTTGGCTGAAGTCATTTGTCAAATGTTTACGTCTGAAAACCCTTACACTTTTTATGTTCCGTATGCTCGATAAGTACGTTTTTCAACGCGATTTGTCAGAAGTCAAGGTACATTATGATTTACTTTACTGTTTTTATATGTATCGCCTTTGGCTTTCTATTTACATGCAATTCAGTCAGGTCATTCGAATCCATGCAAAATATACTTGATCTGCTGATTAATGGAGGGAACAATAATATTCAAGCACTGTGCGATAATCTCAGCAGATGGTCTCGACCCGACGATGACGAATGGCAATGTTGTGATACATTACCCAACGGTGAACAATGTCAACGAAAATGTATCACCCATACCAAAATACAAAATCCAAGCGATTTACTATAGTCACTCAATTTATTCGTACTGTTGAAAGTTAATAACTACCCAGTATACCTTGTTGATCAAATACGAAGGAGACATAAGATGACAACAGAAAATGGCAATCGAATGAGTAAGCAGGTGACAGAGGAAAATTTCGTATCACTTGATTATTTCAAGAAAGCTAGTAATATTGTTGGTAATGTTTTCAGACACTTTGGCTACGAACTTCCGTTTTGATCCAATTATAGCGGTAAAAAAATAATTTCGAACGTGGGAACTCCTCCGAATAATTATGATAAATCACGTGTATGTACAATTAAGTGTAATGATAGTCCTAACCCATATAATGGTAAAACTGAAAGAAGTGTTAGGATTAGATTTAATTAGCTTTTAAAGAAATAAATATCAAACGCATACTGCCAGGTAGCCGAAATGGGACATGGTATTAACAATTAGAACACCAATGTTACATTGTGTTAAAGTTCAACTGACACTTAGAATTTTGTTGAGGACCACCGAAAGATTCGAAATCCACAAAGCAATTCAAACTAATGCCGCGCTGGTAAATATTCAAACAGACTTGGATAGATAATAATTGGAGAAATAATTTGATTTACGTGAATGAAATTCGAGTTTTCTGCCAAAACGCCAGCGAAATCATAGGTTTTTCGTGCCACACGTTACCAGTCAACAGCATCGGAATAGGAACTTCGAGTACCTACTACTTCTAAATGTTACAACTCACCTTCATGGCAAATGACTGGATAATGCGAAATGAAACTTTCTCCGATCTTTCGTGCCAATTCTAACGCTGAAGTTAATGCAAAGGATACCAATTTCCACGCAATTTACTCAGGCTTTTGGAGAAATTCAATCCTTCACCCTAGCTGCGCTCCAAAGTTCAGGCAAATGATCGAGGGAGAGGTTGGGAGAAGAGAAGCAGGTTCGGGGGCTTTTTCATCTTGGGACAGGGCGTGCAATTTAATTACACGTTCCGTCGGGGGTCCCACGAAATTTCGCCTCGTTTCCGGCCTGTCTCTGTACTCCTGGCTTCCGGTTCACCGCAGCTCCCCTGCACCAATCTCCCATCATAGTCCCCGCCCCCCGTGCACCCGAGCCTTTTTAAAATGTTAAGAGGAAAGCATAAAAACGAAGTTGCAAGATTGATGTTCCCGTGTTTCGGAACGACCAGCAACACCCGTTTCGTTCTGCAGCAAAGATCAAAACTCAACCCATGCAACGAGTTTCAGTAATTAAACCTTGATCCATGAATGATTTACTACGAAGTTGCTCTCGAAATGAAATCTGTGAAGAAGTAAACAAATTGTGCGAAGTGAAGGTCGCACACACACACACATGTTTGTCAAGAAGATCCTTCGCACGTTGGTGACGGAGGTTATTCACTGAGAAAAAACTATGGTTTATAAACCTATTAGAGGTAAATATGGAACACCTATAATAGTCGTAAATAAACTAATGATTCTCGGTCTGTGAACCATACTAAGGTCTCTGTACCTAATTAAGGTACAGAGACCATAACTAAGGTATATGTGCTATTATTATATGTAGAGGTACTACTATTAGTGGTGTTCCATATTTACCACTAATAGGTTTATAAACCATAGTTTTTTCTCAGTGTTGATCAAGGTTGAAGCTAACTTCATTACCTAAAATTCAAATTCTTCGACAGAGATCGTCAAACAAAGAGCTTAATTTTGAGTTCATCGACTACCATACACAGTATATAGTCGTGCGTAATCTTGTACTTATATTAAAAGTATGGGCCTCAAAATTCACACGGAAAAATATTGCACTGGAAAAAAAAAAAAAAAAAACACATTGGATCTAGAGTCCAGACTCTTGAAAACATTGACAAGAAAAATACTCTTGATTCAATCAGATTTTTGCTTAAATCAAAAGGAAATCCGCTCAAATTAAGAGACTTGGTTCTTGATTTAAGCTAGATTCTCATTGAATCAAGAGTATTATTTCTTGTCAATGTTTTTAAGAGTCTGGATTCTAGATCCAATGTGTTTTTTTTCCAGTGTGGAAATTACGATCTTCCTGGCTGTATGTGATTATGGCGAATCTAGTACGGAGCACCAGATGTTCGCTTGTCTGGTCGTCTTCAATGCGCGTTTGATAGCCGGACGTTTATTTAATATTGCTAGCTATCGCAAGTAGAGGCACTTGATCACCTGATAATCATCATAATCGTACAGTAGGCACCCGGAGGTATTAAGCTCAAAATTACAGTTTAAAACGCAAAATTAGACGAAAAATTAATCGGAATACTCGGTTATGAGCGAAACTAACTCCTTATTCGTGAAACAAACATTAAAGTTGCGAATTTTTGGCTTTCTGGCCAGCGCTTGTGACGTCACACCGCATACGTTTGCGCGAGCACTCGATTAATCCACCACATTTTTGTTTCATGAAACATTTCTCTTTCTTCATTTATTTCTATGCCTATATTTATGTTACAAGAATATTTTTTTTTCTTTTTCGTAAATTTTAAGGAAATGAATTTTGCCTTTTCCAGGTGATACAGGAAAATACCTCAAACATCTGTCAAGGATGGTTTTAATGCTGCTGATGGTAGGAAATCATCGGTTGTGGACAGCGAAATGCTGGGCCATTTTTTTTGCGCTAGTGGTTACGTGATAACGGCTAGGGTCAGGTCGCCACTCAATTTTTTACTTGTTTTTAGGTTTTTCGCAGCTGAAAATGAGCTGGTAACAGCTCGAAACGTCCTGTGTTTTAGTGTTTTAATAATCTTTTAGCCTTATTTACCCATATTTTAATTAAATCTCCTCTTTATTCCTATATTCGGGCTATGTTTTTGTGCTTTGTTCTTATCTACACTGGGTTACTTGTGTCCTTTTATTGATTTGCGACTTGATTTTAGAAATTGTGACAACTTTGTTTCTCATTTTTGACGTGTGCTTTGGTATGCTTTTACTTTTGATATTTTTAATTCTGCTATTTTATTCCTCTGTTTTTTATTGAATTTTAACATGTTTTATAATTTTGTACGAAAATTGCACGGTCCGGCGACCGTTAAACGTCTGGAAAGGTTACGTGATAACGGCTGGGGTCAGGTCGCCACTAAATTTTTTACTTGTTGTTAGGTTTTTCGCAGCTGAAAATGAGCTGGTAACAGCTCGAAACGTCCTGTGTTTTAGTGTTTTAATAATCTTTTAGCCTTATTTACCCATATTTTAATTAAATCTCCTCTTTATTCCTATATTCGGGCTATGTTTTTGTGCTTTGTTCTTAATAAATACTTAGTGTAATTTTCACCTCCGTAAAGAAATAAACTGATATATTTGGTTCCTTTTGACGTAAATCCGTCCATTTGCCTCTCTACATTCGAACCTCTCTAATTCGAAATCCCTCCGCATGAATCTCTTTAATTCGAACTCTCTTTATTTCGAAACCTCGCTAATTCGAAGAAAAAACCGATTCCCTTCAATTTCGAATTATCGAAAGTCCACTGTAACGAGAAAAGTTCTTTCCGCGAGTTACAGAGACTTTCCGACTCGGTGACATGTTAATAAAACCTTCCCTATCAGCGTAACGGGCAACTATGTGAATAACGGTCTGCTAGAGACCTGATCTGACATCGACGCAGTGAACAAAAACGCGGAGAGAACTTTAACAAAAGGTTTTTAAATACGCACGCCTCCTCTGGCAACCTTTTTAATTATGTTCTGTTTCGAAGTTACAGAAAAAATGACGTGCTAAACTGCGGACAAGACTTTGGAAACAAATAATTAAGGAGAAAAGACCGTCCAGCGGGCTTTTAATTAAAGTATACAGGCTACAAAGCAGGACAATGGTCAGTCCGCTGAGTCATTTTAGCCTACATTTGCCCTCATTTGCGTTGCAAGACAAGCGCCTTTTTCCAATGACGGTGCATCTATCGCTGGAAATTCAGGCTGTACCTGAGTACTTAATAAAATTGTTGGAATCTTATTTTAAGGAAAGATCGGTCTCCTACAGGGGACAACTGAAAAAAAATTGGTTTACCTACAATGGGCCTGTTGCAAACTTTTGCTAGAGCAAAAATAAGAGTTGTTTCTTATAGATAATGCCTCAAAAATCACGATGAGCGCATCGGCAAAGTTTGAAATGCACTCATAACTTCACAGTCTGCGTAAGAAATTTGCGGTTTTTTGAGCTTCCCGCTTCAAAAACGATACTACGGCACAGGTGAACATTTTGTAAGAGGAGTCGTTCCGTCGTCGGCAATAATCATCATGGCCGACGCCAATCCGCCAAAACACGTTTGAAGGGACGAGATAACACCTGAACTGGATTAGACCAGATAACAATCGGTGTGTTAACGTTCATATTTTCCACGCCCGAATTGGTTGACCTTGAACTCTCCTCGAATTACGCGCGGAACTGCGCGCAAGCGTCGGCCATGATGAATATCGCCGACGATGGAGCGACTCCTCTAACAAAATGTTCACCTGTGCCGTAGTATCGTTTTTGAAGCGGGAAGCTTAAAAAACGCAAATTTCTTACGCAGATTGTGAAGTTATGAGTGCATTTCAGATTTTGCCGATGCGCTCATCGTGATTTTTGAGGCATTATCTACAAGAAACAACTCTTATTTTTGCTCTGGCAAAAGTTTGCAACAGGCCCATTTAAGGAAACTCAATTTTTGTATCCCTGCGGAAGCCAACAGGATTGCTTAAGACTCGGCATGGTTTCGGCGGGGGACCCTATACGTATTGTCGCTTGACGCAAAAGTTGAGTTTTATATCTTTATGGAAATTATCTGTACTCGTGTAGGTCGATTCCTACGCTCTTTACATAAATAATTTGCAGTAGCGTAAGCTGAGTTTCGGAGCCATTTCAACTTAACCGGAGTTCTACCTGCCCAAATCGCGCATGTAACGCATTTTCTTTCAGTGGCAGAACATGCCTGCACACTGTGAATTTGGAAATACTAGCTGCAGTCATCCTTTAAGAAGATTATCCAGAGTTATTCACTCATCCGATCTATCTACATCCCTATTGATCTCTGGTATAGGCAGGCACTCTAGTGTAAGCTGTAAGTTGAAGAAAACTAATACGATTCCTTTTTTTGCTTCTGTTAACGAAGTACAGTACATCAAAGTTGGCGTTGCATCAGTTGTGATAAATTTAAAAATTTGTCGGTGCATCTTGAATACAACAGTGACCACTCTGCAATGTAGTATAAAGATATTTTTTAACAGTGATACTCTCTATCTTTTAACAAACTTTTTGGTTTGAGGTGCGTAAAATGCATCTTCACTCACTCAGCCGAACTGAATCGGAGGTAATTAGCGCCGAATGTGTTTAGGCATTAGACCATGCTAATTTATCACACCAGTTGCAGTATGCACACGCTGCTTATGTACATTTCTGTAAGCACTTTGTTCGTGGCATTTTTTTCATATTTTTTACATGGGGCAGGGATTTCAGGTATTCAGTCAGCTGAAAGTGATAAAAATGTATTGTTTTCTCAGCACAGATTGGATTATGAGCTTAATGGAACTTTGTATCAAATACTATCCAGAACTTTGGAAAATAAAAAGCAGGATTATTTTTCCAAAACATGCATTCAATTTGCAGGTTGATACATGTACTGAATGTGGAAATTTTCCATCTAAACAATCATTCCTGTATTTATAATGCATTCATCTCTAATGCTGTAGCGCCATCTCTTGGCGAATGCATAAAGCAGAAGATCATCAACGAAACCGGTTCTCCGGAACGACGATTCCGTCTCTCACCGAGATCGATTTCCGTTCTCCGGAGCATCGAGTTTTGGCAGGATTTCTGCTACTTTCGCGCCCTAAAGAGGGTCATCCGGCCCTGGGGGCCCACCTAAGGTGAGTGTCAGTGATTACATGTGATCGGAGTCGTGGGTCAAATGAAAATCCCTTTGCTGAAACAATCGTTTTTTTTCGAAAGATTTTGGTCAACGTTACCTTGGTGTAAGCAAGACTTGTATACAGTCAACAAGAGAATCATAGATACGTCTGTATATTCCCGCGGATTCACTGGAAATACGGATCATATTTGGTGAGAATGTCCATGAAACTCATGGCTATAGCCCTGTGACCAATTTATTTTTTCCAAACTAATTATTGTTGAGTACCAGACATATGAAAGTGTCATACATTGCACTTGGGCTTGGTTTTAGAACAATACCAGCTGTTGACTACATTATATATTCAAGGGGAGTTCTTAGATAAAAACCAAATTAGGCTCTTTGATTCTTGTCGGTATTATAGCTACAATTTATATTCCTTGCCTCTTATGTGCAGGATGGTGATGGTCAGGCAAAAAAACCAGCACGGGCTCTCTTTAAGAAAAACCCCTTCTTCAATGTAGCCTCTAGTTTAAAATTTCTATCTCCTCTAGTTCCAGCACCTCAAGCCTTTGGAAAAAAAACAAAATTTGATGAAACAAGTATTTTGGAAGAATTGCCCAGAGAAACGGATGGGGCCCTCAAAGAGCTGAGTCCTTTCATTTCAAAAATCAGGTCAACATTAAATGACTCAAACATAGAGAAACAGCAGAATGACCAAAATAAAGAGATGATCTCATATGAATTAAAAACAAAATTCCAAACGGAGGCTGCAACAGAAAATATCTCTCCGATCATTGCGCAAACAAGTTTGTTGGATTTTGAAGCGCTTCTTGAAAATTCGGACATGATAATTGCAGATAGTTTGATTTCAAATGCCAATTTTGATTCTGCACCCAAAGCAACAGTCACAAATGAACGATTGAATAATGATGTGTTAGGCACAATTAATACCATTGATACAGACGAAAATTTCAGCTCCAATATATCAACAGTTAAAAATTACAGTGTTGATCACTCTACGCCAAAAACATCCAAGGGCGCAAATGTACAGAATATTGAAATTGATCGTGCGACTCATTCTACGCCAACAAACTCCAGAGGATCGAATGTTGCGACTGTTGATTTTAACAATGTGCTTCTTTTCACGCCTACTAACTCCAGCGCCTTGAATGAATCAACTGTCCAAATTAATAATGGGGTTCATTCTGACTTTGCTCACCTCCCACGTGTCAGCAGAGCGATGTGGGAATACCTACTAACCGTGGAAACCACGTTATCCAGAGCCATGCCGTTTTGTATGTTTCAACATGCCATTAACGAGCTGTTCTGGGCTCGATTGCTCACGTATGTTCAGCGCATAGTGAAGAAAGAAACGGTGATCCAGACCGTCTTCTTAATGATGAGGAACTCCTTGTCCCTAAAGTTGTGATGCAGCATTTGACCTCACAGCATTTGGCACCCAAATCACGCCGAGCGGAGAGCCGGTATATCTTAACATCCCAGAGATGGTTGTGCCTTTCCCACCGTCACAGACAGAGGAAGTAGCTGCTAGAGCTGGAGTCCAGGCTCATCAGGCACCTATCGCCGTACCGTCCGGAAGCTTCGGACCGTGTGATGCTGCGCATCACAATAGTTACGAGTGTTACCCATCACCATTGGTAACTCGTAGGTACTTGGAACAGATTGCTGCGGATACGCAAGCAAACCAGGTTACAGTAGGCTGGAACCCGCTTCCTGCACCTTGGACACCGGCAGGGGGTGAACCTACCCCTAACTTGCTAGGATGGTGGCCGTCGGAGATAGTGCACCGTGAAGCTGCGGCAAGACTAACCGCGTGCCAGTTCGCCAATTCTGCGACGTTCTTAGGGCGAATCGCCCATTCATCTGAGGTAATGAACACATTCGCCGGTACGATGAAAGACTAAGCAACAGAGTTGTCACTCTGCGGTTGTGCAGTAGCATACGTTGAGTTTTACCTCTTTATGCCAAAATCTGTACTTGTGAATTCGAGTCCTACGCTCTTTACATAAAAAATTTGCAGTAGCATAGGCTGAGTTTTACCTCTTTATGCCAAAATCTACACTCAAGTAAGTTGAGTCCTACGCTCTTTACACAAAGAATCTGCAGTAGCATAGGCTGAGTTTTACCTCTATATGCCAAAATCTACACTCAAGTAAGTTGAGTCCTACGCACTTAACACAAAGAATTAGCTGTAGCATAAGCTGAGTTTTACCTCTTTATGCCAAAATCTGCATTCATGTAAGTTGAGTCCTACGCTCTTTACATAAACAATTTGCAGTAGCATAAGCTGAGTTTTACCTCTGTATGCTATAATTTGCACTCGTGTCCAAACATAGTTGCCCCATCCTCTTCAAAGAATCCTCCAGTGAAGCTATAATGCACCTCATGTACATTATCCGGCTATGTCTTATGTCTGGCGAGTGTTTCAAAAGTAAATATTTTCATTCCGATGTGTCATTTCTCCATCATTTTTGGAAAATTCCCCTTGTGTGTGTAGCATCACATTCTGCTCTGCATTCGTATGTTCTTGGCATTTCAAGCTGGTGCAATCTTCGACTTCTGAGTCTTTCTTGTGCCACTGCTGTACACATCTAGGAATGCATTTTCATGACGTATTGTCCCTAGTCGATATTCAAAATGCCCTTCCTTTGTAATGAAACAACTTCAAAGTTGTAAAAGCATGAGAATATGATTCTTATCAGTACCTAGTTGGTAATTTCTTGATTTTTTTTATTTCCAGCTGATATTAAGAGTATACTCAGCCATGTACAAAGGTTGAAAGTTGCAGCACCTGCCCCCGGAGCCGAAAAGCCGGAGGAACTAAAAGAGGTCCCTCCACCTGAGGCCATTGTAAGAACCTTCTTCCTTGCCAAACTAAAGAAGTAGTTAATGAGCAGGCAGAAAACCTTCCGGAAGAAGATAAGGTAAGTATGCTAAGTAAGGTAAGGTAAGTAAAGCTATTTTGTGTGTCCAAGCATCTCATTCATTTTACACTTTTCAAAAGGCCTCCCGCCGCCTCCCTTTTGAAATGATCAAAGCTATGTTACCTCCCATTGCTTAAAAACGGTAAATTACTGCTCAATTTAAGTCACTCAAAGCTCAAAGCTTGTCACAGAAGCAGAAGTACATTTGCCGCGCACCCTACCATAGTTGTTGATTGAAATTATAAATGATGACGCATTTTCACCTCAATACAGTGGAAAATACGTGATTTTTACATCGATGCGAGCGCAATGTTTGTAACAATCAGTTATTGGGATAGGAGAAAAGCTGAGATTGTCCTTCAATTTCTCGTAATTCCAAATACCTACTCCGGGTTTCGGGAAGTCAAAATATGAACACTGTGCCTCTTCCCACCAACGATAAAGTGGGAATGGCTCTGTCTCTTGTTTAATTGTAGTGACGTCAAGGGTAGTCATGTACTGTTTGAAAACTAAAAAAATTTAAATTCAGAGAACTCGCCGTAAATGGGATCAAAATTTCCACTTCTTCTGTGTTTAAAAAAATAAAACTGTCGTTATTGCATGAAATTTTGAGAGAATATTTAGGAAGGAGCAAATGCAAACCACGACAAATTTTATCCAGTAACGATAATCAGACATCCCCTTAAAACGCTGATGCATGCCCAAGGGTGGATTCCGGCTTGGACACCACTGACGGGGAATGAATATCATTCCCGTCCCTATTTATATGGTTTTCCTTTCCCTACTTTATTTATTTTATTACTTATGGATTGTGATGTATATTGTGTAAACTTCGGCAATAAAAAAGTGTCAATAAAAATAAAAAATAAAAATCCCCTTAGAAAATTAAAACGTGGCAGGAAACCTGCAACATCCAAATAAATATAATCAACCGTTCAGAGGGGAAGAATATCAGATTAAGTTTTTATATGATATGCTCAGATTCTTCAGTAAGCTGAAATTAGTTGATTCTGAAGGAAATGATGTTACGGGCATAGTCCATTTTATTGATGGATTTCAGCAGACCATCTTGGACCTCTGGTCTTACCTAAAGAAAAAGGGTAAAAAATATTTGATGACCAGGAAGCTGTGCCAAGATTGCCTCGAAAACTTCTTTGCAGTGTTTCGAACACTATTCGGATTTGCTCTCAACCCAACACCCATACAGTTTGAGAGAGGTTTTAAAAAAGTCTTCATCTCAGACTTGTATGTCAAGTCGATCAAGTCCAATTGTGATGACGACTTTGACCAAACGCTTGCCATCCTTAACGAGTACGAGGTGAAGCAGTTGAAAGCTGCCCAAAAAGACCTCCTGCTGAATCAGCAAATTCCAGAAGAGTCTGATGAGGAAGAGGATGCTGATGCTCCAAATGAAGTAACTGATAACAACAAGCCTCTAAGAAAAATTGACTTGATGCCTGACAGCACCACCTTCAGCATTCCCGTCCCTATTTATATGGTTTTCCTTTTCCTACTTTATTTATTTTATTACTTATGGATTGTGATGTATATTGTGTAAAATTAGGCAATAAAAAAGTGTCAATAAAAATAAAAAATAAAAATCCCCTTAGAAAATTAAAACGTGGCAGGAAACCTGCAACATCGCAAAGCGATAACCGTGGTTCACTTGTTTCACCATCGATATTAACGGAAGGTCAAAGGGCTGAAACTAATTGTGAGCGAGTAAGTAATGAGGCTGGACTATCGATTTCGTTCCGTGTACAGGAATTGTGAACACAGATACTCCTCAACCCTATCCCGTGTTGTATTCAATCCGTTTCTCGATACTCACCCAGCTCACAGTATTTCCAGAGAATTGTGTTTATTTTTAATCCATCCAATTATTGTGCTCAGCCAATTATCATTAGAATTACATGCAGAGGGAAAACTCGTGGAGATCGTCTATTTAAGGGAGACATGCTCCGGGGAAACGACGGTTGAATATTAATGAAATCAGATACACCTGATCGTTACTCGATGTTCGGGGCACGGTAATTTCTAATCCTTTACACATGAATTATACAGCTTTTCTTCGGGCTAGAAACAAAATTGATACAGTTTTACGAGGTACTTCTGGGAAAAAGGTGGAAATGTCGACTAAGGAATGAGAAGGGTGGCGGCAGCGGAGAGTACAAAAAGCGAATGACGTTACGGATTTGTCTCATTGTTAGAAGTAGCAAAATGTTCCTTTCGAAAGCATTTTGCCTGAATTTGTGTTGAGGATATATTGTTCGATTGGCTGCATAATCCGTTTCCATTTTACCCCGGAGATGGGTAAGAATAAACGTGAAGTGGAAAATCTAGCCAAGACCGTATTAGGCGATGAATTTATTGGTATCAGAAATGTATCCAATGCAATTTACGTTCCCGTCAATCATGCAGATAACGTACCACCATTGGCTGCCAAAGATAATATAATAGGAATATTGCAAGATTGGTTCTCAAGGAGCACTGTTTTACAGCTAATGTAGAACATGATGAGGAAATTGATGTAAGTAATACTTCTGAGTCCACCCAGGATTCATGTTTGAACTCCGTTGGAAAATCACCGTTACCATCGTTTCCTCGATGCAGTTACAGTAAGTTTACGTTACAGTAAGTTTCCTTGATGGCTTCCCGTATTCCGTAAGCCTTAAGTACCCGCGGTATTAGGTGATTCGATGGATGTCATACTTTGTGTAACAACATGTGATACATCGCATGGATTCGTTCCATGTTTTCAGCTACTTGCCATTTTTGGACGGATTTTGAGACTGCATTACTGTCGCGACATCGAAGAGTTCACTTACCAAAGACAAACAAACTCAGGTAAAAAAGGCAGGATTTCGCTAAAGAAAAAATATCTCATTCGATACCAATATCAAAACTGCACTCGAATGCGATATTTTTGCTTTAAAAACCCTGCCTTACTTACAATGAATTTGTTTGTCAAATTAGGGGAGGGAATTCTTCAGTTTCGGAGCAACAGAAATGCGATCTCAAAATTCGATAAAAATACCAGTAGCTGAAAACATGCAACTCCTTAACAGCTGGAAACATGTAAATCCTGAGCGACAGGAACTAATCGTTGCAATGTATCGCTTATCGTTCTGACACAAAATATGGCATCCGTCGAATCACCTTATTGGAAGATACTCGTTTATTAACGCCAGGAAACGGGACCTGAGTATCCGTGTAGATCTCCTGTGTGAAGAAGTTTAGTGTAAATGATGGTTTGACTATCAACATCAGGGTTCGGTGACTGAGGAGTTCATAAAGCGCTCGCCTTGTAGGTGCCGAGGCTTTCGTCGCGTCTCAGAAACTTCAGTGGCGTGGCGCGCTTTGCGATATATAGATCGATCCGCCATTTGAACCTACGGAGAAGGATCGATAAACAGGGTGCTCACAACGAACACCTTGATAATCGATTCTTTACCGTAGCTTCGAATGGGGGAAAATCGAAATTCGATCATTCACGCCTCGACACTGAGTAACTCCTCTCGTCACCGGCGCCGGGCAAGATCATTTTTCACGATTACAATTAATTCATCCTCATCGTGTCACACTGCTCGACCTTCCCTCTCCGTCCCTGCATCCCTTCGCTTCGCTTCGGTCACCGCACCATCTCGCTCGCCTTTGACGCGGTCCCGGAAACGGACTCGAATGAATTCGTAAATATTAAGTTGTAGCACTGAATCACTTTCGTTCATTATTCACGCTTCTCCTGCGAATCTTGCCCAGAGACAAGAGACCCTCCACTTGTATCTTGGCCATGGTGGAAGCTTTTACTTTCGGGACTTCAGCATTCTACTGTTGACTTACCTACATGGTTGATGTTCAACAACGTGTTGGCAGTTTCGTTTGCAAACAAGCCAAAAATGGCGGAAGTTTAGGAAACTTGTTTGGCTCATGACGTCACCCGAAGTTCATCATCGACCATGTAGGTAGGTCAACAGCCGAAATTAGGGTGATGACTGTTGCTCCCTTATAATTGTTCATAAGGAACTGTTGAAACCCCGAAAGTAAAAGCTTCCACCTGTCGCTAGGAGGCCAGTGGAGGGTCTCTTGTCTCTGGAAACAACTAAGAGCGACAATGATTATCACTCGGGAGCATTCAACTTTTGCACGACATTATTGGAAGTCGAAATTTTCGATGCGGATCCGCACGTTCAGAAAAAAAACTGTTGTTGAAATTACTAAAATAGTGGCATCCCATATGAGCTCTTAATTAGCAGTGGTTTTAACCAATAAAAATGCCGTGCTAAGGAGAAACGCCGTGTGAGCCTTCAGACGTTGTCACATTTTCTGGGAAAAATTCGAATTTTTCGGGAAAATTTTTGAATATTTTTCGTCTGATTTTCCACAGAATTTCGGTCGTAATTTGATCAAAAGCGCCTGAAAATTTCAAAGAAAAATGCTCATAGCTTTCCCCAGAAGTAATATTTTCCGAGAGGAAATTTGGCAACATTCAAATGCTCGTACGGCGTTTTTGCCCAGCACGGCAGAATACAATAAACAACAGATTTTACTAACGTAGAGCTAAGATTACCAAGGTATTTATAAAAAATACGACTATAGTTGCTTCTGACCGCTACTTGGGAGCTCATATGTAACGTCATATCGTCATTCTCCTGCGTAAGGGCATATTTCACTTGGCACGTGAGCTCTATTTTACATATAAACCCGTAGTAATACCCCCCCCCCCCCGGTAAAAAAAAACTGCAATTCCTACTGTTCCCAAACCTCCTCCGACCCCACTAGCACCACCTGTGAATGTTGCTGAGACGATAAACCCTGCTGGCCCTCCCGATCCAAAAAGATTAAAGATCAATGAGTCTAACGTCAGTAACCCAGATGATGATGTCGTAATGTTCGATTTTCCTGAGCTACTAACATCATTTATCTCTACCACTACTGAGACCTCTAATGTTGACCATTTGCCCACCCCTGGCTCCTCTGATAATACCTTTCACCCAGAAAGTTCTTCCTCCTCCACCTCTATTCACTCTCCAATGTCTATGAAGCGCCATCTGCAGAAAAACTCGCTGCAAATTCTCAGACAGGTGTTTAAGTGCATCGGTGGCATCGATGTCAAACCCTCATCAAACTCCTCAACCCATTTCCCGCCATTGGAAGAATAGTCGTTATTTTTACCGAGGATACCTAACCTCCAAGCTTATTTTATGGCGGTGAAAGGTATGGATAGGTGGTATTGTATCACGCTGTCTACATTAGTTGCTCCTGAGTCCTGTTCAACTAATTACTATTAAGTAATGTAAGTTCTGATTTCATCTCCTTCTTTTCATATATTTATTTCAATCGCCAAGTAGATACTATACAGAATCATTTGAAGTATCTGAAGCTGTATTCATGCTGATGGTATCACGCTGTCTACATTAACCATGTGCTCATGGATATTTCTGTGTCCTCCTTGGTATCTAAAGTGTTCTTACCAATGGTCAATTAAAATAGGGTCGTAAGTCCAGTTGAATCTCTGGTTTTCCCCTTCCTCAATATGCAATTGGGTAAATTTTCAGCTGTGCTGAAATTATTCTATTGCTCACGGGGCGATAGCATAATGGCTTGCAGCTGAATATCTGTTGGATTCTCTAAGCGATTGAGAATACAACCTTAGTATGCAGCCTACCAAGCTGCTGAGTGTTGCAGCTGAATATCTGTTGGATTCTCTAAGCGATTGAGAATACAACCTTAGTATGCAGCCTACCAAGCTGCTGAGTGTTAAGGTGCTTGTACATGTACACTCCGAATGTACATTCTGACTGAGTGCGCATACACACAGATTGCACAACCATTCGCGGATCAATGATGTTTGTTCGTTCTCGCTAGAATGTATACTCGGAGTGTACAAGTACAAGCACCCACAAGGTGGATCGAGTGGACCAGTGGCGTCCTTAATCGGTATTTGCTCCAAACTTTTCTCAAGTTGAATTGCCTCGAAGTTTGGGATCAAAGACACAAAGACGGAGTGCTCGTATCTAAAAGCACGGGAAAAAAGTGAAGCCTGGTTTGGCGCTGTGTGTTTGTGTGAGTGTGTAAATGAGCGCTGGAATCCATGGCGGCAAACGGAAATTTGATTTGAACTTGTCCTCTTGATTTTTCCACATTTCTTCTTCGAAACCTATTTTAAATGCCTAAAACGAATATATTAAGAAAGTTGAGACTGCGTCCTACTATAATACACCTACTTTTGCTCGGTAACAGGCAGTAATCTCAGATAAAGTTAGTTTTTCTTCTGCTCATGGTAGTTCTGCCGGTTCAAACAGGCCATTACAGTCGTTGATGACCGTTACTCCGAAATGAAATTAATCGCTCGACGACGGACCAAAACTAACCTAAAGTTATACAAATGTGAGTGTGTAAGTGAATTTCGGCAAAAATCAACCTGAAATACTTTGTTTCCGCAATTTTACTAAGTTCCCGCCCTACATTTGAATTTCAAACTTGTCCCGATTTCGCCGCCAATCCTCTAGCCAATAGTAGAGGAAGTTGAGGTGATTGAAGAGAAGCTTCATTTTTTGCTTTTAGCGCTCCGTCTTTGTCTTTGTTTGGGATCATGATTTTGTAGAGGTCAGGCATCAGTCAACCTAACCTATTTTTTAGGTGCCAAAATAATTTTTCGTACAAGCACAGTGGGGAATAAACTTTAGTAAGGCTAGAGATACAAATGAAAAGTTTGGATAAAACCTAATATGAAAGTTTTTGTGATCCTAACTTTTAATATCTTATTCCTTATTGGAATTTCAGATACCATGTCGGCTTCCGAAGATACGGTAGCCCAATTCCGAAACTTGCTGCAGGAAGTGGCCCAAAATCCGGCTGTTCTACAGCATTTGTTACAGAGTAAGTAACTTTTTGATTTCATATTACGAGTCTGTGATAGTGCTGCTTGAATAAACCTTGAGCTTTGATTTCATCGTAATAATTAAACTGAATATGGGTGTGCAATGTCTTGTAGACCCCAGAAGTTGAAAAGTAATAATTAAAATTTCTGGAATCTAAAATTTTAAAAACGCCTCATCATCCAGAGTAGCCTACTTTTATGCATTGATCTCAGGGTGTCTACTGTATGTTTAAAGCATGGATTTTGAAAGAGGTTGGTATAGAAGTACTGATAAGGATATTAAGAATATATGAGGGTTATTTTAAAAGTAATTTTACCTTTTTCATATCTGCAAAACTACATGTGCCAGGAACAAAACTGACCCTCTGTCGGAACAACCACACTCTTAGCCTTTCAACGGGTTATAGGTTTTTAAATTTGGTCGACAGAGTGCAAAGATATCATGGATTTTTGCCGCCTACCTCATGTTCAATGGCTCCAATGTGGTGGCTCCTCTAGAAATCAAGTTAACCTCTTTGAGGGGCAAAGGCAAAACTATTCTTTCATAAGAAAAATGCTGTGCGACTGATTTAAGGCATCTTACCTTACTTTTCCTCACAGGCACCCACCAAATCCTTGCGTTTTCGCAAAAGGCACAGTAACCTCCAAATGCCTGCCTCGTAAATTCTTTTCCTTTACACCTAACCCAGCTGTCAACTCAAGCTGTCAGTTCTTCACCGTTGCTGATTTCTCGTCCAACAACACAGTGTTTTAACCCTTTGAAGTCTCAAGAAAATTTCCCCATCCACCCCTCCAGGTCGTTATTGAATCTGGCTGATTTTAACATATTTCAGGAATCAGGCTCGACAAAATAATTTCCACGTTCAGGTCGTATGTCGGGCCTCCCCCGACACAAACTTTCCAAACTGTAAAGTCGTCTGGCAGGCCTCAATCGACATACGACCTGAACGTGGAAATTATTTTTTTGAGCCTGGCCCGACAGACGACAGCAAAGGGTTAACTCCAGAAGAAGGAAAACATCGCTAGTAGCTGGATCAAGAGAATATGGTGAATGCGGAAAAATGTCTTAATTGAACATGGGCAGCGACTCCTGAGTTAAGTGCGCTGTTGTGCATGAGGAGAACTTTCCAAATCTGAAAGCCATAACATTTATGTTCAAACGCAGCTTTCGGAAATCCAAGAATTTGGTGGTTGACTATGTGGAACGGTACGGCAAGATGCCTTAAATCAGTCTTACAACATTTTATGACAGAAGAATCGCTGTGTTTTTCTTCTTCATAGTAATCTTAATTTTTGCGAGAGCCTTGCAGAGCATTAAATGTGGCACATAAGGTAGGCATTGAACTTTTGTGATTAGTTCTCACTCCATGGACCAAATTTTAAAGACTAGCTCATTGAAAAGCTGAGAGTATTGAAGTGGGCCTCCGACAGGATGCAGAAAGGGAACACCAAAAGATACATATAATATATCTGGAAAAGAAAACGAGAGCCGAGAGAAACTGCACTGTGGACTGTGGAATGGCCAGCAAGACAGACCAAGAATCAGGGGCAGTGATAGATTGGGCTGACAGAATATGTTTACTAGAGAAGAAGAGCCTCGTCCGTGAACAAACAGGGGTGTCAAATATACCCATGCTTGGTTACGAGGAGGTAGCCAAGAGAGATGCCTGGGGAAAAGAGCAGCCTTGTGGGCCAGCCCACAACAGTATGGTCTTTCTAACGGTGGGTCAGTTTTGGAGTTATCAAATAGTTAAACTTACTTCTGAATGACCTTCGTATTAATAGTCTAAAAAACATATCTAAAAAGCGAAGGTTACTCGCTTTTCGGAAGAATTCCTCCCTACTTTTCTGGCAAGCTTTGAAATCTCCACAGCTTTTCGAAAAATTTCTTAATTTTCCTCAGTAATTTATTTTGGCGAGTTTTTGAATTTTTCTAGCTTTTCACTGAACCAAATTAAATTTTAAACATTTCTCGCTTCATGAACAAATTTGATAAAAGAGGAAATTAGGAATATCAAAATGTATGAACATATAATTTTGCATTTGATGGTATCTTGACCTGATTAAAAAATGAGATTTGTGACGTATCTTGCATCAGTAAATGTGGAATTTCTTGAATCAATATCATATTTACCAAGCTCTTCTCTTTATTGATCTTAATGGCCCCATTTATTTTTGTGTTTCCAGATACAGCTGGTCCCAGCAGCAGCAGGTCAGAGCCACAACAAACCCAACAACCTCCTTTTCCACTACTTGCCCCAGTGAAGCCCAAAAAAAAGCAAGGACCTGCTCTCAACCTTACAGGCAATGGAACAATTGATTCCAATCTTCTCTTCACAAACTTAAAGAATAACTCTCAAACTGCAAAGAAGATAGCACCACCGAAGAACAACATGTTCTGCAGGGACTTAATTCTTCTAAAATCACCCAACACCGATTCTCCTGTCCCTGATAGCAAATTAGAAGAGTTGGGTGAAAATGATTTTTTCTTTGAAGGTGTCAAATTTGAAAGAACCATGACTTCGATTGACGTACGAAGTAAAATCTATGAAAAATTTGTGCGAAAACTCCTTGTTGTTGATTTTGATATCTTACACGTACACAACAAAAAATTAAGGAAATTTTTTGCCTCCAAACAAGACCTTGATGGTGAATTTTTATATTCTCGCACGGATGCTTCACAAAAAGTGTACATCCGTCCGAAATCATCTATTGACAAGGATGATAGTGAAGTATCAACAGACAGTGCTCTTTTTACACACTTTTCTGTAGATCAAGATGATTTTGCCACAAACAAAAGAGAACATCTTGAAACAGTCTCGGACGAAGACGATATATTTTTGCCCAAAAAAGGTAAAAGGGAAGAATTCACTGTGAGGAGTATCCCTTCCTACTTTCTCCACCAATTAACAGATGAATATCTGTACGTAACTGTAACAAGGGGCCAACCGATTTTGCCGGTTCTCTATAATCTTTTAATAACTCCCGGCACCTCTCTTACAGCCAGGCTCCATGTGAAATTTGAGCGTGAGAGAGGTGCTGGGCACGGCACCGTTAAAGAAATGTTTCACCTTGCTCTAGGAGAAATCAAAGAAAATGTGCTCCTAGAAGGAAACATTTTTTCGAAAACATTAAAAAAATGTACTCCAGATCTCGAAGCAGGAATCTTTAATCACATGGGTGAAATCTGTGCATGGAGTATGATTCAGGGAGGACCGAGCCCTAACTTTTTCAGTCGCACTTTTGCAACTATCCTGCTTCACAGTTCAGAAAAGGCAAAGCAAAACCTAACCCTAGAAGATGTACTGAATCCAGCGGTTCAACGGGAGATCAAGGCATACTTCGTCATAGATCAGAATTCATCCCGTTCACTCCCTCCCTTGATCACATTTAGTATAGTTCACGCTGATTGAGCGTTTTTGCAGGCAAAGACCCCCTACGAATGAGCAGGCGATCACAGAGCGGGAGTAGCTGGTGGAGCGTGCATGAAGCTCGCTCGGACTTCATGATTATACTCTGTTGCTCTCTCCTCTCCTCTACTCTTTGCACATCACATAATGGCGCCAAGCACGAATTTCACTCTCGGAGAAAAATTAAACTGCTCAGCTCAGGGAATTGACCTTTTTGATCGGGATTAAATTTCTGAAAGAGTTCAAACCAAGTACTAACCAGGGCAATTCTCAAAATTCTTTGGCAAGACATTTTTCTGATATAATTTAAGGATTACCTAAGGAGGGAAAATCTTTAGCATATCTGGAGAAATCACAAGCTTGTGTGGGGGCCCCGCAGCGTTCTGAGGCATTGAAATCAAATTCTAAAGTACCTAACGTACCTACTTACATTTTGAATTTTGATGGAAAATAAGGGGGGAGGGGCTTCATTTATATCTGAGCCATGGGGATGCCAGATGATGAGGGATGAGTTTGAGGATTTTTGCGCTCAGCAGAGATGTTTTCAGGAGCATTGGGGGAACTAGTTAGGAGGAGGGGGGAGAAATATTACCCTCTCCTGACTTCAAGAAATATATGAGGGCTTTTGCTAAGTTAGCTGTGTTGCTAGACTTTCATTGTGGAATTTGTAATTCTACCAAAAATATTTCCATGTGAAGATGAACCATCAAGCTAAAAATTTAACTCAGCATTCGCACAAATTTATAAATTTTTTTTGTGGCACAATGGTACAACTTCTGGGAAACATCCTGTTAAAGGTAACGAGGCACTTAGCATATTTCTTGAAAAATTTGCTAAAAAAATATCTTTGCACATTTCTGCTTTTGATAACTTATACCTACAAAAGTACATAACGATCCAAAAAGTGGTGAATTTTACCAGTCAGACATCAAGGGGTGAAATATGGGAGCATAAATATAGCATTAGGTACCTAAGATGACATTTGAATCAGTGAGTTCGAAAATACACCAACTCGGAAAAAAAAAATGTTCAGGAAACACCTAAAACTTCGCAGCGGGCGAAGAAGTTAGTTTAAGAAAAACTTTTTTGGTGCCAAAGGACGCAAGAAGTACTCACTGAGAAAAACTATGGCTTATAAACCTATTAGAGGTAAATATGGAACACCACTAATAGTAGTACCTCTACATATAATAATAGCACATATACCTTAGTTATGGTACCTGTACCTCAATTAGGTACAGAGACCTTAGTATGGTTCACAGACCGAGAATCATTAGTTTATTTACGACTATTATAGGTGTTCCATATTTACCTCTAATAGGTTTATAAACCATAGTTTTTCTCAGTGTAGAGACTTTAACGCACCAAGTTTCAGATACTGATTTTTCATAGTCTGCCCTGAAAAATTTATATTTTTTGACCTGAATAACGCTTGCATATTTATATAACTTGTTGGCACAAGGTATACTGAACCGAAAAAATAAAACCGCATCGGATAGTCGCCCGTTTCCCTTGATCGGCCAAAAATTGGTATTTCCAATGAAATTCTTCGATTCTTCCCTTTTCCCGTCGCCGTTTCGAGCACTTCCGATTGCAATTTCGAAATATCCTTTTGCGTGCAGATGCTTCTACTTATCCATAAGTGTTACTAAACCGTAAAAAAGTGAAAATCGAAAAAAACCCGTGTTGGAGTGTTTCCGAACTCACTGATTCATTTTACATTATTGGAAACATGATTATGTGGATGGATAAGGTGGGGAGACGGCAGACGATAGGATGGGTTAGAGTAGGTATTGGTTAGAGAGTGCTCGAACTGCTCTGAGTTCCCGTCGCGCCACGCAGCCATCTTGCCTGCTCATTCCGAGGGGGTCTTTGCCTGCAAAAAGTAAACATCAGTTCACGCTAACCAATTTACTGTGTTATTTTTTTTATCATGTGATTTTTATGAATGACAATGCTCTAGTTTGTGCCATTATTTTTGTTTCCAGAAATCTGTTAGGCATTGTTGCTGAGGCTTTCAATTCATTGAAAAATCAAGATATTTTCTCTCACGCTGAAAATGGACTTCTTTGAGAGGGTGCTTAGAAATTATGAAACTGTGACAAACTGTATCAGGCAACAAAATGCAGAGCTTTTATCACTTCAGTTACCAACTTTTTCCGAAAATTATAATTTGTTTGCTCGTATTTCTGAAAATATTGATGATGTTGTTACAAGCTGCTGGTTATCTGGTCTTTTGAATCTTTTTCGAGATCGAATGGTGGAGTGTGAAAATTTGTTGGCCAGATCATCAACTGAAGTACCGCTTAATGTATCTTGTATTAATTTGCCATTGTTACGTGAAGGGCGCAATGGTAGAGCCAGAATTCATATTCCAGCTGATCAAGTGATTGCATTAAGGAATTGTGGTATTGCTTGGAAGAAAATTGCTCAGATTTTAAATATTTCACGTGATACTTTACGGAATGCTCAGAAGCGAAACCACATTGAAGATCCGAGAAGTTACCAAGATGTGAGTGATAATGAGCTATTGACTGTAATAGCCGAAATCAAACGAGAACACCCTTCAGCTGGATACAGATACGTGTGGTCAGCATTGAAATCTAGAGGTATATTTGTTCCAAGACGTCGATTGATGGCACCAATTAGAACTATCGATCCAATCGGAGTACTAAATAGACGTAGGCAGAGGTTACGAAGGAGGCAGTATAAAGTTAAAGCAGCAAATTATTTATGGTTAGTATCTTGTTTTTCTAAGGCAACTGAAAAATTGAACTAAAGTGATAGGAAAGATAATGCTATCATAAAAAATTGGAAATTATTTTTGAATTGAATGCCATTTCCGCACATTTTCTTTCTCCACCCTTGTAACTTTTGGTTTGAAATTTTGACAGTGCTCCTGTGTCAAACTAATTTTTGGACCCCCAAAAGTTTTTGGGCTCCTTCCGATGGAGGGCTACGGCCTCAAATTGCAACCCTTATCATGTGACACCTCGTTGGATAGATAATAAAAAAAAAGAAAATTTTTGGTGGAAGGGTCAGGACGATATGTCAGATTTTGACACGACGGCGCCCAAAAAATGGTAGGAAACCAGTTTTGAAGGTTTTTCAGGGGTGTTCATCAAGGAAATTACCGACAACCTGTTAACTGAGGATTATACGACACGAAAGAAAAGAATTTGACATTGAGTTAATTGTCAAAATTTCAAAGTACTTCAAGATGTCAGCCAATTGGAATGGCAGGAAGGCCATTTTAAAGGATTTCCAGCGGTTTTTGCAGGTAAAAATGTCTAACGTCTTACAGGTTTTTAAAGTTTCATTGTTGTCAGTCGTTCCTATCGACGTTGTTTTAAAAATTAGTGACCAGAAATGTATTTCAATGCGTTTCCAAGGTACACCCAGATAGCACAAGCACACGGATATTTTTAGAACGTTCTATGGATATCCGAGGCTACAAACGGATATCCATGGGATATCTTCGTGGCTACACAGCCTATGTTTTGGATATCCATAGAATATTCATAGGATATCCGCAGATATCCTATGGACATTGTGCGGACAACCGGTCTCTTTGACATCATTTCTTGCGATAAAGAGGTTGCTTTTTTTTTTTTTTTTAAAGTTTTTATTTTGTAAACTTCCAAAGGAATTATATACAATATCTTTACAATAAGGTAAATCAGTATACAGGAAACAACAGATAAGTTTCTTACTTCTTGAATGAGAAGAAAGAGGTTGCTGAGAAGATATTTTGCTATCAGAAAGATTCGGAAGTTGATATTCTCAGCTATTTTCAAATATCGGCTGAAGATCGAGACACGAATCAACTTAAATTCGTAAAATTACCAAAGGCACCCTCCCCCTCCCTCCCTGCGCTTCAGTCGAATATTTTAGTGGCAACAAATTGTTTACATAGAAAGCAAGAATAACTCGATAGACCGGCTGTGCCGCAACAATAAGATAATACCTATAAGATTTCTGCTGTTAAAAAATTATCATGCAAGTCAGTAAGTCAGAAAAACATAGTGGCCAAAGTCATACAATCAAAGAAATATTATGATCACTTGGCAGTCAAAAGAATAAAAAATTTAAAGAAATAAAATTACATATCTTTCTTCTGAATGAACACGAGAGAACGGCAACAGCATGGCAGTGCTGCCAACCCTGCGGTTTTTTTGCCCGTTTCCAGTTTTTCTCCGGCTTCTCCGGCTTTGACGCAGAATCTCAGGCTTTTTTAAATATTGCACTATCTAACTTAAAATTTCGGTAAAAACCCGTTTAGAACAATTTAAACAAGGGATGAGCACGTGGGACACTTTTCTGCAAACAGTGGCAACAGTCCTGCCCAATCTGGCCGCTCAAATTCTTTTGTTTCGCAGTAATTTTCGTCTTTGATCATTTCCATTCATTCATCATTTAATTCATTATCATTGTTACCGTGTTACGTGTTTGTTTCTTAAATGTGGTGCTATTAATGCTACTATTGAAACTATGGAAGTGGATGTGGAAGAAGAAGAGATCGAACTCCACCTATCCTCGAACGATGATTCCTGCAGTAAGTTTCCGACTCCTTTTTCCGGACTAGGTTATGTAATTAGGTATTCTTCATCTTCATTCCTCTTGGCTTGGATAGACATTTGATCAAGACCAAGTCATGTCCAATAGGAAACTCGTCTGTTTTGACGTGAGTCATGAAATCATTCTTATGCATTCCATGCGGCTAACCTAAAAATTGACTTGGTTTCCTTTTACCCTGAATAAAATGTTTGGTGTGCATTACCTGGAGGAAAGTGCGCTTTTGACGTCATGAGACTTTCTGGTAGAGGCCTAGCCGATTAGCTTTGAACTGGTAGGCCATTGCGCAGACAAGCATTTTCGCTTTCTGCGGAAGTTTTGAGGAGATTTGGAGATCCCACAGTCAATCATAGCATTGAACGGATGTAAACAGAGTGGCCTACCAGTTCAAAGCTAATCAGCGAAACCTCTAGCACCAAACTTTTAGGGGCGCATACCATACTCCGTGGTAGCACTCGCTGAGTGTGTGGTGAACGCCACCATGAAGCGCAGCATGCGGTGGTAAAATGTCTGAAACGCATCTTACTTCTGGTCAACCACTGCAGTTTATTTGGCTTTTTCTTACACATTCTCAAGCAACTTGCGGTGTTTGAACCTCAAAGACATTTCTTGTCCGTGGGGTGGGCATTATCAAAATATAGAGTTTAAAAATCCGAATAATTCAGTTCACAAGCCAATTTCCACACTGAGAAAAAACTATGGTTTATAAACCTACACGGAAAAAACGGGTGGAGGACCGGGTACTGCGGCGCAGGGCCTGGCCCCAAACCCGGGTAGGTGAAATTGCTTCACCTAAACCTCGGAGGGTCAGGCCCAAGCTGAAGGTAGGGTCCAGCCCTACCTTCATATCGACGCCGAGCGTAAAAAATCCGTGCTCTCGCATGGATTCGAACCCGCATCGCAGAGATGGTAGACCAGCGCGGTACCACCAGGCTACGAGGCCTCGATACTCGAGGCGGCGAATTTACGCCTCTTGAGTGCAATTCCCCCTCTCGGCATATCAATGACACCTGATCATACGGGCATCAGTCCTCAACTGGCGTTCAGCGAGAAATGACGTTATTCGCTACTCCTGCGCATGCGCGCGCATGCGCAGTAACTAAAACCTCAAAACCCAGTCGGTGGCAGCGTTCGCAACTAGCTCATGGAGGTGTCGTGCCTGTAATCTGTAGGGACGTGAGCTACCTCTCACTGCCCTACCTCTAGTTAGGGCCCCATCCTAAACTCGTTTTTTCCGTGTATTAGAGGTAAATATGGAACACCTATAATAGTCGTAAATAAACTAATGATTCTCGGTCTGTGAACCATACTAAGGTCTCTGTACCTAATTAAGGTACCCCGTACCACACTGAGAAAAAACTATGGCTTATAAACCTATTAGAGGTAAATATGGAACACCACTAATAGTAGTACCTCTACATATAATAATAGCACATATACCTTAGTTATGGTACCTGTACCTTAATTAGGTACAGAGACCTTAGTATGGTTCACAGACCGAGAATCATTAGTTTATTTACGACTATTATAGGTGTTCCATATTTACCTCTAATAGGTTTATAAACCATAGTTTTTTCTCAGTGCATAACTAAGGTATATGTGCTATTATTATATGTAGAGGTACTACTATTAGTGGTGTTCCATATTTACCTCTAATAGGTTTATAAGCCATAGTTTTTTCTCAGTGCAAGATCATGCATGAAAAGACAAGTTAGCTTCAACAGGTTTTTTGACACTCTAGCTCTGTGTTGTTTCAGGTTCCAACCAACCGCAGCAGCAAAACCTTACTGTAGAAGTAGAAATTCACGCTCCTCCAACCAAGAGTACACATTCAGAGGAAGTTCATGCTCTTTCAAAAGCCAGCTCAGATGAACTAAGCGACATTTTACAAAAGCAAAAGTTTTCCCTTATCGTCGACGAATCCACTGACAAAGGCGACTCAAAAAACTTAGTTCTAGCCACAAGGTATTTCGACAGTAAAGTGTGCGATGCCAGAGATAGATTCTTTGATTAAATTACTCTCCCTGAAGGTAAAGCAGATCATGTACCTCTTTATAATTCAGTAAAAACGTCATTTGATCAGAAAGATGTTCCTTATAAAGAAAACTTGATTGGGTTTGGTGCTGATGGTTGTAATGTTATGCATGGCTGTCACCATTCAGTTAAAACTTTGTTAATGAAGGATTGTCCTTCTCTTTTTACGTTAACATGTATTTGCCATTCTTTTGCATTGTGCGTAAATAAAGGGGTTGCAGAGCTCCCTAGACATTTAGAAGATTGCTTACGAGATATTTACAATTTTATTAAAAATAGTGCCATCAGATATGCGCATTAGAAGGCGTGTCAGGTTATATGTGAGCTTAAATCAAATAAAATGTTGAAAAAAGCAGACACTCGATGGCTGTCTTTAGGAGATGTTGTGGCCATATAACATTTTCCGCGAAACTTAACCGAAGCTGGTCTCTGATGGGCTGAAGAAGCCTGGTGGGCATGAACACCTCATGAGAATGAGGCAGACGGTAGACAATTTAATTCGAACAAATGGCTTCTTCGCTCACCCCGAGAATCTTCTTTCGCAGAAAATTTTAATCACAATCATATCCAAACTATCGGAACATTTTGATAGAAAATATTCATGACTCGTTTCGAAAATGAACACTTAACTGGAGGAATTTCGGCAACTCTCGAATGTTTAAACGGGATTTTTCCTTAGCACGGCAGTTGTTCGCCATGGTTACAGTAAAAATAGTTAGAAAAAGACCGAGTGCTTTTTCGATGTGATTGTTTTGTGGTCTTTAATTGTTGCTGGAGTAAAACTGTAACTGATGTGTCAACTGATGGCTTATAATAATGTTTAAGATTTGACGATTTGCTAATACATATTTTGAATTCACTGTAAGTGAACTGTATTATTTCTTATTATTCAGCATTTATTAATTCTTGGCTGCATTAGGTTGATGCAAAAGATAACCTCATATTTTTGTAGAATAAAACATGGAGAAACACCAGTAAACGCGCGGCGGGGAGAAAGAGGAAAATTCTTCCCCTCATCCGGCAGCGCATCGGGATCGGGGGTGTATGAAGTTGTCGGCGAGCGGTGATGAAAAATGGAAGTGCTCTCTGCCGCTGTCTGGCTGTCCTGTCGTTCCTCGTCAAATTGCGACTTGGTGGCGGGCTCGAAGCGTAAAAAACAGGAGCTGACAGGGAAGTCGTCGCCGCGGAGCCTTGTGTTGTGCGAACCTTTGTTTTTTCAAGTGGGTCAACGTTAAAAGCGTTCGTCGAGTTCATCACTCAACCGCCGCGGACAGGCAAGAGCTCCGGATTTCGGGTTCAATTTGCTGACGTCCGCTTCGTGACTTCTGCTCATTTAACAGTCATCGCCCGAGGTGTTTCCCGATCGAATTGAGCGATGAACAAAACGAACCAACTCGTCTAAATGCATCGGGCGAAATTGAACGCACCACAGCAGAGAACGTTGCAGGACATTTGCACAAATCCCGATTTTTTGAAAAAGTGTACATTTGCACATATATGCATAATTATTCATTTTCGATTGAGATGTGGCAGCGCTGAAGTGAAGTGAGGATGTGTAAGGATTTTGTAAGTTCCAGATGCTATTTTACCGTAAAAGCCCATCAGTGTACTTACACGCAGAAAATCAGTTAGAATATCAGGCAGGAACATACCCGAGGCTCGAAGATTGCCACAAAAAGCTAAGAAAAGGAGAAAAAAGGAAGCTGGATAACATTTTCAAAATTTGGAGAGATTATTCCTCAGGTGAGCAGTCTAGTATTTCGAGGCTCAATTATAACCAAAATGAGTGCCATTAATGAGTGCCATTGGGCACAAACTTCCTCCAAGGATTTTTCCAATTTTTTCCATTTTCCGTATGTATAAAATCCTTTGACTCTGGGCCTTTTACACCCTTCGAAGATTTAACCTACATAAGTTCCTTTTCTATTCCTAAAAAAATCCTAAAAAAACTTTTTAAACACGCCCAATGCTGTGAACATTGGACAGTCCTGAGCCTGTAAAAGTGTGAAGAAAAAGTTTTATACTTCATCACTCCTTCCTATGTTGCAAAGTCGTCAGATTTGAGCAAATGTCTACATTTTCCATTTGTGTTAATGTTCACTTTTTGGGGCACAAACCAATGTCTACATTTTCCATTTGTGTCAATGTTCACTTTTTTGGGGCTTTTTTGGGCCGCAGAGAAAACGATTTCTAGCGCGCAACGGGAAAAGTTCGTTTCGTCCCAGAGGCGTTTCAGCACAAAAAGTTGTCATAAAAACATTTTCCTCGTCTTTAAGAAACATGATATTTACAGTTGTGAAAACTATACTCATATTAGGGCAATTGTGCTCCTCTGTATTCTACTGCTTAGAGCCGAAATGCATCTTAATATGTAATGAACGATGTTTTACCCGCATCCGCTTGGTATATCTCCGGTCGAAACAGTATAATAATAGATGCACTGCGCGACTCTTCAAAACTCATACTCATATTGGTTCTTATGCCGCCATTAAAGGTGACGATACCTAACGACTAGCTCATCTGTCGTTGTTTTTGTGAGTTCGATATAATGTGGAAAACACGCAGTTCATTTTGTCGTCGAATACTTCAGACTTAACTTCCGGATACATTCGTCAGCAAGACGAAACATTGTCTCGTCCGGCTAGTTCCGAGGTGCTCCTACTTAAGTAAACGACATGTTATCATTCGAAACAGTCCATTTCCGACACCCACGATGGTCCGTAACTGCCCGAATGAACGCCCACGGATCCGATTGGCACGAACCGAAGCGAGGCTTCTTAATCGTCCAACGATCATTCATCGAACACGAAATTACTAGTAAAACCAATTCACGGCCCTCGACGGAATCGGTTAATTAGACGTATTTATAGCTGAAAAGAAAATAGATCACCAAAACCCAATAAAATTCCGATACCGCCGACATTGCTGCCAACTATGTCGCGAATTATTTTACATGAGGGTATGATTTCATTAACTCCGGTAAGTGCGGGATGTGAATCCGACAACAACCCTTCAACTTTTGCCACGTTTAGGCAATAAACGATTCCATTGCGGACGGATTTCCCGAGCGAGGTTCGAGGCCTCGGGCATTGGTGTGGCGTGAATTGCGATGTATCGATTGTTTTGCCATTTAAACCTATGGCAAAGAATCGATTATCAGGGTGTTCGCTGCGAACACCCTGATAATCGATCTTTTTCCGTTGGTTTAAATGGCACAACAATCGATATATCGCAATTCACGCCACGCCACTGGCCTCGGGGGACTTGAACACGAATAAAAGAGAAGTAGGACGAAAAAATTGCACCAAATCTCAAACCAAATGCAGCATCATTAGCGGGAATTTATGAGGCTGCGGGGCCGCAAAGCAGGTTTCTGAGGGCCGCGTCGACCTTTTAGAAGTGTCAACTTAACAATGAAACAATTCGGACGTCGGCTGACCTTTACTCGAAACGGATAGGTGACCGCGAGACGAGAAAATAGCTCTCTCCGGGGATGTAACGATGCTCCTCTTGTATATGTTCGCGCGAAATTCACAAGACGGTTGATCAATTCAATCGAGTTGACCCGAAATATCCGAAAACCCCCCTTTTGATTTGACCTCCGTATGTGGCCGTCAAGGCTTAAATGCGAAAGTCAAGATGGAGGTGCAAAACCAAGGCGTAGGTCAAGAAATGAACCGGGGCGGGATTGGGTGATCGATTACTGATAAACAGATCTGTTGTTCCAACTGGTGCCTTTATTGTGGGTATGAATGTATGCGTGTACTGTACGAGGCTACCAAACATTTTCAAGTTTCTCGGCGAAATATTCAGAATTCCAGATAAAAAGCAAATTTGTTACTCAGGATATTGGTTACGTGTGCGATGTTCAAAATACGGACTCATAACCAAAAAGTTGACTCCCGCAGAAATGTAAAAATAATGAACAATAACAAGTAGGAAATATGCATAACGCAAGATGGCTTGCTTAATCGCTGAAAATGATTTGACCGAAAAAATTCACATCACAGGTGAGCATACCCAAACATTCCAAGGCAGTAGAACTATTTTTCTAACTACCCTCGAACCAACTCTCCGTAGACGCCAATGCTGAAATCCATGTAATAGAGAAAAAATGAAGCCGGGGATGTAATCGAGAGTAAATTTTTGGGAATAAAAGGACTAATAATTAAATATGAACAAATTATCCATGAACCTAAGTCCATTGAAAATTTGTTCAACTTTTATTTAAATAGGATTTGAATAAAAGGATTTTAGGATTTTTATTTAAATCTCTCTTGTGCCCATGTTCTCAGTGCTGGAAGACTTTCTGCGGAGTTTACAACCGGCAGCGGCTGATTAATGAAGCCACAATGTCACATTCGGATTCACGAGTTGTAGTAGTTGCAACATCGAGGGGCACTGCCAGGAAAAGTCAGGCATTCACTCCAATCACTCATCTTGCTGAGGGAAATAGTCGTGGCTTCAATGGGACTACGTATTATCTTTTAATGTTTATTGGCTATTAACATTCTTAATTTTAGTAAAAATTAACTAAACTGGAAAAAAAACACATGGGATCTAGAGTCCAGACTCTTAAAAACATCGACAAGAAAAAGTACTCTTGATTCAATCAGAATCTAGCTTAAATCAAGAACCAAGCCGCTTAATTTAAGCGGATTTCCTTTTGATTCAAGCAAAAATCCGATTGAATCAAGAGTATTTTTTCTTGTCAATGTTTTCAAAAGAGTCTGGACTCTAGATCCAATGTGTTTTTTTTTCCAGTGAACAAAAGAAATAAGACATATCTATGACCATGAGTGGCACCTAAATGTGTTAGAGACTTGGTGGGACTTCATGGCAGAAAAGATCGTACTTTTTAATTTACACGTAACAATATACAAACACTTTCCCTCTTGAGAATGTTTTATTTTCGTTTCACCGAGAGAAGAATTTTGAAACTGGAGGCTGCACTGGGAAAAAAAAACACATTGGATCTAGAGTCCAGACTCTTGAAAACATTCCCAAGAAAAAGGACTCTTGATTCAATCAGATTTAAGCTTAAATCAAAAGGAAATCCGCTCAAATTAAGAGGCTTGGTTCTTGATTTATGCTTAAATCTGCTTGAAACAAGAGTCCTTTTCCTTGTCAATGTTTTTAAGAGTCTGGACTCTAGATCCGATGTGTTTTTTTTTCCCAGTGTGAGTCTGGTATCCGGCTACAGTTATGACAATGATTGACCCACGCTACGCTGAAGTTTCAAACACCGCGGCTCAGACAAAAGAACTTATTTGAGTTTTATATCCACATCTTCGTTTACCCGCTCGTGTCTGCAGTTATATGGCTTAGTTTAGATCCCTCCTCTCCGTGTCAAGAAAATAAGAGCTCTAGTATTCTACGGGTACGCATTCCAATTGGCACGGGGCAAGAGCGCACATCATTCATTCATCGGGCGAAGCTATGTGCTATGCCCCGGCGACCAAAATAGTAGAGACATGACGCGATCAAGCGCGCGCCGTCCACGTCCAGACATCACACTTTGTTGCACTGGGAATTCCAATACCCATGTTGCAATTTTAAAAATTTCCTCCTATAGCAGCCGCTATGAGCAATGGGGTAATGGTAACCCTTGACACGGAGTGGCAGGGCGTCTACTAAAACAGGCTGGCCAAAAATCAGTACTTTTTCAGTACATTCCCGAGAAATGCAGTACCTCCTCGACAGAAAAATTCAATACTTTTTCAGTTCCTCCGAATGACGAAATTCGGAAAATTTTAGAAACGTGAAATTCTCGTTCAAATTGCGACAAAAATGACAACAAATGGAACGAATTGCGGACCTTCTTGCGGAATTTCCGCACTTTTTTAGGACTTCCGGACCGCCCTTAAAAAATCATTACTATTTTCGGACTTTCCGGACATGTAAACACTCTGAGAGGGGACTAAGAATGTGGAGGTTTCTCTTCATCGGGGTACATTTTGCTTGGGTTTTTATTTTAATGTATGCGCGAAGGTACATACATATTCAAGGAGACATATGTATTCATTTAGTGATGGATCTGCATGAGATGGAGGGAAACCTCAAAATGACCACCATCATCGTCATTCTCTAAAATAGAATACGCCAGAGAGCAAAAATCCACGGGTCAGAAAGAAGTGAGATGATCGTCAACATTTGCCGGTCACTTAGCTTAACTTAAACTCAGGTCACGTATCCTTACAGATGTTCTGGCAATTATGAAAATTCACGGCAATGAGAAAACTCCCAAGGAAAGGTCACGGTTCTTACGTTTGATGAGATGTAAATTTCCCTTATGTTCGAATATTTCAAAAAAGAAGACGAGGTTGTGGGTTCTCATTACAACGCCCAAATGATAATGACTCTGTGATCAATAAGTGGAAACAGCCAGTATTTCTTGATTTCGATAAAGCCATGAGTAAGAAATTACTTTTCGATGTAATTTCTGAACTCGCAAAACTTATTTAGGTCGTAGGTGTGACCAGCGATTGAGGCGGGGGTAATCAAAAATTATGGAATGAACTCGAAGGAACCTTACATCCCATCACGAAAGAAAAAGTTTTTGTCTTGGCTGATGCTCCGCACCTCCTTAAATTGCTGAGAAATTGGTTTCTGGATACAGGATTGTTCATCAATGAAAAAAATTTGCATGAGGGCCCTTTACTCAACACTTAACGGAGGAGAGAAGAAGCTGCAAAATTCCTGTTATGACAACAAATAAGTGGATGAATTTTGAACACAATAGCTTCACGGTAGATGTACCTTAGTTTAAAGGAAGTTTGCTATTGCGTTAATTAATGTTGCTGATAACTTACGTGCTAAGTTTTGGTGGAATCGTTAGTTATTTTCGGAATAACTCCTTTAGTATCGTCATAACCGCTCCTAGGTTTTTTTTTTTGTTAAACATACTACGTCATGGGCATGTAATACATGTGATACATTTTCAATCGTCCACAACTAAGAACAAATTTTTCCAAAGCTAGTCTAGATGGAAAATTTCTTACTCCTACTTTCAGTGGAAGCACAGAATGTAAAGCACATTTGAAAGTTTTTCAACAGTGTTTGCTCATTCTACGTCACCGGGTGCTGATCTAGAAACGTCGAGCAAGCTCTCGCGGCGAAGGAAAAGACGGTGGCGTCCCGAAGCGGCGGCCGTCAAAGTAATATTTCACTTCGAAACAATGCAATCAAAATAATCGCACCTAACATCATCTCCGCGGGGCTACACTTTTCTTTCATCTGGGCATCGGAATAATTGTAACTGTAACGAGGCGTCGTCGTGAATAACGACATGTAATTAACCGGGATGAGTTACGTCTTGGGGCACGCGGGGAGCTGCAGCGGGTATCGAGTGCAGTTCCGATCGCGAGAGGCGCGGAGGGGTGGGAGGGGGGATGTTGGACGAATGTCAACCGACCTTTACCGAATTGGCGCCAACGAGGATACTTCCACTGCACTGGGCCACTGGCACGGGCAAGGTTGCCGAATGTCAACATCAAAAATATGTGATTTTGGGGGCATAATCAATGCAATATAGAAATTACAGCGGGGAATGTCCACCGTCAACCTTTCCTCATGGGGGGAGGGGTAAATAAGTCCTGTAAATCACGAAAAAGGACGTTCTACAGGAAACTTTCACAGTAATTGGGTCAAAAGGGGAATGCAGACCCCCGCCGGTATCTTTTTCGGGCAAGGGACGTTTGGATCCCCTTGAAATTGAAACGTAAAGTAATTAAAGAGAAAGGAAAAATAACATTACTTGAAGGGCCGGAGCCGAACAGTCCTATTGCCGCATGACAAACATTGTACATGCTTGTTCTTAGATCAAATACAAAATGAACAATTGTGTTTTCCTACTGAAAGCCGCTAATTACTCCGAATAAAAACCGTCCTCTGTCTGCTGGAAAAAATTTACCTATATTGCAGGAAGAGCAACCTAAATTGTCAGCAGCCAAAAAAAGCGTTTCGAAAATACACGCGTTTACGAATCGAGGAAGTATAGCAACTCATTCTTTTTCTATCTATTTTCAGGCACATGGATGGTCATCATAAACTCTTAATGTATACTTTTATCATACATGGGTGCATAGATGGATACTGCCGAAAACTCATATACTTGGAATGATGTTGCGACAACCTAGCAGAAACTGTGCTCAATATTTTTAAGGAAGGGGTGTTTCGCTCCGGTCTACCCCACAAAGCTATAGAGGAGACAATGGGGGCGAAAATGTGGAAGTGGCTCATTTCCTTGCAGATTGCGATGGCGAAGAGGGCAGATATATATTTGGCCCAAGCACGTACAACCAACGGATTGAGCGCATCTGGCGCGATATTCGTGAAAAAGTAGTCAGTACATTAAAAGATCTATTTATAACTATGGAAGAAAGCGACATCCTAGATATAAACAATGCCTTGGATGTTTTTTACCTATACAGTATGTCTACATTCCACGAATCATTTTTTTTTTTATTTTTTTTTTTTTATTTAATTGCCACCTGTATGCTAGAATGTAGTTAGTACCCGTAATTTATAATTCTCATCAGCATGTCCTTAGATTATGCATGTACTTGTACTTGCTTGTAGCCTGTGATCCTTATGTATACCACTGATGATGGCCCTACGGGCTGAAATGCATTTGGGTAAATAAAAACCGTAATTTATGCATCTACTTGGCGTACCTTTCTCTCTCCGAATCAAATTCCACGAATCCAAGAAAAGCTTGATTTCCTGACAGAAGCATGGAAACCACCGTGTTTAGACAGTATATTTCACTCAAAACTAGGCATGGGAGGACGATATGCGATCACAACAATTGTACGTCTACACTACAAGAAGTGTGAACATCGATCGCTTAGATTCGATTTAAAACCATGGAAGAAAGCAACATTCAGGATATAAACAATACCTTGGATGTTTTTTACCTACAGTATGTCTACATTCCCAGAATCCAAGAAAATCTTGATTTCCTGAAAGAAGCATGGAATAACCACCATGTTTAGACAGTATATTTCACTCAAAACCAGGCATGGGAGGACGATATGCGATTACAACAATTGTATGTCTATATACACTACAAGAAGTGTGAACATCGATCGCTTAGAAGACTCAGCTATCACCTATATTCCGTGGCTGGACTGAAACTGAATGAAAGTTCGCGATCAACAATTGTTCATTGGACAATAAACAATACTGTCTGTTCTATTTGTTAATCTTATTTATTCTACTGTTATTCTATGTGGTATTATCCTACATTGATTACATGGTCAAAGGTTGTAATGGCCTTTTCGAGAAAGTAGTAATTTTCAAGTAGCAGGTAGTAAAAAGTCTTTTTTTTTAAAAATGAGTATGTCCTTGTCCGTTTGTTACAGGAGAATGTAAACATATAATTGCCTTTAACGCTTGGCTGCACAGGAAAAGTGCAGGAGAACCGGTCACTTCCAAGCCCTGCGTTTGGAAGCGCCCCGAACTCTCCGCTGTAACACAAGCTAACTATGAGATATCCGATTTAGTGCGCCAGAGCGGAAACCCGAAGTAGAACCAAAGGAAGATGTTCTCGACCATTTCCGTAATAATTTCATCGCTAATCTTGAAGGAAGTGGTAGCCCAGAATTTATAATTAGGCATTACATCGATAATCAGACGTTACCCCCTGTATCGATGCATGAGCAAATGTTAGGGTACAAACAGACGGAAGCGATCCACAATGCCGACAGTTTCCTGAACGAAAATTACCCGAAGATGATGACATTAGATTTGTGTAGAAAAGTGGAAGAGTGCACTAGGGAACAAGCAAGTGGGGAAGATGCAGCGTGGTTCAGATATCGCTACGGCAGAAACCCTGCTTCTCGAAGGTGGGACATTTCTAATTGCACAACCCCCGATGGTTCAACATCCAAGGCAATTTTGGGTGCAATGGGGATCTCTGACACCGAAGCCTTGAGGCGAGGAAGAGAAATTGAGCCACAAGTTGTGCCTGTGCCTGCTCTCGTTTCGGAGACGTTATCAATAACAACTTCATTCGGAATTGGAATATCTGTTTGCACTACATCAATTTTGTGACTAAGTATGGGATAGGAGGATTTCATACTCGACTGTATGAATGTTCTAATTTACTAACTTAATTACAATATTCGATTACACTTTGAAGATCCTTGGTTACAGAGATTCAGCTGTATTTTTCAAATTCTCGCTCGGAATAACTTCAGCCTTTCGACGTGTACTCTTTTTTCCTTGTTATTGGCTGTTACCAAGTATGCTACTTTAGACGCTTTGCCACTGACAATGTATGGGCCTGACCAAGGCGCATCTAACTTAGCCTTGCCTCTCCTTAATTTTGGGTTTAACACTAGAACCTTATCACCAATTTCAAAACTCGGCATTGTTCTTTTTTGTTTCTATAACGCAGATTTGACTTTTTCCGTTTAATTACATGGGTTCGCGCTACTTGGCGTGCTGCTCTCATTCGGTGTTTTACCTGTTGAAAAACAAGCGAACGAAGAAGTGTAAAGATTAAAGATTACGATGATGAAGAATTATCATTCACTCTATGGAATAAAATGAGTGACATAATAACGCCAGCTGATTTGAACAAAACCATAGAAATAAGAGGAGGACACACAACAACGTACCAAGGAGTCAAAAGCATTACTGTTGCAAATGCAGAAATAGATATAAATTAGAATGAAAGTTATCAGTTTCATAATCATAAATCAAACTATACTTATAGATTAAAAAGATGAATTAATAGACATTATTACGTAAGTTACAGAAAATTTTTAAGCTAATTCGTAATAATAGAAGTTCCATTTTATTCCTCATTCAAATTAATTTTACAAACTCATGATACAAATTATTTTAAATGAATCCATGGCTTTAGCTAAGTATTGGTTTCACGCTCCTCTGAAGGTAAAAAACAACAGTCAAAGAGGTTCAAAAATCCCCATTGCTTCGAAAATGAGTCACTTCTTTGGAAAAAAAAAAAAAAAATGCCAAGGAAACTAATTCCTTGGTTGCAAAGATCCCTACTGTTCTCGTTTTGGTTTGTCGAGTTTACTCATGATATCTTCCCTGGAGGGATTCTATTCGGAGATGATGGAGGCAGTTCTTTCCAGTTCGAAGTCTTAGCTGACCGGTAAATAAAGCAAGCGTCCAACTACAGAAACTACACCCAGCGCGAACAAAAGCTCTAAGTATCTAAAACTAAAAAGCCTGCGTTGAGGGGTCACTATAGCGAACCCATTAAAAGCCTCGAATGGCCTTTTCTCGTCGACCCGATTTTCATTCGACATCAAATAGCTTCGCGTCGGCCGCTTAACGGCGCCCTCTCCCTCCCCACAATCCGCGTTTTCATGGACGATTTCTTGCATTCAAGTTACTTCCGCACTCTTAAACTGTTGCCACGTCATTCAAGAGCGATGATCGAGAAATAATGAACGAAGCACCGTGATGTAATCGGAGATCTTTCACGGTGGAGGAAAGTTTTCACGGGGGGAAAAAAAAAATCCGCAGAAAGAAATGTGAACATGGACGTTTGCTTAGTTTCAGCGGGGTGATCGAGCGCAATTTGGGCGAGCAAATCTTTTTTATTCCGATTTTTCGCAAAACGAAGTCCAACCACAATCATGTTTGAAGTTTCATAGATCTGGTGTAAAGTACACTGGAAAAACCTCCGGCCGTAGATTAGAAGCCGTAATTACGGGCTAATATACGCATACCGTTCGCGTTCCGGGCTCAGAGGCCGAATATTCCGCACTGAGAAAAAACTATGGTTTATAAACCTATTAGAGGTAAATATGGAACACCTATAATAGTCGTAAATAAACTACTGATTCTCGGTCTGTGAACCATACTAAGGTCTCTGTACCTAATTAAGGTACAGAGACCATAACTAAGGTATATGTGCTATTATTATATGTAGAGGTACTACTATTAGTGGTGTTCCATATTTACCACTAATAGGTTTATAAACCATAGTTTTTTCTCAGTGCGGGCGTATAACTCCCGGAGCATTCGAAGCTACGGCTCCAGCAGTCCAGCACCCAGAACTTTCGACTTCTGAGCCCGGAACGAAGGGTACGTCTATTTACCACCTTGATTATTTTTCAGTGTAGTCAGGATATGTGGGATGTATGCCATCGTAAACTTTTGCATCGCATAACTCGTAACGATTTGCAGGTATTGATGTCAAATTAAGACTCAATTTGCAATAGAATTGACCAGACATTGTGTGCACAAGGAATACTAACTTTATGGGTCACGAGCCGTCGATGCAACTGAGGACGCGATGCAAAAAATGTTAAGTCACAACCATTTTGAGCTTAACAAATGGAGGTATACTATCTGTAAAACTTCACAAATGATTTCATCAAGGAACTGATAACAGTTCAATAAGTTCCTCGTGGTATCAGTGAGATCGTGGGACGTCACTGGTTTTGTGACGTGCAACACTGAGAAAAAGCTATGGTTTATAAACCTATTAGAGGTAAATATGGAACACCTATAATAGTCGTAAATAAACTAATGATTCTCGGTCTGTGAACCATACTATGGTCTCTGTACCTAATTAAGGTACAGAGACCATAACTAAGGTATATGTGCTATTATTATATGTAGAGGTACTACTATTAGTGGTGTTCCATATTTACCTCTAATAGGTTTATAAACCATAGTTTTTTCTCAGTGAAGTACACTCACTTTCATTGAAATACCCTGTTGTCGAATTTTATTTCAGCTCAATTTTGGACGAAGCAATGATTCTGTTACACAATGCTAATACGAATAACGTCTCCAGGGTAAAAAATCAAAGGGAATTTCATTTCAATTTTGAATTTAATTCATCGATCCGTCTATAAAGGTTCTGCATAGACTTCCTCTTTGTGCGCCCCACTGCCACAAAATTCCTATCTTGATTTCCTATTATCGTTCACAATGATATTATTAATTACTCCTGATACATCTCTTTTAATGGTCCTTACCATGTTTCTCTCGTAGTTCGCATATATAGGCACAAACCAACAGGGAAATCCCGCACCTCAAAATAAACAAGCGTCAATGATGAGTGTAAAAATTTGCAAGAACGTGCCAACTTACTCTCGCCTCCTCGAAATCTTTCACGAAGTGGCGAGGGTTTGATAGAATAGATATCTAAGATAAATAAATTCTGTGATATCATCAGAAGTTTAAGGTGATTCGATGGACGCCATACTTTGTGTCAGAACGGCATGCGATATATCGGATCGATTAGTTCCATTTTTTCAGCTACTCGACATATTTCTTCAATTTTGAGATCGCAATTCTGTTGTCAGTAGACTACAGAATTTACTTACACATTTTTACAAACAAATTCAACGTAATAAAGGCGTGGTTTTTTCAGAGAAAAAATAACGCATTCGAATGCAGTTTCGTTATCAGTATCGAAAGCAATATTCTTCCTCTAAAAAAACCACGCATTTATTACATTGAATTTGTTTGTCAAAATTGGTAGGTAAGTGAATTCTTTAGTCTCCTGACGACAGAATTGCGATCTCAAAATTCGAGAAAAATGGCGAGTAGCTTAAAAAATGGAACCAATTGATGCGATACATCGCATGTCGTTCTGACACAAAATATGGCGTCCATCGAATCACCTTGAGTGGTGAGTTCTTTGAAAGAATAACGCGAAAAGTTATACGAAAGCGAGAATTGGTGACAACGCGGTCGAGGTTGACCGCGCCACTACGCCACTTCGGTGATCAATTTCTGAAAGGAGATAAATACCGGACGATTATTAAACTAATCAAACCGTCCGTCGAATCCGCTAGCGCCCCAGGTCGACCACCCCCCATCCTCCCCGCTTTCCTTCTCAACCCTTCGTTTTCTTGGCGGGAGGTGATTTCCAGCTCACTTTTATTAGCCTCAGCACTTAAAATATTGCTGGCCAACAGTCACACGCGCCGCAAGAGTTCAACGTAGATCGCAGATGACTCCTCTTCCCAAGAACAAGTACACTGAGAAAAAACTATGGTTTATAAACCTATTAGAGGTAAATATGGAACACCTATAATAGTCGTAAATAAACTAATGATTCTCGGTCTGTGAACCATACTAAGGTCTCTGTACCTAATTAAGGTACAGAGACCATAACTAAGGTATATGTGCTATTATTATATGTAGAGGTACTACTATTAGTGGTGTTCCATATTTACCACTAATAGGTTTATAAGCCATAGTTTTTTCTCAGTGTACACTGAGAAAAAACTATGGTTTATAAACCTATTAGTGGTAAATATGGAACACCACTAATAGTAGTACCTCTACATATAATAATAGCACATATACCTTAGTTATGGTCTCTGTACCTTAATTAGGTACAGAGACCTTAGTATGGTTCACAGACCGAGAATCAGTAGTTTATTTACGACTATTATAGGTGTTCCATATTTACCTCTAATAGGTTTATAAACCATAGTTTTTTCTCAGTGTAGCACTGCATTCACAATGTAGAGGGCTTTAAGGCGCAACAATTTTCAACAATATTACTCGTCTAAAATTAAACGACGGCATAATTCCTTGGTCCTAGTATTCACAGAGTTCTCACGGAATTGTACTAGCAGCTTACTCGATACTTGCTCGATCTCTCATGCTATACGTATTGGCACAAAAATAAGGTTAGCAATTTTAGATTTAAAATCATTTAGCTTAGAATATACAAATATAATACTTGAAGTATGGTGCGTCTTAAGACGCACCAAATGCAAGCCTGAGTTTAAATTAAGTTGTTTACCGGATGAACTAAGCTGACAAAAATCTTATTTAAACGATCGATTCAATGCATGCTCAAGAGCGCAATTTTCAACACAACAACTCTGAATGAGAAGACAGTAAATGAAATTGACCATAAAATATTTACGTTGCAGTCATGGGCAAGTCGCTAAAATTCTTTCGATTTGAGCGCTGTTGGTCGATGTATTCTGGTCATAAAAACACACAGTAACCCTGCACATTAATAATCCCTGAAGCCAATTCCCATGGGGAATTGTGAGATACTCACGACGATTAATCAATTCACACCGGTCGGTAAAGAGGGGAAAACTTAACCAAATTCACAAACAGTGCATACTTGGAAAACTTGGCGACGAAGGCTTATTCAGAACAGGAGCATTCTAGGACAAAAAAATAAGAACTTCGGAGAGACCATACCTTAAAAAATTACTGAGAAACTTTCATTGCGGACTGGTATGGCTCTTACCTGCAAAACAAACACGAAACCGTGAATTAATTCACAAAACTTGAAATCAAACGGCACAAAGCGACTGCGCGTTTATCAACCCTGCCAAATCGTGTCGAAATCCCTCAAAGTCACTTTTACATTTTCAAGTTCTACCCAAGCTCCGTTATTACATCCCAACACAACATCGCGCGGACGGCCCCTCTGAGCAGGAGCTAAATCAAAAGAATACTTCATCGCCTTTTGCCAAGGCGCAGGATAAAACCCGATTCCCCATTTGAAGGGTGAAAGTCGAGAGGAATATAGCGACGCCACTTGACAACTTCGTCCGCCGCTGTTGTCGGGAAGAGCTGAAAAATAATCAACTTGATGGTTCCGTCGAATTCGCACCGGGTGATTTTTGATGATGCACGCAACTTGACACGACCAACGCAGGCAATAAATCGGAACTCATGGAGTTTACAACGCGCATAAACCAGGGATTACCTGATTTATGCTTGTATTAAAGCGCATTGAAGGAAAGACGGAAGGGGCTCAGTTCGGGATCGCAGTTTTATGGGTTAAGTTATGCCAAGTCGTTACGAGTCGGGGGACGTTACTTAATAAACTTTACCTCCGAACTTTTTCAAGAATTTGAGCGGATGCTCTGTAAATACTCTCGTGCAAAGCCCACAGCTGAATTTATACAGACTCTACTGGAATTCTCTTATACAGTCCTATTTTTCATATTCACGATCACGAGGCACATTAGCCTCCATCAGCATTACCTGAAACGGTACACAAAACAGGAAACACAGAAAGAGGATCCTTAAAAGGAAAATCAGTCTCAACTTCTCTAACGGTACCAGAGGAGGGGCAGTTCAAGTAATTTTTTTCTTACTTCTCTGCGGGCCAATTATTGGAATTTTGTTTTTGTGGGGCAGACTAACTTAAATGGCACAGTGTGATTGGTGGGCTATGCTTTATGGCTGCTTTGTCGGGTGGAATTCACAAGAAGCTAAAGGCACCTCTTCAGTTCCCGACAGTATGCTGTGTATTGCACCTGACAAAGGCACAACAAAGCAGCGATGAGACATAGCCAACCAATCAAGCTCTGCGGTTTAACGTTTGTCTGCCAGACAAACACAAAATTGCAATAATCGCAGGACAAGATTGTCATGTTGTAAGATGTAAGAGTTATATATTACACAATCGGCACGTTGAACCTAAGGTGGATTATGCAACATTTGGCTCTTTGGTTAGCAAATGATTATCTGGTAAATGGTGTCCTTTTTGATGAGATGTTTGTCAGTCTTCTCTTTAGGGAGGTCTGAATGGGAATAAAATTACATAGGTATCTGTTCAATATGTTGCGACCTGTTTTTATCAATAAAAAATAACATTTTAGGAAACAAAAAAAAGAATAATATTTGGATCGAGTTAACAGTTATGAACCAAGCCACACCAGCTATTGGCCAATTATGGAGAAACCACCATGGAGAAAGTTCACTGAAATTTGCACATAAATCTGCCCAATAGTTTTTGTGCATGAAATTGAATTGCCCGAAAAAAATTTGGCAATGGCTGATGTGGCTTGGTCCCTTTCTGCTTAATGCGGTGCATGTACTTAGGTTGTATAAGATAATGAAGCTTAATGCGGTGCATCTACTTAGGTTGTATAAAATAATGAACTACTTGTTTTTTTTTTTTAGGACTCTCCCGGAGCCTTACACAGTGATCAAGTCAACAAAATTAGAGACTTGCTGGCAAAACAGTATGGTTTGAAAAATATTGCATACCAAACAATATCGAGCCTTCTCCGTGAGTAACAGCAAATCATCCATGTTTTTTCAGAGACAAAAATGTTTGGTGGTTGCTTTTGATATTTTCCGACTTTTCTGAGTGCTAAATTTCGGAAACGGGGCTTGTAATATTATGCATCTTACAAGAAATCAGAGTTTTAGGGGAGAGAATTGTCACTGTTCAAAGAGCTGTTGGATTTATGATTTCTATCTACCAATGCCATGAGGAGGACTCGTTCATTTTTTAACTGAAGAGGTTGTCATTCGTACTCTGCTGTGCTAAGGAAAATGGCGGAAGGAACATTCCACAGGTGGAAAAAACCCTCCAATTAAATTTTTGTTTGTTTTTGTTCGCAGAGTTGTACAAATAAATATTTTCTTTTAAATTTTGTGGTAATTTAACACAATTAATGCAATGAAATTTGGGAGACATCAGTTTAATAATGTCTTAAGCAATTGTTCGTGCGCTTAATTTCCTTTGAGGTTTGACGTATTCCAGATAGCAATGAACATTAATTATTGTATGAACAACCCCGCAATACGCCATCGCTTTAATGAGGGATCAAAGCTGGAGAGAAAAAGTGAGCATTGCATGCGACATTGATGTGCTATCTGATGAAGTTTAATAAAGATTGCACGGAAAGCGTATTGAAAGGTTATTTTTACCATAGAAACAATAAACGAAATTTGGATGAGGTCTGGTATGGAGTATTTTGAACTTTTCTTACTTCATTCGGATAAAGACGTAATAATGGTTTACATTGCTAAATAATTGGCTTTATTGTTGACAAAAAGGGGGTCCAAAGGAGAAATCGAAAACGTTTTTAACGTGCATCATGAAAGACACAGTAGACGCGATCCTCAAAACGGAAGAGAAAAGGAGAATTCAAACCGAATGTTCAACCGTATCGCCTTGTGTTTCTAGGTAACAAGCCAGCAGTTGTGCACACATGCTGTTCAACAAAGGATCGCAACCAGCCGAATGTCCATTAACTGTAATTACGTGAGCTTCAGGGACTGGTTTTAAGCTGTTATCAGTGCTGACTAGACTTCTTGAAGCCTGAGTTGCGTGGCAATTTTTGCGAGGAGATTTGCATCATACATCAGAATTCCACCAAAATTGACCTATGGACCGTAAAATGTGTACAACAGGCTACTTTTAATCAACCTTACAATCAATCAAGCTACTTTTAATCAAGAAGATTACTGAGGGAGAGTTCTCTCCTTTCATTAATCGCCAGATAAATAGAGGAGCTTATTTTTCTTCTAGCTTACCAAGTAACGAAACGGTCGACACAGCGGCAAACTAAGACATTGAGCGCGAGGCCCTTGAGCGGCTAATACGGTCATCACAGTCCGCCTTCAATTATTTGGACGCAACCTTGCTCTACACGCAAGCAGGTTTAGTTGCTCGTCCCCGTGCGTATGAATTCTATTAGCGCTCGGTCTTATAGTAACGATTAACGCGTCATCATGAGAAATAAAATGTAGTTGGGGCGTTCGGTATTATACTCGATTGCAGTAGGTAAGTTTTTAAGACAATTTCAAATTTGACGATGTATTGGATATGTTGACGAGAGACAGGACATCATTTTACCGTCTTGCTTCCACAGAAACGATTTTCCTCAACTATATTCTTATAACTCCATCCTGAAAATTCACGCCTATAACTTGATGCAGCCGAGGAAGAGGTAAAAAAACCAGAGGCGAAGATAATAACGCCAATAATGCCATGCAAATATAATGATACCAACACAAAGTGTGAGAATTTGTTCTGAAAGTAATAAAGTACTACCGTTGATAAGTAAGTACCAGGCATGAGATACACTGAGAAAAAACTATGGCTTATAAACCTATTAGAGGTAAATATGGAACACCACTAATAGTAGTACCTCTACATATAATAATAGCACATATACCTTAGTTATGGTACCTGTACCTTAATTAGGTACAGAGACCTTAGTATGGTTCACAGACCGAGAATCATTAGTTTATTTACGACTATTATAGGTGTTCCATATTTACCTCTAATAGGTTTATAAACCATAGTTTTTTCTCAGTGTATGTCCTTCATATAGAGCTAGATAGGCAAATATAATGATGCCAACACAAAGTGTGCGTATTTGTTCTGTAAGTTAGGAAACTTAAAGACAAAACATCAGTGCTCGGATTTTATCTGAATTATGGGTTTTGAGTAAGACGCGCGGTGTTTTGGAACTTTCCTCTGGGATGGATTCACACTCTTAAACGAATATGAGCAATTTTGCAATGTAACTTTAGCTGGGCTCCACACTGAGAAAAAACCATGGTTTATAAACCTATTAGAGGTAAATATGGAACACCTATAATAGTCGTAAATAAACTAATGATTCTCGGTCTGTGAACCATACTAAGGTCTCTGTACCTAATTAAGGTACAGAGACCATAACTAAGGTATATGTGCTATTATTATATGTAGAGGTACTACTATTAGTGGTGTTCCATATTTACCACTAATAGGTTTATAAGCCATAGTTTTTTCTCAGTGCACGGAAAATCAGCTGAATTTTAATTCACTTCCAAACGTAAACTTGATCAACTGTTTCCGCATTTACATGCATGAAATATTTAAAAAAATTCAGATTCTAAACAAGAGCATGTGTATCGTTGATGATAAACCAAAAGTGACGATAAAATTCATTAAAATCTCTAGCGCAAGTTCGTTACAGTTTTTCATAAAAGAATAAACCGACGAAATGATGTTTAGGTATACCCCTGATAAAAATAAAAAATATGAAAATATGACCTTTTTTCCATTTTTTCTTGAATGGTCTACCCAGATGAACTTGCTGTTCTATAATCAAGCACTTGCTTGGGGCCTTAATGAAACCAAATTTTCAGTCAATTAATGAGCGATGGTTTAATTTTCCTCCAGGTGAAGGGTTTTGCGTGGATGCACCGAAATGATTCTAACCTCACTGCCACGGCAAGAGGTATGGCAAGAGAGATGCTATCAAAAAAGATTCTAGCCTTATTTTCTCTGCATGGAGGGTATGCAAAAGGTTCTACAGAAACAAAACGGGCGTTCGATCAGCTGGAGACCTTCTCAGTCATTATTGGTAAGTCTCAATTCTCAGTTTACCTCTGCTATAGAAATAATATTTAAATCATAATGGAGCCTTATAAATTTTGAGGGAAAAAGAAACTTATTTCATTTTTATTTGTTCCCGCAGTATTACTAGTATTTTTCATTTGCTTTATTTTATAGTCTGAATAGTAAACAAAGATTTTTCTTTGTTGAAAGTTTTATTCAGGCTTCTTCAGAAAGGGGAAAAACATGCACTGCCTGAAGAAATTAACATTTGAGTAGTGGAAAATAAAAACCTGTTAAGCAGCATCTAATTGCAAAGATTGTGTATCGTTAATTTCTTTCAACATTAGGATTTTTGTCTGGTAAGGGTGTGCGTGTGTGTCAGGTTAGGTTTTCTTTTCTTCCCTTTTAATTCACCTGAATTTCTAATATCTTGCTAGGCGCAATAAAATCTGGTCTGTTTCAATACTATTTTTTCGCTTGTTGCAGAGGTGGTAAAACTTTTAACTTTTTTACAGTCAATACTGCTTTAGAACAAACGATGTATCGAAGATCGATACACAAAGATCGATATCCTTCCTGTTATCCCGGTTTCTTAACATAGTTACATCCCGTTTTATCCATGACTATCCTGTATAGGTAAAATTACTGCATATTATCCCGGTCACTATGAAGAAATCCCGTTTTATCCCAGTCAATACTGCTTTAGAACAAACGATGTATCGAAGATCGATACACAAAGATCGATATCCTTCCTGTTATCCCGATTTATTCATATAGGTACATCCCGTTTTTCCAGGACTATCCTGTATAGGTAATATTCCTACCTTTTATACTGGTTAATGAGAAGAAATCACCTTCTATCCCAGTCAATACTCCTTTAAATCAAACGATATATCGAATATCGATATATAAAGATCGATATCCTTCCCTTCATCCAGGTTTGTTAACATAGGTACATCCCGTTTTTCCAGGACTATCCTGTATAGGTAATATTCCTCCCTTTTATCCTGGTTAATTAGAAGAAATACATCCCATTTATGTCCGTGTCTACCTATCATTAATATCGAATGATTTACGGAAGAATACATTTAAATTTCCCGGGGATTTTCAATGAAGTTTTCTGATTGGTTAATGAAAGACCAATGAGAATGCGAAATGACACGGACGTACACACAAAAATGGCCTTATTTTTTTTTACTTATTAGTAAGATAACATAAACCGACGAAATGCTGTTTCCGAGCGATTTTTGGCTTATAAGCCTGCAGTATCAATGTAGTTTTCGATAAGTTTGATCGACGTGGCGTCTCTGGTTTACGAATACAGAATCCTAGGAAGTATGTAACAAGTGCTAACTAGTCAGGAACAATTTCAGATTTTTAACTTGCTTTAAATATTACCGATGGAGCGAAAATGATACTTATAGTTTTACCTGCATAAATTAAAATTGCAAAAAAAAAAAAATTAAAATTCTGAAATAAAGCATATCCATCATGATGATTTTCCATTGCAGGGCAGCTTGATCAAGAATCCATTGATAAATTGGTGGAGGCGAGAGTCGCCAAGGAGGTGGAAGAAAGGTTAAAGAAGGAAGTAGCAGCACATTTGGCCACCTTCAAAGACGACCTTCTGAAGTCTCTCCCCCGGCGAGGAAAATCTGAAGAACACGATTCTGACCCTGATCAGTCCCCTACTGACATCTCTTCTGATGATATGGAATTACCGATGGAGCGAAAATGATACTTATAGTTTTACCTGCATAAATTAAAATTGCAAAAAAAAAAAAATTAAAATTCTGAAATAAAGCATATCCATCATGATGATTTTCCATTGCAGGGCAGCTTGATCAAGAATCCATTGATAAATTGGTGGAGGCGAGAGTTGCCAAGGAGGTGGAAGAAAGGTTAAAGAAGGAAGTAGCAGCACATTTGGCCACCTTCAAAGACGACCTTCTGAAGTCTCTCCCCCGGCGAGGAAAATCTGAAGAACACGATTCTGACCCTGATCAGTCCCCTACTGACATCTCTTCTGATGATATGGAACAACAGGAGGGCATTTTTCGACCCGAACCCTCGAACGAAGCACTTCAAGTTCCCTGTAAGGCGGCATCGTTCTAACCAATGGTGACGATAAAATTAAGGTGATTCGATGGACGCCATATTTTGTGTCAGAACGGCATGCGATATATCGCATCCATTGGTTCGATTTTTTCAGCTACTCGTCATTTTTCTCCACTTTTGAGATCGCAATTCTGTTGTCAGGAGACTTAAGCACTCACTTACCAATTTTAAAAAAGAAATTCAACGTATTAAAGGCGTGGTTTTTTAGAGAGAAAACATCGCATTCGATACTGATATCGAAACTGCACTCGAATGCGATACTTTCTCTCTAAAAAAACCACACCTTTATTACGTTGAATTTCTTTGTTAAAATTGGTGAGTGAGTGCTTTAGTCTCCTGACAACAGAATTTCGATCTCCAAATTGGAGAAAAATGACGAGTAGCTGAAAAAATGGAACCAATGGATGCGATATATCGCATGCCGTTCTGACACAAAATATGGCGTCCATCGAATCACCTTAAGAGTGCAGTTTCTTGTCGCCGGATTTAAGAGTCTTGAACTCTTGTTTCAAGCGGATTTTGCATTGAAACATGAGTCCAGACTCTTAAATCCGGCGACAAGAAACTGCACTCTTGAACCAAGAGGTTTTTTTACCAGTGTAACCAATAGTGACGATAAAATTAATTAAAATCTCTAGCGCGAGTTTGTTACAGTTTTTTATGAAAAATACACCGACGAAATGCTGTTTCTCGCCTCCCAAGGAGACCCTTTTTTGTTTGCTTGGTGTTGCGAGGCAATCCAATTTGCAAGAGATAAGCATGGAAACCTGTTGCCGCCTCGCAGCGCCACTTGAGCATCCCTCTCGAGCGACGAAGGATTCGGACGGTGCGCCTTTTAAAGGCTTCGTCGTGTCGCGCGTCACACTTGTACTCACTCCGCGGGAAATCCTATACGCTTTCCCGATTACCACTTTAACGGCGTGCAAACACGAAGCAGATTACGCGGTTGCCTGTCGGAGTACGATTAACGTCGCTTGTCAGAGCAAGATTTACGATTTATGATTCACGATTCGACCCGTTGAACCCTCCCGACGAGGAGTAGCCGACCGTAATTGGTCAAACCTCTTCATTCCACTTGACTTCGACGATATTCACGAGGAAAAAGATTGATTGGGGTTGTAAATCTAGGGTCATTTTACTATCGTCAAAAACGGGGTTGACAATCAGTAAGGGTTGTGTTGGGTATTTAACTTGAATTTTAAGTCATTTTAGTAATATTTTTCTTGCTAGCATAAGTCATCGAATGTTGTGTCGTTGCCCCCTTTTTTTCTCGTCGCACTCTTCCTAAAAGGAATGAATGGGCTTATCTCTTTCCCTCTCAACTGAAATGAATGGCCTTCTGCACGCTTCCCCTTACATGAATCACATGTCGCTATCCTTCTCGCTCCTCTCTCTGTATCTATCTTTCTCTAATCTTCAACCCTCGGCTCTGCATTTCTTCTCGACCTCACTACCTCATCCAACGTTGCTCTTTCTCTCTCTCTTTTCACCACCCCCGCTTGTCTTGAGGACTCCACTGCGCATGCGCAGCACGAGATACGGTGCATCCCTTGGAGTAAAATCAGTTGAGGGAGCCGCGTTAGTCCTCGTCAGCTCTTCGCTCTGAATCAACTTCACGCTCTTTCGACTCCGTCAAATGCGGAAAACTTTCCCGTGACGTATATCTCTTGAGGCAACGACACAAACATCGTAGATTGTTTGTATTCTTCTAAACAAACTTCAACTTCACCTGCATATCGATTGGTTCACTATCATTTTATCAAGTACGTCTCACCTGGGAGGACCTCAGCACAGGAGGCTTCGCAATACGACTTGTCGTGTTGACTTCTGGGCTGTCTCCCCTGATTTTTACTCTCTTATACGGTACGAGTGGCAGTTCGGCACGATTTTCGTGTTGACACTCGTGCTGTTGAGAAATCTACTTAGTTTTTTACTAAGTTGGTCCCTTGATAGACATCGAGAATTCGGAGACGAATTCTTCAGGTTGAATACCTTTGTAGGGAGGGTATGGACTACGCGGCACTCAAAATGGTGTCTCTGTCTCTATTCTTGCTCAATACATTATATTATTGAAACAATAAATTTTCCCAAATCGCCTTAAAAGCCTTTCATGCCTAATTCATTAAAATCAATCGTTGAGGCCACGTTGCGGTGAGTAATAGGAAAACCAAATTGACGTCGTTGGACCACTGATGAAAAGTTGCAGGCTCTAAATCTATTCGAAAACTCACCACGCAGCTATAGGCTGCTGAGGAACACTGGAAAAAAAACACATTGGATCTAGAGTCCAGACTCTTGAAAACATTGACAAGAAAAAATACTCTGGATTCAATCAGATTTTTGCTTAAATCAAAACGAAATCCGCTCAAATTAAGAGGCTTGGTTCTTGAATTAAGCAAAAATCCGATTGGATCGAGAGTATTTTTTCTTGTCGATGTTTTTAAGAGTCTGGGCTCTAGATCCAATGTGCTTTTTTTCCCAGTATGCTTGCACCGTTAGCCGTTACTTTCGCCGCGTCTCGAACTCCGGCATTCACGTTGCTAGCCCAGCCGTTAGTTTTTCGCACCATGGCGTGAAGTCAAGAAATTAACTTCAATTTTGTAAATAAAGTACGATTATTGTTAAATAACTACTCGAAAATTTGGAGGTTTGATCAGGTCATGTAGCTCTTGGGGCCCAAAAAGGCAGTCAACCTATGAACTCGAACTGTACAATAGTACTAATTTTCACATTTCAACTATTTAAACCGATCAGAAATTATAAAAGCACGTAAAAACTTTGATTTCGCGAACATTTTCTGAGTTTCAAAGTTTTCATCCTTGAAGACGCTTGTTTGCAATGCGCGTTCTGCTATGTTGAGTAAACTTCCGAATGCATAGGTTGGCAGCGGCACTTTTCTAGTGATTTTCGTTTTACACGTTGTCGCCCTTTTGCGCCCTGTACAATTTGGTAACAAACCCCTAATGACATAAATCTCTGTTGGCCGTCTGCAGGCTGATTATATACTTTTATGGATCCAGGTCATAGATCTGGAAATCTGATCCATCGCGCATCTATGATTAAACTGTTTGCGATTCTAGACTTAGATCCCATCCGATGGAGCGGTCATGAATGAGCAGAATTTGAATACCGAGTTGAAAGATTAAGTTAAGGAACTATTAATTTCAACCAATCAGAATACTTGTTTCCAGGCAAAGAGGAAGAAGCGTGTGGTAAACAACCGGCTAACCTCCAAACATGAGCCTCTTCAATTCTTATGATTCATTCCATGTCAATTCTTGTGCGAATTTTTAAGGAACTGTGTATTTATTTCGTGGATTTTATTGAATTTTCAAAAATGAATACATTTTTGCGTTTTCAACTTTGCTGTGGGTTTCTTTTTGAAATCAATTTCGTAATTTTATTCTACTCATAATTTTTATTTATTTTCTAGCTTTGATTCCCCTCCTAAAATGATAAAGACAATTGGACTTACACATGGACTTCACATTGATTAAAGTCTGGAATTACTTTTCACCTCTATTGTTAGGTTACACTTCCCATTCACTGCAATATATAAAAACGTGTAGTGTAAACATGTTCAAGTTAAATCAATTCATAGTGAATTCACGTCTCACAGTTATACGGGCCCTCTTCCATCTAGAAATGCACTTTTCTCATGCGTTCATAGTTCCTTTGGGTGTAGTGTATTTCACTACAGTTCGGAGTCATTCACTCCGGCCTGTAGTTGTATACGCTGTCCTTTTTAGCTACAGATTTTAACTGTGAATAAATGGCCCATTTCTATCCTTGTATTTTACCAAGTTGTTAATGCTAGTGTCCGTGCCATATTTTTAGTGGTTATTTTCTTTACTTTTGTGTTTGTCGTGAAGTGTACTTTTAAAAAAGAAAGATGAGCGACAAAAAGAAGAGAATCACGATGAGTGATAAGCAATGGAGTTTACTTATACGGTACATGGAAACAAATTAAAAATAAATCATGACAGAAAGTATGAAAGCCCTTAAACGGAGGTTTGCGAACTTGGATCATATCGATATTGGTTCCTGATATAGCCGCAGTCTCAGTTGTTTTCGGACAGCCTAGGCATGTAGCCCTATTTATGATAGATGAACTTTTGTTTTGACCGTTTGACAAGACTACGTAACACCCCTCCCCCCTCCGTTCATCCTCGTAAGAAGTGTTTTTAAATTCAAAGGAATCATAGAAAATTCCAAAAGAGGCCCTTATTTTTGAAGGTCAATTTTGTCAGTTTCAGATGCATGCGGTGAAGTAGACGACAATTGAGCATTGGACAAATTAAGGAAATTCCTCGAAATTTTCAGAAAAGAGAGGTGCACCGTTGACGGTACCCCGAGCAGAACCATAAAATTTCTACGGTACCCCGAGCAGAACCATAAAATTTCTATCCAATTTGGTAAGTGAATAGTCTTTGAAATTAATAATCTTTATAGGTACAATGTTTCAGATCGTTGAAAATAAAGGTGGTGGTGATTGTTTGTTCATGGCTCTTAGACAGTAGGCATACGGGAACCAAAATAAACATGCGGAGGTGCGAAAGGAATTAGTGGAATTTAATGTTCAGAATTGGAACGAAAATTTAACATTGAAGGCGCATTCGGTAAGATATTGAGACCATTTCATACCCGAACCATTACAGTGCCTATCATGTAAAAGAAGGTGCAGCATTTGAAATTATAAGGTTAAAAAATTTACCTTATCATCTGCCTCTCACCCTTTCTCGAGTAGCCAATGGTGATCATTACCTAGCCTTATATAATAAAATGTGAAATGAACCACCATTTTAGCAAATATGTTTGAATTTCCTTCATTTTTTTGGCCTGAAATAAGACATTTCAACTCAGCTTGACGTCATTTCTCTCAACTCAGTTTGCATTATTGATTTTTTTGTCTTGTGTAATTTGTTTTTTTTTTTTTTTTTTTTAAATGAAATGTACTTATCCTCTGGAAGGATCCTTTCTCAAAGGAATTTGAGTCTCAAAAGTCTTTGAAATTAATAATCTTTATAGGTACAATGTTTCAGATCATTGAAAGTAAAGGTGGTGGTGATTGTTTGTTCATGGCTCTTAGTCAGTGGGCATACGGGAACCAAAATAAACATGCGGAGGTGCGAAAGGAATTAGTGGAATTTAATGTTCAGAATTGGAACGGAAGTTTGGCATTGGAGGCGCAATGGGCTGATCCAAGAAAAAGTCTAGGGAGTCCCCAAGAATACGCCGATTACATGAAGAAGCCAAGAACATTTGGAGGCGCTATGGACTGCCATATTTTTAGTGGTTTTTTTCTTTACTTTTGTGTGTGTCGTGAAGTGTAGTTTTAAAAAAGAAAGATGAGCGACAAAAAGAGGAGAATCACGATGAGTGTTACGCAACGGAGTTTACTTATACAGTACATGGCAAAGCACTCCATCTTTGCAAAAAGTGGTGTCAGTCCCGGGTCGAACAATGTGAAGAAGACAGCCGATCAATGGGATCGGCTAATTAAAATTCTCAACGCGAATGGTCCACCCCGAAACAAAACCTCGTGGAAACAGGTAAATAAAGTAACAGTCTTGTGTATTTTTGAAAATGAAATATGAGCGATAAAAGAAAGCGCATTTCAATGCGTGAAAAGCAAAGGAGTATCCTGATTCAATACATGGCGAAGCTGTATAAGCGACAACCTGTATACACCGTCCTTTCTAACTACATATGTTAACTGTGAGTAAACGACCCATTTCTATCCTTGTATTTTACCAAGTTGTTAATGCTTGTGTCCGAAGCGCAGGAAAACGTTTTCCTGGAAAAGAATCGGCGAATATAAAATCCAGCCCTTGAAATGATTATTGCCGATTATTATGTATACGTTGCTATAAAGTAAGACTAATATAATGTTCTGTAAGAATGAAGTACATTATTGAAAAAATAAATTTTCCCAAATAGTCTTATAAGCCTTACATGCCTAATTCATTGAAATTAATCGTTGAGGCCACGTTGCGGTGAGTAACAGGAAAACCAAATTGACGTCGTTGGACCACTGATGAAAAGTTCCAGGCTCTAACTCTATTCAAAAATTCACCGCGCAGCTACCGGCTGCTGAGGAAATTATTTCCTCTACCCTCAGCATGCACTCAAAGAACCCTCATTGGGTTTGCCTACGAGGCAACCCCCCCCCCCCCCCAATAACCTCATTGACATCCGTCGTTAAAGGCAAAACCCAAGAGGATTATTGGCATTGCACAATCAAATTAAAGGCTGCTGCCTCAACGCAGCCACATGATTGGGCAGGAAATAGTTGCCCTCCAAAATAGAATCCACCGTTCGTCCAAATCCAAATCGTTTATGATCGTCTTCGCCCTCATCAACGACCATTGTCAGGGTGAGGAAGACGACTTCCGAATGGCGCTGAACCTGCAGGGCCATACCGCGAGAGGGGCAGTCCTTGGAGCAATAACGGAAGCCCGTCAACTCCTGAGTATTGTCACGAGGCTAAGTCAAGAGGTACACAATCTGATACAGGAGGCGGAAGTTGCCGTGAACCATTCTGATGGCAGATTTTCAGATATGGGCAACCTTGGTTTTCTTCCACTAAATGCAAATATTAGCAGAAATGATGTCAGAATGATGACCGATGCAAGCCTGAACCTTCACCGCTGCCTGAAGGATATGCTATACGACCGGCAGACGCTCCAAGTGAAACACGCAGCTATTTCAGGAAAATTTAACCAGACCACCTATGACCCCTATAATGCCATGATATTAATAAGTGTTGCGGGCAATTCAGGATCACCGATGGCAACGATAGGGCGGTTAGCGATGATCGTACGTACGGCGAAACACAGGCGCCGAGTTGTTAAGCGTAGAGACAGAGATTCGAAACTTCAGAAGTAGAGGAAGGCAGCTAGGCGCAGCGTAAAAGAGTGAGGCAGCTGTTCCTTATAAGAGGCAAGTTTACTCCGGCAAGAGGAGAGAATGTCCTGAAGCGCAGAAATACGTTTTCCCGCAAAGAATCGGGAATATAAAATCCAGCCCTTGAAATCATTATTGCCGATTATTGTGTAAACATTTCTAAAAAGTAAGACTAATATTATGTCCTGTATGAATGAAGTACATTATTGAAAAAATAAATTCTCCAAAAATGTCTTAAAAGCCTTTCATGCCTAATTCATTGAAATCAATCGTTGAGGCCACGTTGCGGTGAGTAACAGGAAAACCAAATTGACGTCGATGAACCACTGATGAAAAGTTGCAGGCTCTAACTTTATTCAAAATCTCACCGCGCAGCTACAGGCTGCTGTGGAATTTACTTCCTCTACCCTCGGCACGCACTCAAAGAACCCCCACTGGGTTTGCCTATGAGGCAACCCCCCCATAACCTCATCGACACCCGTGGTTAAAGGCAAAACCCAAGAGGCAAAGACAGTCAAGAACAAGTCCTAACTGTACTAGAAGAATCATTGAAAAACCTGGATCCCAAAGATCGATTTGTTACCCGGATTTTTGACGAGATGACACTTCGCAGGAGCTAATTTTTGGAAATTTTATGATACTATTTTTTTTTTAACGTCAGATTTGGGCGATTCTAATTTTTCTTTAAGACTAAAGTCACAGCTAGGAAAAGTGTTGCATCCGTCCGAGTTGAAACTCCGTCGTAATGATTATACTGCCCTTTCAAAGTAACGACTTAGCAACAGTGGTCTCCATCCAGGAGTAAAGTTGGAGCAACGATAAAACCCCAACAGTGGCGTCGCTTGGGGTTCGCGCCGCGTCGCGACGCTCAGTGGGTCGATAACCACCACTGATCGTTAAAAAGGGGGCCTTGGCCGTACTGCACGTGCTCCTAAAAAGGAGGCCTTTGCGATACTGCACGTGCTCCTAAAAAGGAGGCCTTTGCGATACTGCACGTGCTCCTGGCTGAGCTACCGGACACCGCTCCGGATTGTAAACAATACTCGTTACAAGACCCCGAAAGACCCTCTCGGACTCCAGCGGCCTCGGGCTGGTCATAAAAGACATGAAGCCAAGAAGCACTAAAATCAGCTACGGCAAAAGAAGAAAAGGAACTTCTTAAAGTTGAAGTGTTTTGGAATTCAAAGGAATCATGGAAAATTCCGAAAGAGGCCCTTATTTTTGAAGGTCAATTTTGTCAGTTTCAGATGCATGCGGTGAAGTAGACGACAATTGAGCATTGGACAAATTAAGGAAATTCCTCGAAATTTTCAGAAAAGAGAGGTGCACCGTTGACGGTACCGGGCAGAATCATAAAATGTCTATCCAATTTGGTAAGTGAATAGTTTTCAGTCTTTGAAATTAATAATCTTTATAGGTACAATGTTTCAGATCGTTGAAAATAAAGGTGGTGGTGATTGTTTGTTCATGGCTCTTAGTCAGTGGGCATACGGGAACCAAAATAAACATGCGGAGGTGCGAAAGGAATTAGTGGAATTTAATGTTCAGAATTGGAACGGAAGTTTGGCGATTGAAGGGCATTCGGTAAGATATTGAGACCATTTCATACCAACGTCATTATAGTGCCTGTCATGTAAAAGAAGGTGCAGCATTTGAAATTATAAGGTTAAAAAATTTACCTTATCATCTGCCTCTCACCCTTTCTCGAGTAGCCAATGGTGATCATTACCTAGCCTTATATAATAAAATGTGAAATGAACCACCATTTTAGCAAATATGTTTGAATTTCCTTCATTTTTTTGGCCTGAAATAAGACATTTCAACTCAGCTTGACGTCATTTCTCTTAACTCAGTTTGCATTATTGATTTCTTTGTCTTGTGTAATTTGTTTTTTTTTTTTTTTTTTAAATGAAATGTACTTATCCTCTGGAAGGATCCTTTCTCAAAGGAATTTGAGTCTCAAAAGTCTTTGAAATTAATAATCTTTATAGGTACAATGTTTCAGATCATTGAAAGTAAAGGTGGTGGTGATTATTTCTTCATGGCTCTTAGTCAGTGGGCATACGGGAACCAAAATAAACATGCGGAGGTGCGAAAGGAATTAGTGGAATTTAATGTTCAGAATTGGGACGGAAGTTTGGCATTGGGCTCATCCAAGAAAAAGCCTAGGGATTCCCCAAGAATACGCCGATTACATGAAGAAGCCAAGAACATTTGGAGGCGCTATGGACTGCCATATTTTTAGTGGTTTTTTTCTTTACTTTTGTGTGTGTCGTGAAGTGTAGTTTTAAAAAAGAAAGATGAGCGACAAAAAGAGGAGAATCACGATGAGTGTACGCAACGGAGTTTACTTCTACAGTACATGGCAAAGCACTCCATCTTTGCAAAAAGTGGTGTCAGTCCCGGGTCAATCAATGTTAAGAAGACAGCCGACCAATGGGATCGGCTGATTAAAACTCTCAACGCGAATGGTCCACCCCGAAACGAAACCTCGTGGAAACAGGTAAATAAAGTAACAGTCTTGTGTATTTTTGAAAATGAAAGTTGAGCGATAAAAGAAAGCTCATTTCAATGGGTGAAAAGCAAAGGAGTATCCTGATTCAATACATGGCGAAGCTGTATAAGCGATAGCTTGTATACACCGTCCTTTCTAACTACGGATTTTAACTGTGAGTAAACGACCCATTTCTATCCTTGTATTTTACCAAGTCGTTAATGCTAGTGTCCGAAGCGCAGAAAAACGTTTTCCCGCAAAGAATCGGGAATATAAAATCCAGCCCTTGAAATAATTATTGCCGATTATTATGTATACGTTGCTATGAAGTAAGACTAATAAAATGTCCTGTAAGAATGAAGTACATTATTGAAAAAATAAATTCTCCAAAAAAGTCTTTTAAAAGCCTTTCATGCCTAATTCATTGAAATCAATCGTTGAGGCCACGTTGCGGTGGGTAACAGGGAAACCAAATTGACGTCCAAATATGTCGCAAGAACTTGCGGACCTGTATGAGGAATATGAAAATTATCCGGTCGGAGATGTATTTGAGGCAGGATCATTGGCATTGCACAATCAAATTAAAGGCTGCTGCCTCAACGCAGGTCATACGATTGGGCAGGAAATAGTTGCCCTCCAAATATGAAGTAAGACTAATATAATGTCCTGTAAGAATGAATTACATGATTGAAACATTCAATTTTTTCCGATCGTCTTAAAAGCCTTTCATGCCTAATTCATTGAAATCAATCGTTGAGGCCACGTTGCGGTGAGTAACAGGAAAACCAACTTGACGTCGTTGGACCACTAATGAAAGTATCATGAATCAATACATGGCGAAGCTGTATAAGCGACAGCTTGTTTTCACCGTCCTTTCTAACTACAAATTTTAAATGTGAAAAAACGGCCCATTTCTATGCTTGTATTTTACCAAGTTGTTAATGCTAGTGTCCGTACCATATTTTTAGTGGTTTTTTTTTCTTTACTTTTGTGTGTGTCGTGAAGTGTAGTTTTAAAAAAGAAAGATGAGCGACAAAAAGAAGAGAATCACGATGAGTGATAAGCAACGGAGTTTACTTATACAGTACATGGCAAAGCACTCCATCTTCGCCAAAAGTGGTGTCAGTCCGGGGTCAATCAATGTGAAGAAGACAGCCGATCAATGGGATCAGCTAATTAAAATTCTTAACGCGAATGGTCCACCCCGAAACAAAACCTCGTGGAAACAGGTACATAAAATTACAGTCTTATTATTTTATAATTTACATTATTTATTGTTTCTTCTTATCATCATTGCCATTGAAACCAACACTTGGATGGAGGCTTCCTATTTAGAGTTACACCCTCGAATCTCAAGAGTTTTGTGCAGTGGCGTGCTTTGCGATGTATCGATTGTTATACCATTTAAACCTATGGAGCGGAATCGATAAACAGGGTGTTCGCAGCGAACACCTTAATACTCGATTCTTTACCATAAGGTTTAAATGGCAGAACAATCGATACATCGCAATTCACGCCACGCCACTGGTTTTGTGTGATCTCAGTCGACATCTACCTCGAAGCATCATAAACTATTGGGCAGCCTGTCACGCATGCCTAAGTGTCAAAAGTTTGCAGGCTCTGCAATCTCTAAAGACAAACAAAGGCGCTCGAGCAAGATGGAGCCCTGGAATCGGATTTAGAGGATGCCGACGTATGAGGGTCCCAAATTCTGAATCTCGCGGCGACAACTTCCTAATATCGTCCTCATTCGAGTTCGGAAGCCTTGATGCTGAATTTCTTTTTGATTGTCGGCAGTCCAAAGCTGATCGCAGGAAAAATCCTTACCAGTGATGTGCAGACTGGCAAGTAAGAGCGTCACGCCTGTCTTCAACCTGCGTTTCAATCTCACGCATAAACGCGTCGTGCCATGCACGCTATTCCGCGCGAACTTATCAATCACGCACAAGAAGTGTCATCTCAGCCCGTTACCATGCTTCAAGGCATCAGAAACGGGAAAGGGGTTCTCGGGAAGGACTCGAAGACCTCGAGCTTGAGCTATTGGCCGTAGCCGCAAAATCAGGTAGGTTTTTCGCTTTTTGAAAGGTACAGCCAGGTACTATTTTAGATTTTTACCATTTTTTTGTTTAATATTTTATCAAACTGAGGAAGGCTGAGTTTTCAGCCGAGATGTTTTGGTTTTATTTGTGAAATTTTAGCCTTGTTACAAGCTTTTTAAATTGTTTTTTTTTGGTGTAAAGCAGATAAGGTCATCGTTAGGTCGAGAATCGCGCAAAATGAGGCAAATCATCTTGAATATTGAATTGAATTGAGAAAATAAACGAGTGTTAGGGATCAGCAACGAACGAATTCAGTTGATAATGCTTTAAATTTACGAGTATCTGTAATCTGGGTATCCATCGTATCCATATGGATATCCCCCCTCAATATGACCAGGGCCCCGGTAGCCTTCCTGCCAGCCGCCCCGCCAGCCGCCCCGGTAGCCGCCCCGCAAGCGGCGCCGCCATGGGCTTTACTTATGGGCTTTGTGTTTCAGGCTATGAATGACATCAGTGAAAAAGCACGAGCTGAATTAAATGTGGAGCCAGACACCAATCTACAGCTCTATTACCTTCCCTCGAATGACAGGCGTTGGATGACATCCCTTTTCGCAGCCATCAATGATGAACGCTTAATATTACATAATTATGATCTCTCAACGTCTGAAAATATGTATTTTCCTGTGGATCCGCCATCGGAATCCGTCACCAAAGCCGGTGTACTTAAAAAGATTCACGCGCCAATCAGAGGTGAAACTTTCTACGCAAACAGGTACCCTGATATGCCTTTGAGACAACTCAACGAAGAGGAGGAAGACGAGGAAGACGAGGAAGATATACCAACTGAGGAAACCCCCAGCGCCGAAGAATCGTCTTCCACTGGAGGTAACTGGAAATACAATCACTTTTTAGAAATAGTTTTACCCCATGGAACATGAATATAAAATGTTCCTTTTTTGTGTACGACGTAGAATTTAATTGAAGTTTCCATCGTGTTTCAGGTACTATCACAGCAGCACAACTGCAGGCGGCGTTAGCGAAACAAAGAGCAGATCTGGAAGCAAAGTTCCGGCAAATGACGAAAGACATGACGGCCGCAGCTCCCCGCGTTCGAAAACTAGGTAGACGACAAGAATACCAGCGTGTGCGGAGCCAACCACTTCATATTAAACCCCAGTCAACCAAAAGACAATACGCCTCACAGCCACCAGGAAAACGAGATGGTCCACAGACAAGTCCACAAAAAGTGAAGTCAGCGAAATGACGTCAGTCCGCCATTTTGGAGATATCCGCTGAGCGATGACGTAGAGTTGTTAGTAAACAAATGTTGTCTGCTGAGACCAGTTGTTGGTCCTCCCGCTTAGTAAATTTGTGCCCGTCGTGCTCATTTTTAGGTTATGCTTTATTTACATTTAGTGAGAGTGGCTTCGCGATCTCCATAAAAAAAGAGAAATATAATTGACAGTATGTAGTTAATAGACCGTGTAGTGCGCTGTGCAGCGAAATAAGTTAAAACATGGATGTGCCACCACCCATTCCTAATTTGAATGCTGCGATTTTGGCTGCAGCTCAGATTCTCGAGGATCACATAAATGCACCAATTGCACCTGCCTTCAGTGATGAGAGCGACGATGATAACTCAGACAGTGGAGATGAAGATCTGCCTATTATGCTCGATACGGAAGAGGAAGAGCGTGTTCGAAACAAGCACTATGTGGTTAATGTTGTATACTACATGTCGGACTTGGATTTTCGAAGACACTTCCGCCTTAGCCGGAGTGGAGTAGAGGTAAAAAGAAGATGTTTTAATCGATTTCCATCTGTAAAGCGGCAACACAAAAACCTGTATCGTTTGCCGCAAGTAACCCTGCACTGTACCTAAAATTTGAGCTGAAACATCTTATCAGTAGGCTGCGGAGCAACCCTGAAAGTGATTTATATGAAGCAGCAGCCCATTGAGGCAATAGTTAGAGATCAGCCTAAATTCAAAATAATTTTCTGCATGTCATTATTCTTTAATGTGCAACTTTCATTTCTCTGATTGCAGGAGCTGTACATGGAATTGAAAGAAGACGAAATACATTCAGAAGGCAGGCTTTCAATACCATTCGAACATGCATTACTACTGTCTTTGTGGCTTCCTGCAACCCCCGAATCATTTAGAAGTGTAGCAGATCGGTTCGGCATTGACCGCGGCCATGCTCATGTCCTATGTCTGAGTATCTGTAAAAAAATGTATGATCGTCGTAACACTTGGATAAGACGGCCAAGAGGTATGAGGAAGCTGTCCGCTGTGTGCAGGATTTTGAAGAACGAGGCTTCTTGTGTAACGGAGGTCACTCAGCTACTGATTTGCCGTTTGCTCTGTATTTAGTCTTCAATAAGAATGTTTTCTTTATTAGTTTTTTTTTTTTTTTTTACTTTTCCTGCCAGTAGGTTTATACAGATTAAGAGTGAAAGGCTGTTATAGTGCGTTGCCGCTATTATTTCTTATAGCAACCACGCAGGAAGAAAAACATCTTCTAATAATCCAGCGACTTGGCCATAGAAAGGAGATGCCGAAATTCAACACCAAATCAGAATTTTGGATCTGAAATGTATCTAAACGTCATTCAAGTAGCCTAAGTGATGAGGTAAGAAATTAACAATTTATCTCGAATATTCACGTAAGAAACCGTCACAGTTCCATGAAAGGGTTGGGGGGGGGGGGGGGTGGAGCTTCAAGTGCAGGGCCCCCCGTGGTAAGCTCTGGTAACTATTTTTACTTTTCTTTTTCTCCTTTTTGAGACTGGAGTGTAAAAATAGGCTAAAGCCTGCACACAGTTTTCAAAAATATGTGTATTTATTTCAGTGAAAATATGCGATTTATTTCAGATTCAGTTTTACGTATAAAATCGTTCTTCTCCGAGAAAACCTTTTCATTATAACAAAATATTTTTCTCAATAGCATATACACTTGTGATTCATACCCAGGTCTTCTTCATAAGCATTGCCGCTGGCCACGAAAATTCCTGTCGCTGCTGTTCCTGCACCGGTAAGGTTAAACCGGACGCCAGGCGGCCGCGCGGCGCGACGACTTCATCCGCGGAGCGCGGGAGCGTTGTAAATACGCCAAAACGGACGAAATTTCAGCCCTTGGCGCCGCAAAACGTCGAAAACTACCCGGAATGAGTATACTCACACACCGTTTGACCAAATATCTCTGTTGGGTATTTAACTTTAATTTTAAGTCATTTTAGTAATATTTTTCTTGTTAGCATAAGTCATTGAATGTTGTGTCGTTGCCCCTCTCTTTTCTTGTAGCACTCTTTCTAAAAGGAATGAATGGGCCTTCTCTTTCTCTTTCAACTGAAATGAATAGCCTTCTGCACGCTTCCCCTTGCACGAATCACATGTCGCTATCCTTCTCGCTCCTCTCTCGCGTATGTATGTATCTATCTTTCTCTAATCTTCAACCCTCGGCGACTGTTATAGTGCGTTGCCGCTATTATTTCTTATAGCAACTACGCAGGAAGAAAAACATCTTCTAATAATCCAGAGACTTGGCCATAGAAAGAAGATGCCGAAATTCAACACCGAATCAGAATTTTGGATCTGAAATGTATCAAAACGTCATTCAAGTAGCCTCAGTGATGAGGTAAGAAATTAACAATTTATCTCGAATATTCACGTAAGAAACCGTCACAGTTCCATGAAAGTGTGGCGGCCAATCACCGCCTCTCCAGCGCGGCGCATCCCGCGCTCGCCCGTGATTGGCCGATACGGTCGCACCCCGAGGGTATAAGACCAGCGCCCCCGGCCACCTACGGCACTCGTGCTCAGTCCTCAAGTCAGTCAAGTCCAGTCTCACAAGCCACGCTGCTCCAGTCTTCGCTCGCTCCAGACGCCATCCACCCTGTCTCTCATCACCATCTAAAACGGCCCTTTTCAGGGCCATCACATCACTTGAGCACCCACAAAAGGGTTGGGGGGGGGGGGGTGGAGCTTCAAGTGCAGGGCCTCCCCGTGGTAAGCTCTGGTAACTATTTTTACTTTTCTTTTTCTCCTTTTTGAGACTGGAGTGTAAAAATAGGCTAAAGCCTGCACACAGTTTTCAAAAATATGTGTATTTATTTCAGTGAAAATATGCGATTTATTTCAGATTCAGTTTTACGTATGAAATCGTTCTTCTCCGAGAAAACCTTTTCATTATAACAAAATATTTTTCTCAATAGCATATACACTTGTGATTCATACCCAGGTCTTCTTCATAAGCATTGCCGCTGGCCACGAAAATTCCTGTCGCTGCTGTTCCTGCACCGGTAAGGTTAAACCGGACGCCAAGCGGCCGTGCGGCGCGACGACTTCATCCGCGGAGCGCGGGAGCGCCTTGCTTACGCTTTTATGGGTTAACCGTTGTAAATACGCCAAAACGGACGAAATTTCGGCCATTGCTTGGCGCCGCAAAACGTCGAAAACTACCCGGAATGAGTATACTCACACACCGTTTGACCAAATATCTCTGTTGGGTATTTAACTTTAATTTTAAGTCATTTTAGTAATATTTTTCTTGTTAGCATAAGTCATTGAATGTTGTGTCGTTGCCCCCTCTTTTTCTTGTAGCACTCTTTCTAAAAGGAATGAATGGGCCTTTCTCTTTCTCTTTCAACTGAAATGAATAGCCTTCTGCACGCTTCCCCTTGCACGAATCACATGTCGCTATCCTTCTCGCTCCTCTCTCGCGTATGTATGTATCTATCTTTCTCTAATCTTCAACCCTCGGCTCTGCATTTCTTCTCGATCTCACTACCTCATCCAACGTTGCTCTTTCTCTCTCTCTGTCTTCACCACCCCCGCTTGTCTTGAGGACTCCACTGCGCATGCGCGGCGCGAGATGCGGTGCATCCCTTGGAGTAAAATCAGTTGAGAGAGCCGCGTTAGTCCTCGTCATAGAATAATAACTAGCTGACGCTATTCATTTCTATGTCCTCGTCAGCTCTTCGCTCTGAATCAACCTCACGCTCTTGCGACTCCGTCAAATGCGGAAAACTTTCCCGTGACGTATATCTCTTGAGGCAAGGATACAAACATCGATTGTTTGTATTCCTCAAAATAAACTTCAGCTTCACCTGCATATCGATTGGTTCACTATCATTTTATCAAGTACGTCTCACCTGGGAGGACCTCAGCACAGAAGGCTTCGCGATACGACTTGTCGTGTTGACTTCTGGGCTGTCTCCCCTGATTTTTACTCTCTTATACGGTGAGAAAGTTCAATTTATATACGGTAATTTTACGACAAGAAATTAAGTTTTGACAATGTAGACATTCCTTTTTTTTCTATTTTAGATTCTACGTGCCTTTGAAAGAAATGTTTTAGCTGAAAGGGAGCAACATATATTAGAAGAACAACTATCAGTTAATGTTGCTGGCCTGTGCTCAACATTACTGCACCATTATATATATTTATATATTTACATTCATTTTATATACGGTGCGAGTGGCAGTTCGACACGATCCTCGTGTTGACACTCGTGCTGTTGAGAAATCTACTTAGTTTTTTACTAAGTTGGTCCCTCGGTAAACATCGAGAATTCGGCGACGGATTCTTCAATCTCGATGCATCCTGGAAGGGTGCCCGCGCGGCAATTTTTTCTTACAAATACGAGCAAATTGTGCGTTTTGCGTTCATGATACGACAAAATGGACGAAATTTCGGCCCAAACGACCCTAACTTTTGAAAATCTTTCGAAATTGATATGTCTGAAACCATGATATCTCCTACTGAAAATTTAGGCCTTAAGGCCACTATGGAATGGGAGGGGATCAATTTTATGCGGCGAAATTTCTTGTACGTCATATTGAGCCTATTTAACAACTTTTATTCAATGAGACCCGCTGCTCCCGCGAAATTCGATTTCTTCGCTCCACCCTACTCGGGCTGGTCATCAAGGACGTGCAGCCAAGAAGCGCCAAAATTGGCTACGGCAAAAGAAGAAAAGGAACTTCTTAAAGTTAGTCAAAACCTCCCAACGTGAAGGTGTCGGGATTTTATAAAATCTTCTTCTTTATCGCATTTTTTTCAATTGCCCTACATAATTAATTAATTAACCTAATTACTTCCCTCCCTCCCCCCCCCCAAAAAAAAATGTAACTTGTGTTAGCTAGTTATTGTTCTATGCCCTGGGAGACAACCTCCCCTATTTATCCTCCTCCTTATTTTTGGGCAGACTGACGATCGAGCGGCACTTGGCCGCTCCTCATCCCTTCTACCCTGAATCCAGCTTGTGTATGATCTTGTGCCTGTGTTTACGTTTCATCAGCCGTAGACATATCGTCTCATCTGTACAATTGGTCTCTTCTTTGCTTTCGCCTCATCTGGTCCATCCGTACGTGTCAGCACTGCATTTGCGACGCTTTTGTGCAAGCACTGCCGTTGCGACGCGTGTCAGCACTGCAGTTGCGACGCTTTTGTGTCAGCACTGTCCTTGCGACGCGTGTCAGCATTGCACTTGCGACGCCCTGTGTCTACACTTGCATTGCTTCCATCGCGCTGGAAGTTCAAGACACCAGACAACCGCGCGCGCTCCAGTGGGATGAGAATTCCCAGCCGCAGACTATGGAAGGCCGTTTGGGACAATACTCCCTGCCCTCGCAACTCTCTACTCCCCATTTGAAACTTCTCTCCTAGCGTATGTTACTCTATCTGCTGTCATTTTCCCTCTTATCTCTATCCATCTCTATCTGCGAGCAATCCCGGCAATATATGAATAAATGAATATTTATTAAATAATCATAAAATTGAATGCGGTGCTCAGGGCCGGATTTACCAATAGGCTATAGCCTAGGGCGCAACATTCTGAGGGGCGCAAAATTTTTGAGAATTTATTCAAAAACGTGACTCATTAAAAAATGTCTACGTTGCGGTTGACAAAATTTCCTTCGCGTGTCATAAGCACACGGCCACGGGGTACTAGCTACTACTCGGGCAAAGGCGCAACGAAAAGAATGGACTGATAAAACTCATGCGGTTCTGCTGGCGATGGCTAGTTCCGGCCCGCCGGGCATTTCTCTGGCCAGGCACCCTAGCCTAGCGCAGCCGATCCGGCGAGGCGGCTCACAACCGGAGATTTGATCCCTTTGGTCTCCGTCATAAAACACCAACTTATCAGTTATCTTGGCTCCGGTTCTTCACTCTGCGATATTTTGAGTCAGCAATGAGCTGACTTTGATAAAATTCTTTTTACATGACTAAATGGAGCTTATGTTTCTCAAGTCCCCAGCTTGTACGGGGCGCGGGTGGATCAGACTTAGTTGTCGTTGGATGTCCGTGGTGCCAAGTGAAAAGCCCACCGCCCCGCGCCGTGACCGTCAAAATGAGTTCTAAACCTAGTGGAAGCGAATTCAAAAAGAGAAGAGAGGCCCGGGCAAAAAATGAAGCCGAGGTTTTAAAGAAAGTGCCTAAAATTTCAGCTTTTTTTGGCAGTGATGATAAAAGCAAATGCGATCCCGTAACAGAAAAGCCCGATAACAGCGATCGCGACGTTCCTTTAACAGTTGATCCTGGTCCCAGCACACGTTTATCGGGTGATAACGAGAGTGACAGAGTAAAGAGTGTCGGAGACTCGGCGGAAAAACTCGAAAACTCGTGAAAATTTGCAGATTAGGGGTACTCGCAGCTTTAATTTAAGTAACAGTTTTTTTTTTAAAAATCTCACAAACAAGACGCTCAGGCGGACGACTTTCCAGCACTATTGTCAGTGGGTTTCATACCACCTCGAGGCGCACAATGAATTTGACAAAATAAGTTTCAAAATGTATTAGATTTTGCATACGAAAGATAACATTTATCAGAAGGCTTAAGATATGTTATTTCCAGCTGAAAACATTGTTTCAATGCAGCTACCATTGATAGGTATACTTTAGCAAGTAGGTAAGGCACCAGTTGCAGAATTATCGAGTTGTGGAACTCCAGATGATTCCTATTGAACCAATTTATGAGAAAGCTGTCAACCCTCTTGTCTGTGTAAAATTGGATTCTTCTTATCTTTAAAACATATCGAATGAGAGGAAAACAAGTGAGAGCTCCAAGGATGACCCTCGCAGTTCAAGTTAAATTCGGCAAGAAGACAGCAATTTTTGAGATAAGACAGTCTCCAAAGTGAGCCTCAAGAAGTGAAAAGGTCAAATTTTCCATGAGACAAAGAGTTTTTAGTTAACTCATGGATAGGTACATGAGTCATTTCTCAAGATTAAGGTTCTGGTCATCAACACTGTTCTTCTTTGATGCAATATGTTTTCATATGGTCTATTAGTTGGAACTTATTGTATCATGATATGGTGTGTTTCAGGAGGAAACTGTGAGTGCTCCTTAGAAGACGTTTTAATTTTTGTCACGGCTTGTGACACAATACCGCTCGGAGGATTTCAACATCGGCCCAGCATCAAGTTTGAAACGAATAGGAGGAACCCTAATCCGGATGCCAACACATGTTTCAATGAACTAACTTTACCCATTCAGACAACAGATTACGATGAATTTAAAGCATATGTTTGCCCTGTCTTCAAGCTTTGCAAAAATCTCAATAAGGCGTGATGGCATGATACTGTAACTGTAGAATTCACAACACTTTTTCATTCTTGTTTTCTCAGTTTCCAAAACTGACTTTATGTAGTTACCTTTTAGTTTTTGAGGTTCTTATTGTCACTTTTTTTTTATGATGGAACCCCCATTTGCCTCTGCACAGCTTTAAACATGAAAAAACAAGCTTCTTAAAGTTATAAACCAACCTCACAGGGCCTAGTAGTAAATTATAATAAATACCTAGGAACAACCAAACGTTATTAAGTGGAAGGCAAAGAGGGAGACTGAAATCGCGCACGGAAGGAGTAAATAGTAACGAAGGGGGAGTTCCAACAGAGGGAAGAGTTGCGAGGGACAGGGAGTATTGTCCCAAACGGCCTTCCATAGTAGACATTGACGTTGCCACTGCTGCTGTCGCCGACGACACGCGTTGAGTGTACCGGCTATTATTAGTCGACGGCATCGTACATGTGGGCAAAATGGACGCGGGAGTGGCCACGACATGTCAGACTCGCGAGTCGCGTGGTCGCGGATCACCCCAGTGACCTACCCTACGCGCCGCGTCGCACAGTGGATCGAGTCGATCAGAAAGGTCAGACAGGAAATTTTTTACTGGAACAGCAAATGATGTTTATTTCGTCACATTTCAAATTTTAAAGATTGCTCCGAGGAGAAAATTTCACGGGGAAACCAATGGAACCACTTCAAAAACCTCAAAGTTTTGTATCAACGCGGTTATGAGCTCATGAAGTTTCCACATTTTGTCCGACCCCTCCTATTGACTCGATCCACTGATTCGTTGGTAGAGGACGACTACCTACAGGGAACGCATGCCGTTCATCCTCTTCAGAAGGTTGATTGTTGTCTTTGATTGTAATGAATCGGGTATGAATTATTGTTTGTATAATTGTTTCGAAAAAGTGTATTGTGATATTTTGTGTTTTTTTTAAAATTAAATGTGTAAATAAGTGTTCTTCAAATTTCAACATCTCCGAAAGTTTCCTTTAGGGCTGGACACACGTTCAAAGTGGAGCTTTAAAGTGGTGAACGTTTAGTCAAGTGTTGATTGATGACCTTCAAAGGAGAGCGGCCCGCTCTCCTTTGAAGGTCATCGATGCTCTGCGGATCTCAACCAGAGACAAGAGACCCTCCACTAGTAACTTGGCTATGGTGGAAGCTTTTACTTTCGGGACTTCAGCATTCTACTGTTGACTTACCTACATGGTTGATGTTCAACAACGTGTTGGCAGTTTCGTTTTGCAAACAAGCCGAAAATGGCCGACGTTTGGGAAAGTTGTTTGGCTTATGACGTCATCCGAAGCTCATCATCGACCATGTAGGTAAGTCAACAGCCGAAAATATGGTGATGACTGTTGCTCGCTCATAATTGTCCATAAGGCATTGTTGAAACCCCGAAAGTAAAAGCTTCCACCTGTCGCTAGGAGGCCAGTGGAGGGTCTCTTGTCTCTGATCTCAACGTCCATCTAACCTCTCCAAGCGCGCGGCTATTACAACAATACTTTAAGTGCGTCTGCGTAGTGAAAAATTATGGAATTTAATCAGGTCATCGCAAAAGGTCCTGCCGTTTCGACTCTGAAAATTGTCAACCTAGTTAAAAACCCAGTCTCACTTGCTCCTGCAACAACCAATCCATCACCAGGACAGGTTATCGCACAAGGTACAAATCCTGCTGCTTCCAAAGTAAATCAGGTCATCGCAAAAGGTCCTGCTGTTTCGACTCTGAAACTTGTCAACCTAGTTAAAAACCCAGTCTCATTTGCTCCTGCAACAACCAATCCATCACCAAGACAGGTTATCGCACAAGGTACAAATCCTGCTGCTTCCAAAGCAAGGGTTATGAAAGTAATTATTCCGCCTAAACCTGTCAGTGACCCAGCCAAAAAAGTATTGCTAATAACGCCAGAGGGAAAAGAACCATGTAAAGCGACCAAGAAAACAGTTACGCAACCAGAAAGAGGAAATGGGCGAAATACTCCTGCACTCAATAAGGGAAAGCTGAATAATCTTTAACAAAATTCAGTTATGATGAAATTTTTAGGCGTACACACCGTAGAAATAATTGTAATACCTACTTCCTTGATACTGCTGTCTGAAAGTTTCTGAAACAGCTGCTCTCATTATGGAAAATCACAGATTACGTCTCATCTTTTATAGTTGCATCCTCTTTCATTAAGAAATGATCTTAAGGAACTTGCATACCTTTTAACCTTTTCGGAAAATGTTACAAAGAATATGGCATTTTCCCATGAATCTGGCAGAGCCTGTCTTATGGCAATGGCACCTCTGAAGTTATGACAAACTCATGTCCATCTTCTTTTTATTAACTCAGGAAATGTTTTAATCATAATTTTTTTTTTTACAGTTAAGGAAATTACAGCCAAATGGAATTCCCTTCGGACGCAATTCTTAGCGGAGCACAAAAAAGTCTTGGATTCCATGAGAACTGGCACAGGCAAAGATGAAGTCTATTATGTTAAATATAACACAAAAACGTAATTTCTTGAGGATTTGGCAACGCTTGTCGTTAAAGGGATTTCTGAACTTTTAAAGAAGCTTGGGTAACTAAAACATTGTATTACTAACCGGAAAAATCCAATGGATACAGTTGCCTGAAGTTGAAGCGCTCTCCTGAAAAGTTTAAATATGCGGATACGCAGCCTCGCTGAATAACTGCGTCCAATTAGAGATGTGTACTTAAAATTAAACTTAACAGAAAAGTTTAAACGTGCCACCCCATCCCTTGTCATATTGTAAATCTTTGATTTATGCACCCCCTCCTTTAAAAAAAAAAAAAAAAAAAAAAAAAAAAAAAACCGAGGGTTTTCTCTTTAAATAACAGTTTCTTCAAGAGCCAGTCCGTCGAGATTGCAACAGCACTCGCACCACTCCACTCCACTTTCCCTCCTCATATTAAACTTGTCATCTGGTTGTTCTTAACAAATTTCAGGTCCTCGTATTTCAAGAAGAATTAAAGTTTTTTAAATAAAGTATTCTCGTCAGATCTATTCATGATTAGTGATTTGAAGATGTATTTGTGCGGTAATTAATATATGAGGACTTATCTGTAACAATAGCTGATGTGAAAAATTACCTTTCCGAAACACATTCAAAAAACTGTTTTGGCATCGAGAAAATTTTGAGAAAATACTTGAGATGTGATTTTCGGGATCTGTATATTGTGCCAGAGCCAAACATTAAATTTTTGTGTGAACAAAACAGATTTTTAAGCGTGTTTCGAAAAGGTAATTTTTCACATCCGCTATTGTTACAGATAAGTTCTCATATGCTCTCTGGTGATATGTAAAATCCTGAAACGCGCCAGTAATGTAATTGTAAGCAAATAAACAATGACTTTAGAGTTTCCAGGGAGTTTTGGCTGAAAAAATCCAACCCGATGATTACTGAAGGATGCGCGTTGGGTTCTGTCAATGTTAAGGGTTTTATTCTCTTATCGCTCGCCAAAATGAAAAGCAAAATGCAACGGATTGTGCGTTACGGGATACTCAAATGCAAAACAAGCTGAAAATTAGCAAAAATCGAGAAACTGGTTATGTTCGTGTGCCAACAGCAATATAATAGCGTGATAAATTTTGGCAAGGAGAGGGAGGAAAAAACAAAATGAAAAAATGAGAGGGAGAAGAAAACCCTGTCAAAATATGTTATTAATGACGCTTTTGTACATGCTCACATGCAGTTCTTGAAATTTGCGAGGCAGATTAATTTAACGAAAAAGGGACAGAAGGCATGATTCGATTTTTGACATTTACGAGGCAGATCAGTTGAACGAAAAAGGGACAGAAGGCATGAATCGATTTTTGCTTTAATGATGCTGAATTTTCAAAACGCAAAAAAGCAGTGCGACAAAATTTTGATTAATTTTTTGCTTTTAAATGACTGAAAAATCATTTTCTTTCACAGCTCACCCGTCAACAATATTTTTTTCCTTTTCCTTCTCATCTGAACTTGCAATCATTACTTTGCATGTCCACTTTTTAAAACGTTTTTCGCTTCAGTTTTACGCCTTTAGGTAGTTACTTTACTTATTAATTTTTTTTAATTTTCTTCATAACCATTCTTATGTTTTATTTACACACCTACTTCCTTATTCCTCTTTTCTCCTTTCCTTAAATAAGCAGGGCATTGTTTATCATCTGATTCTCACTCGTATTATGTCTGCACACACATAGCCACTTATCCAATGAAGGCGGTTAGAATTGAAATTGAGAGTAGATAAAAACGCAAAAAAGGGGGGAAAGCAAAAGGAGTATAAAATATGAGAGTGAGAAATTAATGTAACCCAAAGTGACAATATACAAATAAAGCTTGGAAGGCATCAATCTCTCAAAAGTGCAAGATCAGATTCAGAGGAAGACTGCATGCACATACTGCCATCAAAGAATGAAGCAAGACCGTTAACTTAGCAGTGACCGTGCTAACTTCGTATTAACTACTTGGTAGTTACTACTTCGCAGTGACCGGTGTGCTCCGTCTCAAGAACCACCGTAGATACCAGCAGTGACCGTACTAACTTTACAGTGACCATTTTGTGGCTACTATTTCGCAGTGACCGGTGTGCTTCGACTCAGGAACCATCGTAGATACCAGCAGTGACCGTGCTAACTTTCCAGTAACCATTAAGTAGTTCCTACCCAGCAGTGACCGGTGTGCTTGGATTCTGAAAGCTCCGGCAGGAAATCCCCAGATCTTTTTGCAGTCTAGAGACTGTCCCAAGTTCCGCGGTCCGGTGATCGGTCAGATCTTTCGAAGGAAAACCAGACGCAAGTACAGTGGCGAGTACAGCAGCGTCTTACCTGTAACATTTCCCTTATTCGCGCCTTCAGAGAATTGTTCACACTGTTAACACGTTGAAAACCCGATACCAAGTATTACATTAATTCGTCACTCGTACGATGTAGGGGCGACGTTGCTGAAGGAGGACACGGCCCAACTTTGTGTTCTTGGATAAGTTGCTTGCGTGTGATTCATTTTACGAACGGAAACAACGTAGGCAGACAATAACAAATGGATACCTAAGAAGAGAAAAACTTACTTCTTTAATATTCCTGTTTTTTATGGCTACTGATGCTGAGTGATGATTGATTAACGCTGACAAGAAGGAAAAACGAAAAAAAATACTACTGAACGGAGGAGACAAAGTTCTTGAGCTCAATAATTATGAAGGGCGACAACTACCCTAAGGGGTCTGTGAGATCCGCGAAATTTTGTTCAAGATGGAGTAACTGGCATGTCGTACGGACAAATCTTGGAATTTGTGAGCGGCTAGCTTCTATACGCCTTATCATTTCAAGAACTGCAAGTAAGGATGATTTTGTAAGTAAAAACGTTGTTGCTTTGACAAAAAGTGAGGAATTGCCAATCAAATCATACCGAGTCAGTCTTCAACTAATGCTTTGTCATCAGGGCAGTGCACAACAGCCAAAGTAGGGAACTAAGCTCGAACTTGCAGTACTGACAATGAGCCAAAGGACAATTGACATTGAAATTGAATCGGGACGTGCGAAAACCGCTAATGTCCATTTTTCCAGTCTACAGTTTTTTTGAGTTGATGATACTAACCTTAGTCCCAAAACGAGTACCTCCATCACTTGCGTATGGTTGTATCTAATCAAAAAAACTGGAGACTGGAAAAATGGACATTACCGGTTTCCGCACGTCCCGATTCAATTAGACATGCATTACTGCGGTTTTTTTTCTTTTTTTTTCCCCTCTCTAAATAGATATTGTTACTTTTTCGAAAAGTAACTTAAAGGATACAACTTAGGCGCTGCCCTCCGCTATCACCTTCCGTTTTTCTGTAGGATTGATAAAGATTACACCTACATGCATGCACTGAAAAAAACGCATTGGATCTAGAGTCCCGACTCTTGAAAACATCGACAAGAAAAAAATACTCATGATTCAATCAGATTTTTGCTGAAATCAAAAGGAAATCCGCTCAAATTAAGAGGCTTGGTTCTTGATTTAAGCAAAAATCCGATTGAATCAAGAGTATTTTTTCTTGTCGATGTTTTTAAGAGTCCGAACTCTAGATCCAATGAGTTTTTTTTCCAGTGTGGTTACCTAAAATGATAATTTCTTGTGTTATTCCTGTAATCTTTGCTTTGTGAGGTTATATTTATATTTACTTTCATTTCCACCTGTTAGCTTCTTCAATCAATTATGCACGCTCTCTCGCTGACTTACTATTTTTAAACTATGTTTTTTAATATTTCAACTTCCTGTGCGCTTGCAGTTTTAGTAGCTTACTGCCAGTAGTTTTGCCTTGCCTATGACTTTCGCTTTTTGTAGTGTTGCTTTGATAATGACCATAAGGGTCGAAAAGCTTCGCCAATGATTTAATAAAATAGTATTATCAAAATAACACCTTGGCTTTGTGGTTTTTCACATTCAAACCTATCCAATCTTAACTGGTGTTGCAGTGATTCTCATCACTATGTTCAAATAAAATGATAAGAAAACGCCGTCGAGTTGCCAAAAGACGGCTCTTGCGGGTTGACAAAGGCCCGGACGAAAACGTGTTCTCCATTGTTGATCAATCCGCCGCGAGACTCCTCGGACAAGATTGATTCGACACCAAGACGGCAAAGGGGGCCCCCTAATCGTTCTGTAATGAGGCCTGAACTTTCTTTCCCCGGTTACACGCGAGGGAACACCCGGCGCACAGTGGATCGAGTCAATAGGAAAGGTCGGACATAATTTGGAAACTTTCAACGCTTATAACTCCGTTTATACAAAACTTGGAGGTTCTAGAAGTGTTTCTATTGGTTTCCTCGTAAAATTTTCTTCAAAAAGCACCCTTTGGAATTTTAAATAGGACGAAATAAACATCAAAATTTGCAGTTTTAGTAAAAAATTTCATGTCCGACCTTTCTGATTGAATCGGTCCACTGTGCGGCGCGTCGCAGGGCTCCTTCAGTTGCTTCTCTGCAACTATTTTTCATCCTCCGCCCCGGGTATGCTCGACTGGGAGGCTGGGGATGGAGTGGAGGAGGCTCGTGTATATTGTTTCTTTTGACGGCGTTTGAAGACCTGTCTCACGCTTCGGTGCTGAGAAAAAGCTGCCAAAGCCAGCCTCCGAGAATTTCCACGGGCAACATGAGACGCATGGTTGCCGAAAGTCGGTCAACTTCGATTTTAAGCTTACACTGCCGTGCTAAGGAAGAACGCCGTATCAGTCTATAGACGTTGCCAAGTTTCCTCCGATAGAAACCAAATTTACTGAGAAAATGCGGCGCGTATTATTTTCTAAAATTGTTAGACAATTCGTCGCTCCTCTGACGTAAGGGCGTATCTCGATTTTCACGTGAACCCTGTTGTCCATATAACTCCATGTTTTCCAGGGCTCATGTCAGAATCGAGATAAGCCCTTACGTCAGAGAGACGACGAATTTTGTGCGCAATTCAATCTGAAATATCTGAAAATTTCGAGGGAAAATATGCATGAATGTTGTCAAAAATACACGTTTCATCGAGGGAAATTTGATAACTCTCGAATGTTCATACGGCGTTTTTCCCTAGTGCGGCAGTACAGATGGTGTACGCGTCTTCCCAATGCGACGCTTTTGACACGTGATATGGATTACATTTTGCAATAAGGAGCCATTCTTTCTGGCTTTCCCGTGAAAGAACCAGGGGCGGACTGGGTACAAAATCGTTGGTTGGGCGAAGCTAGCGCAGGGGCCCCAGTGGGGGGTCCGGGGAGCCTCGCTTATTAAATCCGGGCAGAATTTTCAATCTAGACGAAACTGGAACAACTACAGTGCCTGGGACTACCCAAAAAGTATTTGCACCGACCAACACAAAACAAGTTAGTCAGATTACTAGTGCGGAGAGAGGCGCAGGCGTTCTGGGTACAACTTGCTGTATCATCAATGCTGCTGGCCACTATCTTCCTCCTGCTATGATTTTCCCACGTGTAAACTTTGTTAAACACATACTTAAAAATGGCATCCCGAATACTTTGGGTTTGGCTGAGAGGAGTGGGTCAAAGCACCTCTCTGCAAAGAAAATCCAATGCATAGATGCGTTGTTTCTCAAATGAGCCATAAATAGTGGTTCCTTGTTGCAAAATGTGGTTTGGCAAATGCAAAATTGTTTTGGTGGATCACCTACATCTGTTTTAATTATCTGTTGCCTCAATGTTTTTGACCCCCCCCCCCTTTTAATTTTATCACTATTAAAACTTAAAACCCCAATCTCGGCACATAGGCCACAAAATCGTGAATTGAGTACAAAATGCGGCGACTGCTATATTTCCAACCTTCAGTGTTACTGCAACGTTACTGAGCTGGATGTTTAAGCTTCGATTTAACTTGGATTGGAAATACACGCAGTTCAGAACAGTCGTCTCCTTATTTCTTTGCTCTGTGCTGTGCCTCCAGATCGAGAGGGCTTAATCATAAAGGCAAGGGTGGCTGTTACGGAATGTAATTTCCATGGTTACCATCTTTTCTATCTTGCCCTCTGTACATGATCTCTCTGTGTATGATCTTGTCTCCGTTTTCGTAAATCCCAGTTTACTTGCTGTATTTGATCAATTATCATTCCAATTACGCCTCATTGTAAAGTAAGATTGTTCTGTGCCCCTCTATATTATTAAATGCTTCTTGCAGTATGATTTGGGTCTCCAAATTCTTCTTTCCTAAGGTTCGTTTCTGTCACTTTTCCTTTATTCTTGTTTTTTGCCTAACCTCTATTTTCTGTGAGAAAATGCGTAACAGTGGCTAAAACCCATTATCATATTTATCAACTGAATTTCTGCTCAAATATTAGTGCTTTGGGATAATCCTGAGAAGTGTGTGGAGGTCGCTGACAGGAGCACTAACGAGATGCCGCACAATAAATCATTCCTAAAAATTTTTACGTGAAACGAGCGTTTTTCGGCTGAAAAAACTGCCAACCAGAGACGTGTGCCTAAAAATAGTCTCGCGAGACGAGGAAATTTCCCGTATGACTTGCCAAACCTCGCTGGTGCCAGTATTAGCATTACACTTGGAGAGGAGTTGGTGGGCATTACATGTCTGAGACACACGGACATCTCGGATGCTTCCTCAACGGTAATCGATGAACATTCTTACGACTAATTGTAGGAACGCCATCATAACGATAGCCACTGATTTGTTTCCGTTAAAAATGAACAAGGGTTTTCAAAAACCGTTCATTCAAAAAGCCAAGGTTAAGCTCCCAGTCTAATTGATTTGAATCCTTCTTGTAACGCTGCCCGTGAATCTGGACGGAAAGACCCCTAAGGAAACAGTAGAGAAAGAACCATTTAATAAAGTTTGATTCGAACAACACCATTTTAATTTTAGTTTTGAAGTATAACCAAGGTGATGTAATGATCGCTAGGTACGCTAGGTAATATTGACTCTCTCGTAATTAAGACTATTTGTATGATGTGCCTTGATGTGTGTTATTAAGTTTAGGACGAAAGTGTAATAACTGTGGTATATTTATGTATTAATGACTGTACTCTGAAGATGGCGAAATGCTGAAAGGTCCTAAATAAATTAATAAAAAACGATCATTACATCACCTTGGTTATACTTCAAAACTAAAAGAACCATTTCCTTCGCTGCCTCCTTCTTCAGAGTCTTAGGCGTTATAGAACGTTTTGATCCTGCATATTGTTTCCAGTATGGTACCCATCGTCGTTCGTTTTTGGAATAGACGTCCCTTTGAAAAAACATGTGTTTCGACGAAATTATCGAGTTCTTTATCAGTTTTTTTTTTTTTTTTTTTTTTTTTTTTTTTTTTTTTTTTTTGTGTTGCAGACATTCAGGAAGTTAAGATGGTATAGTTTAGTATAGATGGATAAGTTAATGAAGATGACGTTCATGGCAGCCAAAAAGATGTCCGGAAATTTAAATTATATAAATCGGGGCAACCGTGCAGGATTTCGTCCCGAAAACTTCATTTCCGTATTTTTCGAGGCAAATGTAACATTGACGTGTTATTACACTTGGAGAGGAGTTGGTGGGCATTACATGTCTGAGACACACGAACACCTCGGATGCTTCCTGAACGGTAATAAATGAACATTCTTACAACTAATTGTGGGGACGCCATCACAACAATAGCCACTGATTTGTTCTTCACATTGATGGACATGGGTTATCCATTAGATTCAACCCTCCCGTGGCTTTTCATTCCGTTTTAAATGAACGAGGGTTTTCAAAAACCGTTCATTCAAAAATCCAAGGTTAAGCTCCCAGTCTAATTGATTTGAATCCTTCTCGTAACGCTACCCGTGAATCTGGACGGAAAGACCCCCTATGCCATTCTACGCGAGATACAAAGGAAAGAATAATTAGATCAAAAAAGTTCCTTTAAAAAGGGAACTGTTTTACGATTATTCATCAGTAAGAACGGATAGAATATTTCTTAGGGTTCTGAAGGTATTAATTGAAACCACCAAAAACCCTAAAAAAATATATTCGGGTTAAAGTTTGGTCGTAGAAATTGATGTATTACTTCATTTTAATAGGAAAAAAAAAAAAAAACTTTTCCTTCCACTTATCCAAGGAGGTTGATTGAACTGAAATAGGCAAAAACCCCTGTTGAATTCTCAGGGTGTTTAAGGCTTCCTGGCACTTCTTTGAATGGTCAATGCCTACTGCATATCTGGAGGCAAAAAAGCTACAAAAAATGTCAAAAACATAAATGTAAAGAGAAGGATAAACTCGAATGCGGCCAAGAAGTCCGCCAATTGATGTCGCCTGTGCAGCATCCGGGGAGGCCTGCACTCCAACAATCACATTTTTTACGACGTTCGTCCCAAGCATGTTCCGATATCTATTAGAATCCTACCATTGAACGGCCCAATTTAATACATGACTCCTCCTTCCACCTGCCAAATGAGGTTATTAATGCCTTTGATGTCGATTTCGACGATTGTGAGATAGATGGTGTTCTGATGAAAACGCATGTACCATACAATGTATTTGGTCAGGAAGATGCAACTATTGTAGAAATACGGATACTCACACAAAAATTTGACGAAGTAACGCCTTGCATTTTTTATGAGCTAGAAGAGCGTATCATAAAAATGCAATATGTAGCAAAGCCTGGAAAACTTGATTCATGGCCCATATCAGATGCGAGGGAAAGATATTGTATTCTCCCTTTTGAGGAACACAAAATGGCTCCTCCAGTTGTGCACACAACTTAATTATCGCAGCGTCATGGGGTTTCGACGATTGTGAGATAGATGGTGTTCTGATGAAAACGCATGTACCATACAATGTATTTGGTCTAGAAGATGAAACTATGTAGAAATACGGATAATCACACAAAAATTTGACGAAGTAACGCCTTGCAATTTTTACGAGATAGAAAAGCGTATCATAAAAATGCAATATGTAGCAAAACCTGGAAAACTTGATTCATGGCCCGTATCAGATGTGAAGGAAAGATATTGTATTCTCCCTTTTTAGGAACATAAAATGGTTCTTCCAGTTTTGCACACAACTTAATTATCGAAGTGTCATGGGGTTTCCACGATTGTGAGATAGATAGTGTTCTGATGAAAACGCATGCACCATACAATGTATTTGGTCTGGAAGATGAAACTATTGTAGAAATACGGATAATCACACAAAAATTTGACGAAGTAACGCCTTGCAATTTTTACGAGATAGAAAAGCGTATCATAAAAATGCAATATGTAGCAAAACCTGGAAAACTTGATTCATGGCCCGTATCAGATGTGAAGGAAAGATATTGTATTCTCTCTTTTGAGGAACATAAAATGGCGCTTCCAGTTTTGCACACAATTTAATTATCGCAGCGTCATGGGGAGTACCACTTATGGGTTCACCAAAAGGAGCGTCACGTAACGACTTGTAGTTTGTACTTAGATGAAAGACCGTTTGGGAATGACCGCGGTGCTAGGATTAAGTATAGAGATTTAAGATCGCTCACAGGGCGAAAGTATGCCTCGGCACTAGAACCATTTAATTTTGGTTTAAGAAAAAAATTGTGAACCCAAAATACCGATTTTGAGGTTTACAAATCCCTCGAATGTACTTAAAATCAAAAACTCGGTCGAGGACTGATCAGTGACCACTCCTGAGCTCTCCCTTCGTTATCGAATCAAATCGTTTTTCCTTCAATTCTGATTCCCGCAACAAGCGAGACTCGCGTGGACCTTTTCATACACCAACACCAGGCGTACACAGTAGGATTTTTTCAGTGAGGAGGGCACGTTCACTTTCCTCTTTAAAATTAGAGATTTTGTCAGAACTTGTCTTGAGTGTCAACAAAACAAAATCTCTAAAATTAAACACTCTGTACCAATGGTTCCTGTCCTGGCGTCAAAAACCACAGAACTAGTATTCGTTGATCTGTGCAATCCGCTCCCTAGATATTTTGGAAACTTTTCTCATATTATGGTATGCCTTAATACGAAATACATTCGACTAATTCCATTACATAATGCAACAGCTGTAGTTGCTACACGCCAATTTTTGACGAAATTTGTGAATGAAGAAGGTAAGCCAGAAAGAGTTATTAGTGTCCATGGTTCATCCTTCCGCTCACGGTATTGACACAGCAAGCTTCAGGAACTACGACATTTAACCAGGCCACCCTGCTGTTTATCACCCACAGTCTATTCCGGTTGAACGGTACATGTGCACCCAAGGGACGTTTGTCCGCATTTATCGCCACCAAAATCACCGAAACTGGATATAATATCTAAAACTTTTTGAGTCTTGCTTTAACTCAAGCGTAGGCGAGAGCACCGGTTTCAGACCGATTGAAATTATGAAAGCGTTGTCTCCCCGTAACATCTTGGAACAGTTTGTCCTATTCCCTGTGTGCGAGGGAACTCTGACCCAAGCTGAAGAAATTTCACTGGTCCACGAAGACCAGGATGCTTAAAAAGTCTAAAACCAGGTAAAGCCTTGTTTCAAAGAGGACTGATGTTTTACCAGAAGTGATCATAAGGCTGCCCAAGATTCTGGTTTGATCATTGACCTCAAACTTTCAATCTCGACGGATTACACCCGCAGAGAACGTCTACATGAGGAAGGACTACAGTAGATATCGGTTAATACGAAATATCGGCTAATACGACGGATTTCGTTTTCCCCGGCGAAACTCCATGAGAGGGCATGTAAGTATGTATCGGTTAATACGACAACGGTTAATACGACAACGGTTAATACGACATATCGGCTAATACGACGGATTTTTTCGTCGATTTGACACTCAGGCATCGCTTAAACGACCGACAACTGATTATCAAGCGCTAAATGCTACCCGAGATCAAAGTTGACACGGAGACGGTGGCATGCGGTGCAGTGTTTACAACTTTTCTGTTTAGGGGTAGAACTTATGCTTTTAAAGGTGAAAAATGCTCAAGTGGGAAAAAGTCTTAAGTTAGATTAACAGTTTGAGTTTGTGCTAATATGAGCGGAACTTCCAAAAAAAAATTACTTGTGATAGGGAAAGCAAAAAAACCACGTTGCTTCAAAAAAGTAAAAAAACCGCTACCCGTTAATTATGAAAACAATAAAAAAGCTTGGATGACCTCCGAAATTTTTGAAAAACTGCTTAGAGATTGGGATAAAAGTTAAAAAGAAAAAAGAAAAAGGTTCTCCTTCTAGTAGACAATTGTTCTGCACGCCCACATATGGACAACCTTGAGTGCATCAGGTTGAGTAATCCTAGTCTCTAGGGTGAATAGGAATACAGTCGAAGTTACGTTGGACTCATGGTTAGAAGCCAACAGCTTCGTAGCAAATTTCCAATCTCGTAACACTCTTTTCAGGTGCTATATCCCGAAATTCAAATTGCTAACGAAAGGAGTAATCAAAGACATCCCTATAGATTTCTCGGAGGAGGAGCTATACAATACTATAGAATCCTCACTCCAAATCTATAACATCAAGCGCATGTTCAAATTTGATACAGAGAGGAACGAAAGAATTCCTATCCCTATGATAACTGCTACGTTCATAGGAAGCACAGTCCCGGACTATGTAATGTTCGACCATTATAAAGCAGACGTCAGATAATACATCAAATCAGTTACTCAGTGCAACAACTGCCTGAAATATGGCTATTTCAGTAAATTCTGCAGAGGAAGAAAGGCATGCAGACAATGCGGATCCAATTTCCACCCACAGTCTATTGAGAAATTTCCGGTCTTGTACGAACGGAGAAATCTATCTTCTTGACAGTTTTCTAATTTTCTATCAACCCCATCTTTAGTGCAGCGTAAGACTTTCATTTGTCTTGACACTTGCTTTGAATGTGATCTTTATGCCAAAAGCCAAGAAGTCTTCAAAATCTTGCAGACGGCGACATTCCAAACGTTATATTGATCGCTTCTTTTCTTGCTATCAACGTAATCCCGTTTGGCGTCCTCAGCGTTTTCTGCCAATTAACTTTGTGTACTCTGAAACATTATTTCCTGATTCATCTTTACAAACCGTTTCTCCAGAGCACAAGTCGGCTAGAACCATGCAAGACAACAGCAGAACTCGTTCCACAGAATGGGTCTTTTATGAAGACGAGGAAGAATTCGTTCCAGTAATGGCTAACAACAGTCAGACTATAGACCCACAGTCTATTCCGGTTGAACGGTACATGTGCACCCAAGGGGCGTTTGTCCGCATTTATCGCCACCAAAATCACCGAAACTGGATATGATACCTAAAATTCTTTGAGTCTTGCTATAACTCTAGCGTAAGCGAGAGCACCGGTTTCAGACCGATTGAAATTATGAAAGCGTTGTCTCCCCGTAACATCTTGGAACAGTTTGTCCTATTCCCTGTGTGCGAGGGAACTCTGACCCACGCTGAAGAGATTTCACTGGTCCACGAAAACCAGGATGCTTAAAAAGTTTAAAACCAGGAAAAGCCTTGTTTCAAAGACGAATGATTTTAAAAGGAAAGGACTACAACTAATTTTATGGTTGATCTCATTCATAATTTGCGTTTTTGGAATCTGACGGTGGCATTTTGAATGGTAGAAATCAACGAGAGGATTGCGGAAGAGTTGAGGCGCTCGGATAATGTAAACAAACTTATTCCGCGGGATTGGAAGAAAGCGTGGTTCTTGTCAACTCTTGTGATGTGAAGTGATCTTGGATACTTGATATTTAATTTCGTTTTTGTATCGTGTAAATAGTGCATGTAGGTTCAATTGGGTAACCACGTGTTCATGTTATTTTTTATCGTCTTCAGATGAATTCCTGAGGGGAAAAAATGATCGGTTACAGGTATGATGTGGGTTATGTGGCCCAGTTAACGTTAAAGATTCTCGCGATTCTCGTGTGGAAACATCGGTCGTTACGCAGTTCGTTCGGTCGTGTTAGAAAAATCTTTTTGGTGAAAAATGAGTTGGTCCGATTTCGATTCGGATAATGAGATAACAAACTCCAATGATTTCGATGTGCATGATCTAGCACTCTACGTTCTGTTCGTGATTATGGTCTTAGTGCTAAGCGCGATGATGATACATCAAAAGTGCAACAAGCTGAAAAGGAGGACCCAGAACATATAAAGACGCTTTGCTGAGTACCAAGCTTCCCGGTGTTAAAAATTGTGCGTGCGCGAACTCTAACAAAACGAAAATAATATAAAACCTTCAGGTTCGTTTACAGGTATGTTGCGAATCAAATCTTTTCGAAGATCTCCCATGGGTGGACTAACTCATCTACTATGCAAATGGCATGTAATGAAAAATCTGAGAGATAATCTGAGATTGAAGGTTTCTCGTGATTTGTATGATGAAATGTGGTCAGAAATGAAAGTGATCATGAATGCCAAAGAGGAAAGTGAATTCCTAAAACTCAAAAAAAGGCTTCATAAAAAAATATGAGAATAATAAGGATGCAGAGCAGTATCTGGCCTACCTAGATTCGTACTATTGGGGCAGAGCCTAAAAATGGTGCAAGTGCTACCGTAATTTCCCTCATGGAAACGTCAACACAAAAGGCCATCTTGAGTCTTTCCACATAAGACTCAAAACTAATTTTCTTGGAAGACTAGCTAACAAAAGATTAGATGATCTGATTAGTTTACTGTATGAAATAGCATGGTATGATGAGCAGACGCGTTGTAATGAGGTCATGACAGGATTTGCTGTACAACCGCTCCAAATAGAAAGACACCGAAAAGGTCTGCTTTTAGAGAATGATGTTCTTCGAGAGCAAAGTCCTGAAAGTGGGCTATGGGAAGTAAAGGAAGGAAGCTGCAACGGTACATATTTCATCTCCAGAAATACTGAGAAGTTGTTCTCTTAGAATTAGCCTGTACGCTAATGCCCCCTACGTGAGAATTGATGACCAACTCGTTATGCACGCTCCTCTTTGTTTACCTATGCTGTTATCATTATCACTGCTCAGAAATGTGTACGGGTAAATCGATGGAGATTGTGTCAATTATGCTTCAATTTTTATTACTATCCTGTTTTGCTGTACCTGCTGTTTGTCTCTTGTGTTTTGTAAGTGTATTATATTTTTCTAATATGTAACCTAGAAATGTATTTTTCAGGTAACGCTCTGAAGATGGGACCGAGTTCCTGAAGTGCATTAGCACCTGAAAAATAAACTTTTAAAAAAAGGTATGCATCTTTGGCTCACGTTTTTATCACTTATCAATCGTATTTTATGACGTTAGGCCCGGCGAGAGGACCATAACCCAAGGTTGCTGGAACAGAAAATGCGCCGACGTATACTACAACCCTACGATTGAGATAGAAATATTGACTCTTGCAAGCATGATCTTTATTTCACAAAGTGCACCAAATCAGCATGCCACAATCTGTGTGCTCACCTTTTTGCTGTGGCTGCCCAGACATCCATCCTCTTTGCAAGCACGTGCACAAATTGCAGTTAGTCCTCTGCAGAAACTTACCAGCCACATCTTTCCGCGAAGATTTCAACAATTTTCCAAATGCACAGACTGCAATGACTGAGTGTAATGATCAGGACGTTAACATCGAAACCCCGAGGAGTCTTCCTCTTCCGTTGAAATAAAAAAAGAATTACGTGGGAAAAGCTAGAAGGTCATTTTCTCTTCCTCAACAATTCATGGCTGATGGCCCAGAAAATGTCTCTGAGCATCAGCACCGTAGAGTGGAGACCTCTTAGTCGCTGCCGCAAAAAAAATCTGTGGATTTCGAAACCGAACACCAGAGGAAGACCGTAATGTCTTTGCAAAGCTATTTTTGGTAGGTAAAATTAAGCCGGCCGTGTTGCTAGCCGCAACAGCCTATCGAGGTGATATTCTACACTCTGTTGAGGAGTCATCTGAACTTGGAAATAGTTTGAATACGAAAATAAAAGCATTCTTAACATTGTTAAATACAGAGTGGGTACGCCTAACGTCTACTGCCAGCCAGGAGCGCCGAAGAAGTGTTTTCGAAAATTTCTTGTAGACTGTCAAATTTGTTGTACCAACTATATTATGTCTCAATTGTTGGCCGGTGCCAAATCCTTTAAAGAGCACTCTAGGTTGGCTCTGAAGACCCCCCCCCCCCCAATCGCCCGACAATCGCCCTGAAAATCGCCCCGAAAATAACCCCGAAAATCGCCCACTGGCGATGGGGGCGATTTTTCCATGCCATCCTATATCACTAGGAGTATAGATCTCCTCGGACCACTACACACTCGTGGTGTCAGGTGTTGGTTCGGGTAGCCTTATCGACTTGGATGTTAGACCGTATATTTCGTGGACAGTGCGTTCTTTATTCGGCGCTCAATGTGTTATTACTCTGGAGCTCGCTCCTATCGTGGTGGTTTTCTTTGTGGCGGCGCGGCACTCGCACTCAGCAGTGCGCGTGGCGTGCTGACGCGCCCGCTCGACGCAATTCCGACTTCGGCCGCTAGTTGCAGTTCGATCGCTCGGTTCCCTATCGCAAAGCTGCAAACCAGCCTGGTGGGGAGTCGGCGATCGACTATAAATAGTGGCCGGAGCATAGGCCGGGCACCAGTATTTGATCAAGATTTGTAGAAGACCAACCAGTCGTAGTCATCGGCCCGTCCCGTAAGCACCAGGGCTGAGACCCGAACCTCCGCGGCTCAGACCCGTACTACCATCACGCCCCGGACGCGTACACCAAACTCGGCTCAGACCCGAACCCCCCCCCCCCCCTCCCCATCTCATAGCCACTCTCAGACCTTAGGCCTGTTCATATATATGTGTATGTGAAGCCAATAATTGAAATAGTATAAATAAATATGTGTCAATGAAGCCCTCATAGTTCATCCTTTATCCAAACCACAAAAACCACCCTCCTTACATCTTCCATAGCGTGGATTTTTTTCCATAGGATTCACAAAGGACATTTATTTCTGCGTTTCCAGTGAATCATTGGAAGAGTATATGATCGAGGTTGAGTACCCGACAACAGAAAAGACTCTCTAGACTTATTTCAATAAAAACATTAGCGCCCCGCCCAACAAGTGCATTGCACAAATTCATTTACGAGTGAAATTCGATGAGAAACAAAAAGGGTTGTTCTGCGTTGCAGACTGGAACTTCTAGAATTCCAAAAAAATTACATTAGTTGTTAACGAAGACGATGCCTTTCTTGACCCTATCATTGACAGAGCCAGTACCTTCTGGGGTTAAAATATCTAGTATGTAGTGTATAATGCTGTGCGAACTCCTCAAGTTAGGTTAATTATTTCGGACAGGTATGGACATATTTTGGGCTTAATGGCATCGATTTCGGTTAAAATTTGCTGTGCTGTCTCATTTTGATAACATATTTTCAAAATAACGGCACGAGAGCCCCGCTTTTCAAAGCCAGGATGTCTTCAAAAGCCCTAAATTTGGACCAGGAAGGGGGGGGGGTCCCCCGGCCCCTTCAAAGGAGGTGTCTCCCTTGAGGGGGCGTGCCCCTCTCCTCCATGGTAGGCCAACGGAAACCTCAGTACTGTACACCGTATTCCTCGATGGTGAAAACCACTTTTTCCGGCTTTCTCAACCGCACTTTGGTAGCAGGAACCGAGAAATATGGTAGCTCGGGGCGAGGAATTCGGTAGTAGCTACCGAGGATGTGCGGTAGTGTGAACCGAAACGTTGAACCGAACGAACCGTGAAACATGTTCAATATCGACCGTACTATACTGTTGAATATTGTATAGATTTTAATGATTTTTATTCTCACTTTTTTGCAGTTCAGGCAACTCGGTGGTGGACGGTTGTATCCAAGCCCCCCCCCCCCCCCCCTCTCTCTCTCTCGCACTCCTGCCGGGACATCAGCGTCCCTGCAGCTCCACTTAACTCACCCCCACTCTGGCCTTGACTGGAGTGCGCATGCGCCTCGCGCCGAGGCACTAGCCCTTGGACGCGCCGGGCCCACCCTTGGCCCGTGAGTTCCCGTCGTCACCCTGATATAAAAACCCTCGAATAAATTGATGAAAGCTATACACCTGCCTCCAGCATTCAATCGATTATCGATCCACCTCTACAGGTCCGATACTCCTCGAAGCATCCAGCACAAATCTCAGCACGCTGCTTGGTGCGCTGACTCTCGAGTAAAGTATCGCAGCCCGAACCCAGCACGCCTGCGGGTGCGCTGATAATTCGCGCTGATCGAACATAGGAACCGGGCGAAAATCCAACGGGGGTTTTTTCTCGACTCAATTTCTCACCGTTGAGTGCGATCCCTTGATTTTCGGTCGGATCCTCAAACATATACGATACGTGCTACCGCACTGCGGTTCTCTTGACCGTACTTTTTATTCAGCGATAGTGACGTCAGAGTCGAGGCGCGGGAAAGCACCAGTCTCAAATCACGTTTGAACTTTCGGAGCTTTTTCTTCATGTTCCCGTCGTCTGAATTTTTTGTAAAAAATACTTTCATGATCAGAACGCCTCCAAGTTTTAGAAACTGTACTTAAAAAAATGCATGCAACAATGCACTCTGTCCAAATTCGCTGAAAACTGACCAGAAGCCGATCAACCTGTTGAAGAAGCTGATGATGAATGCTCACCTATCGTGGATGAGAATGAGCTTCTAACTGATGACTATTCTGTGGACTCAGTATAGAATATGTGTATCCCAGTGACGGGAGTTCTAAGCGTTTTCTGCACGAGCCTAGACGGGTCTTGTCGCATTTCGAGAAGCAACATTGTTGATTTTCTTGTAATTTTTGAGCCTGAGCTAGGAGGAGCTACCTAAAATTGTCCTTATATCCGGATTTTTCAGAAAAGCAAAATTTTGATGTTTCACAACGAAGTTGGGGTCATTTTTTCAGTTAGCGGCATTTTAAATAAGTTACTTAGCACTCTCTCTGATAACAAGGTTTTTTTGGCTCAACAAATATTTCTGACCATGCACCCGATGCAAATCTTATCCATTCGTCTTCGCCCTAAAAGAGGGGAACAACATTTGTATCTGAACGTCCAAATAGTCCTAATTCTCTGTACTTTCTACTGTCGAGTTTGTCGAGAAATTCGATTTTTTCGCTCCACCCTAACGCAGATACACCCCGCAAAAGCGAAGCAAGAAACGATCCGAACAAGCTCGCGCGGCGGTCATTAATACGAACTCGGGTCGCGGAAATGAATAGTACAAAAAATGAATTACTGCGCCGGGACGTGATTCAGAGGCGGGATAACGGCGTGACGGACTGGATCGGCGTCGAGGGGCGCATAAAACAGGGGTTGAGGGTAACGAGGGGGAGGGGGGTTGTTTCGGGACCGAATTGAGACGTATCGTGTGATGCGGGGTCGTGTCGTGTCATCGAGGGATTCGAGGGCACGAGAGCTGCGTCCCGCAATGGTTACATCGTTTTAACCTGTCGTTGCGCAGGCTTTGTTTTGATGTTCAAGAATTTCAAGAATCGTCGCGTCAGGATCATGAACTATAACATGAAGAGAAACGACTTCGACGTGTTGATACCCAAAGTAAGGGTCATGGCTTATTTTTAACGCTACATTAATAAAGAATGGCGGTAGCCACCCCGGTCAAGTAAAATGATACATTTCAAAATCAAATTCTATATCATTTTATTGAGCTTCATACGCGCGCAAATCGTCGTCCCTCCGACGTAAGGGCGTATCTCGATTCTCACATGAGCCCCAGAGAGCATGGATTTATATGTAAAACAGGGCTCACGTGGAAATTGAGTTACGCCCTTGCGTCAGAGGAGCGACGCTAACGCAGCCGGGAAACAAGTGCCACGCTTCACTGTGCCCAAAAATGAAACTTCTGATAGGGCGCAAAAATTCCTCCAAATTTTCCAAATTCCCATCAATGGAGGAACACTGGAAAAAAACACATTGGAACTAGAGTCCAGACTCTTGAAAACATTGACAAGAAAAAGGACTCTTGATTCAATCAGATCTAAGCTAAAATCAAAAGGAAATCCCCTCAAATTAAGAGGCTTGAATCTTGATTTAAGCTTAAATCTGATTGAATCAAGAGTATTTTTTCTTGCCGATGTTTTTAAGAGTCTGGACTCTAGTTCCAATGTGGTTTTTTTTTTCCAGTGTTCCTACATTGATGGGACTTTGGACCCCATCCACCCCAAAGACTTCATTTCTAACCCCAACTAGACACGCAGGATGTTTCGAATTCAATTATATGGAATAAAAGTATCATTTTTTACTGGCAGCACTTCCGTAAACCTCTCCCACTGAAATCGGGAATATAATGTCCCTCAGAAAAAGGTAGGGGAATATGTTCGAAATGAATCCCTATGATGTGGCACCCGACGAGGTTTATGAAGCCGAGGATGGTGTTTTTCACTTAATAAGTGGTGACACTATTTCTAAGCGATCCTTTAAGTCAACGGACTCACTGTTAACGTTTTTTAGTGAAAAAAGTGTGAAGACTCAAGTGACACTTTACTTTGAGCGCAACAATCTTTTCCAACAAACCATCGCATTTTTCAAAAGTGGAGAGTTGAAAAGGAATTGCAAATTGTTGATAAAATTTAATGAGGAAGACGGTTTTGATGTAGGAGGTGTCACTCGTGAATCCCTTGATGAACTAATGCACAAAATTAGAGCTAACAACAATTTATTCGAGGGAGAAATTCACCGAAGCTTGAAATATTCTCAGAAGCTATATTGTCAAGCAGAGTTTTACTACTATGTAGGTCAAGTCATAGTCCTTTCTTTGTTAAAAGGAGGACCTGGTCCACACTGCTATTCGCCTGTGTTGTACAAGTTACTCACTTCACTTATGATAGTGTCCTCACATGGTACCAAGTGTACCGTGAGTCTTCCTGTGATTTTTTTGACCTTTTCTGCACTGAGTTCATGAAATATTTCTGGAAAAAAGGGCTACAGAATAAACTACGCTCTGCTATCTTAGCTCCCTCTACAAGTGCCCCTACTCCAGGGAAGTATTCCGATTACTTCTTGGATGTTGGCCAAGTATCGTGATTCCCCAACCCTTGATTTGTCTGTTGTAATCCCAGATATTAGTGCTCATTACCCAGATGAAGTTCAAACAGCATTAGCACAGAATAACTGCGACAGTCCTGACACAGTACTGTCTACTCTTCAAATTTATGATCAATCAATCAAATCAAAACAAACTGTAAAATTTAGTCGAGTGCCCATAAAGTTCAATAAACTGAGCTGGTTACTTTTAATGTTTCAAGGAACGATGTGGATTGATACAGAGATAAGAAGTTGACTGAAGTTTCGATCTCCAAAAAAAGATGTAGTATGCAAGGACCACCAAATGTTTGTGTCCTGCCGGTAACACCACCGAAACACAGGTAATCGGAACACAAAATGTTTGATGTATGATTTCATCATGGGGTGATGGAGAACGGAAGCGGAGCATTGCAAGGCTACGTGAAGCTCCAGGAATTTACTGATTAGAGTCCGGCCCCGCTGGGGCTGGTAATGCTTCTTCAAGTTGGTCGGTGGTTGTTTTCGCCATGCTCGACCATGTCCTTTACTCAATGAATACTCATACCTCGTTCATGATTTGAGTGTTTTTGTGGCCACGACACAAAAGACATTTAAAAAACCAGTGTATCTGACAATACTATTAATGCATCAATAGTGTCGATCTCTATCGATATCTGGTGCGCGCGCACGTGTTTGGTACCAGCCAGATCCGAATACCTTAGCCTCGGCCGATTGCAAATGATCCCGATGTGCTAAGTTTAAGCCTTAAAATGAGGCGCGAATACAGTATTTAGGTGACACTTCAAATGCAATTAAATAATGATCATTCTAGGTAATAACTATCCCAGACGGACAAACGTAGAAAAAAAGACAACTGATATAACAAAACGCTCAACTTGAATAAAATCAAAATACCAAGATGATGTAGAAGAAGTGTGTATTAAGGACATCAAAGAGCGTAATCCAAAATCATGGCATACAGAGGAACGGTGGTCAAAATATCACACGCGAATTCTTACCTTAAATCAAGTAGAGAGGGGTATGTGGTTCCTTTATTAATTTCAGAAAATGAAGCGCTTATTAAGTTTCCAGGTTTGATGTAGTTGCACAGCATAGAACACAAATACGGGGGGAATCGAGCATAAAGGTCCAATAGTACTAATTTTAGTACTAAAATAAGTGAACCAAATTTGGCGAGCTGTATGTTTGAACACACGTATGAGTAGGGCATAGGAAATAATGATCAATTCAAGGAAAAATGAAATGGAGTGTTAACTTACAAAAGCAACACAAATTTTTTAAAATTCCAATGAGTTAAGTATGAAAAAATAGATTTTTATTTATTTTTTGAAAAATCACCCGTTTGAATTTCGTTTTTTCTTTTTCCACCGTGTGAAAAGTCTCCGTATCGCGAAATTTCGTGAAATGTGCATTATTGTGTCAAATGTTAGGTTAATCGTGAGATAGGCGCCGAAAACAGTTTCTAATGGATATGTGAAGGCAGACAGTCGTAATTTGCACAAGTTAACCCTCAGAGTGGTCGCGTTGATTCCTTCAACTCCTCAGACAGGCTGGAGCCCAAGGTCCAGCATGTAAATTAGATAAGGTTAGTACTTACTCATTGTTACCCGGATCATATGTTCATTTAATGGGTGATCATCTAGTAAAGGGTATATTCATTCAACAACTTACATTTTGGTCACATCTTCATTCAAGAATTCAGTGTTAATCATGGATCTATTCGAGCTCACCTGCAACAAACACGAAAACAGGCCATTAAAAAAAATACACACACACGCAAAAAAGAAAAACATAGATTCATAATTGGACCGCATTCAACAGAAAGGAACCAAGCCACATCGGCTGTTGCCACATTTACCTGAGGTATTTAATTTTCTACAGGAGAACATTCGTGCGAATTTTTTTGAAAATTTTAGAGGATCTGCCTTGTAACATGCAGAAAATTCACTGAAATTTTCAAACAAATCCGCTTCACCGTTTTCATGTAATAAATTAAATTGCCCGGTTAAATTTGGCAATAGCTGATGTGGCTTGGTTCCTTTCTGCTTAACGCGGTTCAATTACTATAGAATCAGAGAATTTCAATGGAAGAGCAAGTTTGCGTCGAAATAGTTTCCCATGAATAAATCTAGACTTTTTAGGGCTCTAGAAGTTAAATTTAATTATTCGTCAATTGAGAAAATGATTTAAAGTTATGGTGCATTCAATGATTCTCAAAAAAGGAGCATGAAGTGGTGTTCAAGCTGAGGTGGGTAAGAGAGAGGGTTTAGTTTGGCAAGTGAATAGCTCCATTAAAGACACTTTGTGCAGAAAACTGCAGGTGCATCTAAGGCAAATTTCAAAGTTCCTGCATAGTGAATGCATCCGCGACGATCGAACAACAAAAGAGAGCAGGCGCGATCGTAAAACAGTCGTAAAAAGAGCTCTTATGTGGCGCTTTAATAGTGCAACGCAAATGTTTCATTTAGTTATCTACTAACGCGTGCTATATTTTTAGCTACCGAAAAGTCTTTTATTTCTATATTATTGAGATCACAACTATCTCGCTCAATTGAACGTTACTGGTGAGAAAAAATATTGAAGAGTTTCTTCAGTATAATTGCTTGGTCAGATTATACTGGCGCCCTTCCATCCTGAAATGAGGGCCGCGCCCCCTGCGATTTCCGGAGCTGAATCCTTCCATTCCACGTACAATGTGGAATTTAACCACGCGTGCCTTTTCGTTCACGTCGTCACGCGTGCTGTATCCGAAATCTAAGCAGAAAGCTACACTAAAAGTGCGTCCATAAACAGAAGTTCAGTAAATCCAACCAAAAAATCTACTAAGATGGCCGCGAACTAACGCTGCAGCATTGGAATGAACATCGATCAGGTGCACGAACCACAGAAGGCCGTCTGGTGTCTCGGACACCTCCAAAAAAACGTCTATACGCATCAAGGGCAAACAGTTTAATAACTGATTTTGACGGATTTTTACTTGACTTCGACAAAGCGGGCTCTTTACACCAGTAGCTTCAATGCAATTTCATGTTCTCCGATCTGAACCGCTTCAGACATCAATATCTGCATGAAAGTAAGCAACGTTGTCCTTTTTTATGAATTAAAATCATTATTTGACTAGGTCACAGTGGCATTATTTTACGAAAAATAAAATATTGAAATTTCACGTGAATCAAGAAATGTCAGAAAGTTATGAAAGATATTGAAAAATATCGGTTCCTTTTTATGTTCCGCACAATGTAAAAATTGTGAATTTTTTCTATTTTTGTGTGTTTGAGTGTGAGTTGCATGCTCTAGCCCCTGAAATAAATGAATGAAAACTATGCGGTCAAAATTGCAATAATGACAAAGGGAAACCAATAAGGCCACCGTGGAGGCTACTTCAATATTAATCTTCCATCGTATTATTGCTAAGGCGCAATGATACAACTATTCGTACTCTTCGGAATGCGGAGGGTATCACGCCACAATTGAAGGCGTTTTCAAAACTACCAACACTCAACAGAGAGATTCTAGTGTCGCATAAATAGGGTGTCTACTAAAACTGGCTGACAAATATTAAGTACTTTTACAGTACTTTTTAGTACCTTTCCAAAAAATTCAGTATATTCATTCAGTTTTAAAAAAGAGACAGTTGTGGCCGCAATTCAAAGCTTACAAAAATTAAGGTATTTAATAAATAAATATAAATAAATGAAATATTTCACAGCCTCGTGAAATTTCACTGAAATTTCCAATCTTCAATTTCTTTCTTACATTTCATGCTACCCTGAACTAGCATTCAGTCACTCGCCCAAAAAAAGTCATTTTCCTCTCGCCCGACACCCAAAACGCCCGGCATTCGCCCTCACTCGCCCAAAGCGGCATTGCCCTCTCGCTAAACAGGCACTCTATTGCGGACTTGAGTGAAAAGCACTCGAGACTTTACCGCGAGATTTCAAGAGTGCACGTATTTTCTCAGAAATCGGGTAGTTTCATTCCACCGAACGACGTTCAATTCCGTCCGATTATTTTCCCGGAAAGGTGTTACAGGGTTGCCACAGAATTAAGAAAATTAATTTCCCTGACACATTTCGGTGAAATTCCCTGACAATTGAAAAAATGCCGGATCGTCAAAAATACATAATGAAACGTAGTTTTGGGGCAACATGTGTTGTACGAAACGTCAGATCCATTCTAGAAAACAAATAAAGGTGCTTATCCATTTTCCTTCGACATTTTCGTCATTTTCCCTGACATTCCTCGGTATTCCCTGACCGTGGCCAGAGTGTCTACTAAAACAGGCTATGGTCAAAAATAAGTACTTTTACAGTAATTTTTCAGTACATTCTCAAGCAATTCAGTATACCTCCTCCAACAGAAAAATTCCGTACTTTTTCAGTACCTTCATTTGACGAAATTCGAAAAATTTCAAAAGTTTGAAATTGCGACAAAAATGACAAAAATTTTAAAAAAATTCCTGAAGTTTTTCCGGAATTTCCGTACTTTTTCAGTACTTCCGGACCGCCTTTGAAAAATCAGTACTATTTCCGGACTTGTAGACACCCTGGTGGCAACCCTGGGTGTGCAGCAATGTGTCGGAGCGGTTATCCACTTTTCCCTGAAATTTTGGTCATTTTCCCTGACACTTCCGGGTTTTCCTTGACTTTTTAAAATTCCCCGACATTTCCCGGCATTCCCTGACCGTGGCAACCCTGGGTGCGATGCAATGTGTCGGGGTGGTGTATGTGGAGGCGCCCGGAATGCGGAGACGGGCGTAAATATTGATCGCGGGTTTATGAGAGGTGAGAGGCGGGCTTTCAACTTTCAACGCCGGCCGGCTTTTTATTAATTCGCGAGACAAAGGACGGGAGTCCCGTTAAAAGGAAAAAGAACCTGTTGAAACTCCGCACAGTGGGACGAGTCCATCAGAGAAGTCGGACACTATATTTTCGACAAATTTTGATGTTCATTTCGTCGTATTTTGAACATCAAGGAGGTGCTTCCAGAGGAGAATTTCACAAGGAAACCAATGGAACCACTTTGAGAATCTCAAAATTGTGTAAAAACGGAGTTATAAGCTTTTAAAGTTTTCAAATTTTGTCCGACCTCTGCTATTGACTCGATCCACTGTGCTCCGCCGCACTGGCCAGCTTCATCTCCATTATGAATGGCATTCTTCCGCACCCGCTATTCCTCTTTTACGCGCCCGTCAACTTATTAAACATGGTCTCGGTTCATCGAACCGCACAGGTGTAAGTTCTCGACGTCTGCCCAACCGGTTTTTTCACGGTAGTTGATGCCATTAGCCATTAGCGCGTGTCGAAATAACCACTGGATAGTTTATTTATACTCCGGAGTGCGATATCAAAGACAGAATTTTGTCGTGCTTAGGAAAAACGCCGTATGTACTTTCAAGAGTGGCCACAGTACCCGGGATAAAACATACATTTTTGAGGAAAGTCATGCATACGTTTTCTTGACATTTTCATATATTTAGATTAAATTGCAGACAAAAGTGTCCCAATAAGTAGGAAACAAATGTCAAACTTTTCCCAATAAATTCTTTTTTCAACGGAGAAGATATGGCAACGGCTGAGGGCTCAAACTGCCGCGGTGCTAAGGAAAAACGCCGTATGAGCCTTCAGACGTTGCCAAATTTCCTTCGATAAAACCAAAATTACTGGGAAATGTGAATATTTGTTTCCCAAAATTTTCAGGCAATTTTGTACGCAACTTAAAATAAAATATCTGAAAGTTTCAAGAAAAAATGTGCATGAATGTCAACAAAGTACATATTTTATAGGGAGAAATGTGGCAACTCTCGAATGTTCATACAGCGTTTTTCCTTAGCATAGGACTCTGGAGGGGTGGAGTGTGAGAAAAGTACCATGATTGCGCGTACAGCACACCTGTACATTTAAGTAAAATCCTAGTTCGTTTTGAAAACCACCCCACTCAATGAACGGAATAGAAATCCACGATTTTGTCATATCGCCGCAAAGAGACCGGAAAAAACGAGTATTTTGCTCCTCCAACCACGGCGTCCCTCCAGCGAGGAACGTGGAAAAACCCTCTGGAGGATCAACATCCACTGGACGGCGCACCCATAAAAGCTGGCGCCGACACACTAAAAGTGGGTTTATATCTACTTAGGGATACGCAACATGACAATTTACTTACGCCTAGCGTTTGTGCGCCCGTTGATGGTTTCAGGCGAGGGTCGTGAATTTTTAGTCCGCATCGATGCAGCCTCTCGAAACGCTCTCCCGATAAACCCCCCGCACCACCGATGGACCCAAGATATGCATAAAAACTTGAAGTGATATCGAACAGGCGGCAATTCCAGTTTCTGGAGCAGCGCTGCCGCCCAGTATGAGGAAAACGACAGATCCATCTCAGACTCCACTGTTCTCTGGGGCGCCTTGTATCCGATTCCACACTGGAAAAAAAAAAAAACAGTGGATCTAGAGTCCAGACTCTTAAAAACATCGACAAGAAAAAATACTCTTGATTTAATCAGATTTAAGCTTAAATCAAGAACCAAGCCTCTTAATTTGAGCGGATTTCCTTTTGATTTAAGCTTAAATTTGATTGAATCAAGAGTCTTTTTTTTGTCTATGTTTTAAGGGGTCTGGACTCTAGATCCAATGTGTTTTTTTTTTTCCAGTGCAAGCAAATGCTTCATTGCAGAAATGCTGTATTATCATGCTTCAAATTTTCCGAATCTCCGTGAAGGGACCGAGAATTCTTTACCAATGTGAATGCTGCATTAATAAATACAACCATTTGCGGAATAGAAAATCTATAAAAGTCGATAAGGCATACGGAGTCATCGGGGTATCTACTAAAACTGGCTGGCTAAAGTTAAATACTAAATAGTACTTTTTCAGTACCTTCCTAAAAAAATCTTTATCTCATGAGTAGACAAATTCAGTGCTTTTTCGGAACCTTTAGGTTGATTGTTGATTTGAGTTCCTATTCTTTAGTTATATTTCTTACAGCTTGTTTATTCTGAATGCTTCTATAAAAATGATCCATTAGCTAGAAACGATCCGAGCTTGGGCAAACTTCGACTAAGCGGGCAAAATTGCAACAGCGGCAAAGAAAAACCGATAAGGCCAACCGCGAAGGCTACTTCAATATTAATCTTCCATCGCATTATTGCTAAGGCGCAATGATACAACTATTCGTGCTCTCCGGAATGCGGGAGGTATCACGCCACAATTGAAGGCGTTTTCAAAACTACCAACTTCCCACAGAGGTATTCTAGTGTCGCATAAATAGGGTGTCTACCAAAACTGGCTGACAAATACGAAGTACTTTTACAGTGCTTTTTAGTACCTTCCCAAAAAATTCAGTATATTCATTCAGTTTTAAAAAAGGGGCATTTGTGGCCGCAATTCAAAGCTTACAAAAAATAAGTTATTTTTTCACCACTGGATCCAAACTAAAATGATCTTGAAGTAAGGAGAGAGGTCGTATATTTGGTCAAGAAATTCTAGTTTGGAAGTCCTTAAATAAAGGTCACTGATGCTGAAAAGTTTAGAATCGATAAGAATTGGACAAATCAGCCTAACTGGACGCATTTTTACCAAACAGAGAAATGTGCAGGAGGGTAAGATGAGGTGTGCTCGTTAGAGATCGGGCCACAAGAGTGAATCGGAATGATAAAGCGCCAGTGATGTAGAGATTCCGGTTGAATCCATCCAATGGGCCTGTTGCATGCAAGAGATACAGCCGTGCGAATAGACTTTTTAGAGGTTAAATGACACGAAAATTACGATGGTCACATTAAAAAAGTCTGAAATACACTCCTTACTGCGCAATTTGTGTTGTTAGGAACGTGCTTTTTCAAATTTCCCGCGTCTGGGGGCAGTCTTCTAACGGAAACAATTAACGGCAACTCGCGGCTATTTCCGGTCAACTAAAACTGACAACATAACCTAAAAATCGGAGCTCGTGACATAGTGAAATGAAATGTAGAAGGATTGCGTTGGATATTTAAAAGTTGATCGATTTGATACCGCATAAAGCGTATATGGACCACTATAGGAGATCACGTTGGGTTTGTAAACAAACTGAAGGAAAAAATAACAACAACAACAACAACAACAACAACGACTCGGCAACTTCCGGAAATCACCGAGCCCGCCGTTTGCTCGTTTCCGGTGATTAGAAAACTGCCCCCAGACGCGGGAAATTTAAAAAAGCGCGTTCCTAACAACGCAAATTGCGCAGTAAGGAGTGTATTTCAGACTTTTTTAATGTGACCATCGTAATTTTCGTGTCATTTAACCTCTAAGAAGTCTATTCGCGCGGCTGTATCTCTTGCATGCAACAGGCCCATTGTGAAACTCGAAATGAAATTAAAAATGGCCTGACTGAGCGTTGCTCTTGGAAAATCGCAATTTTCATGCCGATCACCATGTCGTTGGTATGCGGCAACAGAGAGTGAATCTGTCATCAATTTGTCGCATTCCGTGTTGGCCGAGCTTTGAAGTCGGGCTACCGCCGCCGTTCTTCTGGGTTACTGTGCCGTGCCGTTCCTTGCCTCTCGTTTTGACTGCCGAAACGCCGGCGCACGGCGAATCGAGTGAATGAGTGAGGTCGGACAACATTTGGAAACTTTAAACGCTCATAACTCCGTTTATACAAAAATCTGATATGTTCTGCAAGTGGTTCCATTGGTTTTCTCGTAAAATTTTCTTCCAGGATCACCCCCAGAACTTTAAAATGTGACAAAATAAACGTCAACATTTGCAGTTTTTGTCAAAAATTTCATGTCCAACCTCTCTAATTGACTCAATCAACTGTGCGGCGACCGACACGTTGCCAACTAGAGGTGTACCGAACCACCAATAACAATAACAGACACCAAAGTGAATACAGGCTTTGAAATATTAGTCGTAGACATGAGAAACATCGACTATTCGTGTATGTATTTACACCCAAAATCGACGCATCTCCATTTCGTAGGTTTATTGAATGGCATTTACGATGGGGTGTTTATTGTCCAGCCCCCATTATGACAATAAAAATTTAGAAGTTGGATGCTCCTGTAACCGCGAAAACTGATTTCCTTGCCTAAAATCTTTGCCAGACTCAAAAGTTGCACACATTCAGGTAGTTTGTATGATGAGACACGTTATGATTTGGCTGCGACTGCGATGTCAAATGTCAACCTACCTACGACATTGGAATGAAAGCAATGGTGCTTTGAGAAAGCGAGCAGATAGAGATTCTCAGCGGTGTGAGAGACACGAATAAAATTTTCCAAATAAAATGCTTCAGTTGGGAAAGCAAGAATCTAAATGAATCCGGGGCTAAAAATTTGAGATCTTAAAGAGATACTACTAGGATTTTTCATCTCAACTGGATTTCTAAACTTTCCCGGTTATAAGTAAATATTCCTCCTACTATCTATCAACCTACAAATGGACCGCGCTAAACAGGAAGGAACCAAGCCACACCAGCTATTGCCAAATTTGACACGGAAATTTTATTTTTTTACGAGAGAACGTTTGTGCGGATTTCTTTGAAAGTTTCAAGGAATTATCTTCGTATTATGGAGAAAATTCACTGAAATTTGCACAAAAATCCGCACAACCGTTTGCATGTACAAAATTGAAATTCCCGATTAAATTTGGCAATAGCTGATGTGGCTTGGTTCCTTTCTGTTTAACGCATTCCAAATATCACTCTATGTATCAACTACTTGATTCAATCAGATTTAAGCTTAAAGCAAGAACCAAGCCTCTTAATTTGAGCGGAGATCCTTTTGATTTAAGCTTAAATCTGATTGAATCAAGAGTCCCCCGCCCAACACGGAAATATTTTAAAAATATTGCTGAAATATTGTCAAAAACATTTTAACAATATTTTAACAATATCGAAATAATATTGCTGCAATAGTTTGTTGTCCGCCCCCCTGACAATATTGCAGCAATATTGTCAAGGTAATATTGATAATATATTTTAAAAATATTTACTTGCGATGAGGTTATCATATTCCATATCCGTGTGCGCGCACTCTAGGAGACGTCTTTGGTACTAATTTTCTTTCTAATGTACACATGCGTCCAGGTTGTGGATCGTAGAGTTGTTACTGACCTTAAAATCCGCGCCGTCCTAGTCGGGATTAGAACCCACGCCTCGGGGTGGAGTTGATATCCGAAGTCCAGTACTTTACCACCAGACCAGCCAGGCTTGATGTAGATGGGCCCGTAAATTCAATCTCTTAACTATCGCAGGCCTCTGAGTCCGTAATATGTTTGTTTATTGACGGATTCTTATAATATTTTACCAGAATTTATTATTTATTATTTATTTATTATTTTTTATTTCATCCTGTAATTTGTGTTTCAAATTCTTTATTAATTGTACTCAACATATTCCTATTCATGTATTACAAATTTTCGTTTTTTTTAACTCTCTCTCATTTTTTTCTTTACCAAATTACTGTTTTTTATAATTGCGTCTTTTTCCAGTTTTAATTATTTGAGCTTTTTCCTAGTTTGAATTTATGTCGATGTATTTATGTTATGTTATTTATTTTTTTCCCTTCTTTTTGTCTTTTCTTCCCCCCCCCCCTTCTTTTTTCTAGCGATTGATTTTAGTAAGTTCCGCAAAATAATTGGTAAACAGAGCAAAACCATACGCTAATTTGGCAAACATTTTGAAAATCTAGCAAAAATTTTAGCCATAATAGCATAAACTAGTAATGTTAATTTCGCAAAAGTATAGTGCCATTTTCGCACAATAAAATTACCACTTTTGCAAATTGTTTTGTCGTTCTCGCCACGAGGGTGGGCATTTTAGCAAAAAAAGCAAATTGCAGAAATCGCAAACCATTTTTTGCCATTTTAGCAATTAATTTTTAAATATTACAAAAATATTTATAAAATATTTTTAACATAATATTAAACAAATATTTTTAAACTAATATTTCTAAAATAATTTTAAAATATTTTGTAAATATATTTTACAAACTGTTTTAAAAGTAATTACATAAATATATTTTGTAAATATATTTAAAACATTTTTATAAATATATTGTTACAATATTGTCATGAAATATTTTAGCAATATTGTCAACATATTTCTGCAGTGTATTTAAGGAAATATTTACATGACAATATTGTTTCAATATTGACAATATTGCTGCAATATTGCTGCAATATTTCGTGTTGGGCGGGCCATCTTTTTGTCAATGTTTTCAAGAGTCTGGACTCTAGATCCAATGTGTTTTTATAGATAAAACAGAAGAAATAGGAGAAGAAGGAACACTTTCATGATTTTGTATCTTCTAAGAAACCCACGACTAACATTAGCGCGAGCGTCCCTGCGTGTAAATCACAAGTGCGCTATGACTGTGCGATAAAAATAAAAATAGACTCGCGCGGTCTATTCGATTAAATTCCAGGGACCATCTCACACGCGCGCAAGACTAAACATAACCGAGAGCAAAAATTTTTCAACAATGCGAAGTGCCACCGTGCAGTGGAGGCGGGTCGCGACGCGCCTGCACGATGAGCGAATGAAATGTTGCGTAATGAGAAGATTCATTCATAAGTTGAGATTCGAGCTGCGCGCTGGTGAGTTGGTCGACGACGGTCGCACGAAACACGAATCAAAGTTCCGACCCAAGAGACGCGTTGGAATGATGATCAACTCTCTTGCCACCAGCCGGCCAGCCAGTAGGGCTCTGACTCATTCCTTCCCATCTTTGCCGAATTTCAGCTATCAGGCGGATACAGTATAATCCAGAAGGCACTACGGGTAAAGGCTTAAAACATAAAAACTACGCCACTACTTGAAATTTTGCGACGGGGAGTTCAAGACTTTTTACTAGACATACTATGTGGAAGTAAATTAGGATGCATGTATTGTGGTTAGGCTGATACTGGTTAATTAATACTTAGAAAACTGTAGGTGCAGGAGAGAAAGCGAGAGAGATTAAAGAAGAAGAAAATAACCCTAATTCAGGAGAAAAATTTGCTTGGCAAAGAAAATACAAAAATGTTGAGATGTACAAATAACATGCACCTAATTATTAGGTATAACCTGTTGACAAACAAACACTCAGACGAGCCACTACACCCGTCATGTTGACTCCTGACAAAAATGACTCCAAATTGTGTTTACTCCGCGGGCTCTCAAGAGGAGTATTCCCATTTCACCGTTGGTGTATCACACCTCTCGACATCCACTTGGCAGTCTTCTCACTTCATTGATTGAAGTGTGACGCCGTTTTTCAGCAATAGTGGTAGAAAAATCTTCTCTCTTCTTCATAAACACTTCTAAGTGTCACGCGTTTGATAGAACAAGGGAATAATTATACTCAATATGAAAAAGGAAGGTTTAAGATCGCTCCAGATCGAATGGATTAGGGTGATGCAACTACATTGACTCGGGAGCAATGCGGTATTGCCTAGATGAAAAGCCAAAGGCACTTTGTCTGCTTCAGAACGGCTGACATTGGGTTCAGTTCAACTGGATATGATGAGAGGGATCGCTCAGCATTCATTGCATTATAATGATGCGACTATTTCAACTCCGGAGTAATGCGGTATTGCCTATACGAATATTTGAAGGATTTTTGATATCCGAGAAGTCCTGGATTTAATGTTCCGTGGTCACAGGGAAGATTTTTGCGTTGAACGAAGAATGTCTCGTTCCTGACCGCGCAATTTTGACCGTATCCAAAAACAGGGCTTGACGCACCCTTGTTGAGAATGATATCGAACACAAAAATGTCTGAGAGTCGGATTGGGAAAGTGGAAAGTACACGGAGAAAAAACCTCGTGCGTGGGACCTGAAATTGAGGTCATATGGATCTCTGAAGTTTTTGGATCACGTATCTAAAAACTTGAGGTCGAGCTGCCGAAGTTCGGGTCAGACATCTGAAGTACTTCGATATATACCGCAGGGTTCGGGTCACACATCTGAAGTACTCCGGTGCATACCGAAGTACATCGATGTCTGACCCAAACTTCGGCAGCTCGATCTTAAGTTTTCGGATGCGTGATCAGAAAACTTCGGAGATCCATATGACCTCAACTTCGGATCCCATGTACGAAGTTTTTTTCTCCGTGTACGGAGAAACGCACTGAAATTCAGCAAAAATGGTAATATAATGAAATTTGTAGAGACATCTCATACTATTTTTTAAGTTCATCGAGAAAATCCTGAATATCTGTGCAGATTCGCGGAAAATCCGCATTTTTTCAGTGTGTCCATGTCTCCATGATACTCCTGTACGGTTACAATGGAGATGTTGCATGTGTGAGGGATTTGCGATTTGACCATTGATTCTTATGTAAAAGTTTGCGAGAAACACGATGGTGCCACTGGTTTTCCCTGAAATCATCTCCCAAGCTCAAAAAAAGCTCTCAAAGTGAGGCCAAAATGGAGGGGATATCCCACCCTACCCTGAGAGTCCACCTCTACATCAAAACAAACTCTCCATGCAAAGATAGGGAGCTAATACATTGATAGGGCTGCCACTTTTATTTGGGGACTCCAAAACTGAAAACACGGCATCACTGCTAATGTATTTGCTCCCTATCTTTGCATGGAGAGTTTGTTTTGATGTAGAGGTGGACTCTCAGGGTAGGGTGGGATATCCCCTCCATTTTGGCCTCACTTTGAGAGCTTTTTTTGACCTTGGGAAATGATTTCAGAGAAAACCAGTGGCACCATCGTGTTTCTCGCAAACTTTTACATAAGAATCAATGGTCAAATCGCAAATCCCTCACACATGCAACAACTCCATTTCGGGGCATTTGAGTAAACGAGGAGGGGTAAGCTATGGATCCGAGGCTGGGAGCAACGAAAGTGGGGCATTTATTCGGCTGCGAATTCGCTCTCTTGTCGAACACGGCGGGACAGGCGACCTTGCCCGACGGCCGCGGCGTTATAAATCGCAGTTCGGCGCTCGCGCGTTTGTTGAGCTTGAATCTCTCCCGCCTCGTTCCCCGCCCGCGGTTCGCGCTTTGCCAAATTCCCCCTCGAACGCACCCACTCATGACGGCTCCACACACTGATTTGCGCCTTCTGAGTTCACTTGCGGCCGAATTCATCGCCGTTCCTTGGCTTAGGGGGCTTGATACGGTTTACATGGTGATTAAGGGAGGTTTAAAGGAATGGAGAATTCGCATGCAAATTTTTTGTTGCTTCATCTGAAAGTGCTTAAAGAGCTGATTTCACTGTATTTTTTATAATTTGTTCTGATATAGGAAATAGTATAAAAAAAGATTTAAAAGTGAGAATATGCACCGGCTACTGATGTCATCTGGCAGCATTTCCCATTTAAACACTTGTATTTTAGCAGATTAGATGATTTCATCACATCTTCTCCGCAATAATTGTTCAATTCATGAACCGAGGGTATCCTCGTGTTCAGTTCACTCAGTAGCTTCCACTTAAACACGAAATTCATCAAATTTCAGACTCCTGAAAATTCTCTATTCCAGGTGAATGTCTTTGTAAAAAAAAAAGGGGGAGGGCTAATTTGACAATCTGGAGGAAAGTTGGGCAAATGATTTCGGAAATACACCTTAGTAAGACTTTACGACGATTTTCTTCTACAGAAAAATTTAAAAATTCAGAAGAAGAAATTTCCCGAAATTGGAAACTAAGGTGGAATCGTGCCGACCTTCAATTTTGTCGAAATCATGGAGTTTTTCTTCAGTCTTTTTTACTTTTTGCGATAACATAGCCGATGACAGTGCGTAGTTCGATGAATGTTTACTTTCAAAATATTTACAATCCGAGAGCTCTCTGTAAAAACATACGAAACTTTGTAAACTTTCAAAATTTGACTTTCTGCCAAGGCATACAATAATATGTCTGATTTGACAGATTGCCTGCAACCCATAGATCGATTACGTATTTTTCAACACCATCAATTTAGTCTCCAACGAAATCAAACTGCATATCTTTTGCCATATATTGTACATTGATTTGTCGCGACGCGACGGTCGTAAAAATCAACATTTACGCTACAGATAAGCGAGAGACGCCTGACGCAAGTTTTGATTCTTGAGGAGACTTTCATATGCATTCAGAGGGGGGCAAATGGACCCTCCATGCGTTATGCGTGCGTGAGAACAAGAACCAATCAGTATTTTGCTCTCTAATACCTCGTTGAGCGCAACTGATATATTGCGAATCTAGTTTCGAGCGCATGATGTTTCAATACGAAAAACTAATCTACAGGTTGATTATTAGCGTTGATAGACAAATCTATAGACAAAGAAGGCAACGGGAAAATGAAGCGATGCTATTGCTGAAGGCGGATGATAGCAATTGACACATGAGGAAAGTAATTCACTAATGGCAACTCACGGGGGACCCTATATCTATTAGTCCATCATTTTCTTCCTTAGTCCACAACAACCCGTTTCAGCCAATATGGCCGCTCCATTTTCCTTTTTTCTCCCTCGTCTATCTATTTCAAATTTCAATAAGCACACGGAGAAAAAAACTTCGTGCGTGGGACCCGAAGTTTAGGTCATATGGATCTCTGAAGTTTTCGGATTGAGCATCTGAACACTTTAGGTCCAGCTGCTGAGGTTTGGATCACACATCTGAACTTCAGTTCTTATATCTGAAGTACTTCGGTTTTCAGATCCGTAAAACTTCGGTTCTCACATCTGAAGTACTTCAGATGTAAGAACTGAAGTTTCAGATATTTGATCCGAACCTCGACAGCTAGAGCTAAAGTGTTCAGATGTTCAATCCGAAAACTTCAGAGATCCATATGACCTAAACTTCGGGTCCCACATACGAGGTTTTTTCTCCGTGCAGCCTGCTGCAGTTACGGAGTTAATGCCGACGTAGACAATCGTCAACTTGATGACATCTTCGAAGCTACTACGGTTAGCTTCATCAGTTAACCGCTCGAGTAACTTTGAAAAAACCGAGCCCAAGGCAACCGAACCGTCGTTTTCGGAATAAAACCCGAGAGCAAAAATTAAAACTCCAGACGGCAACGACGTATCACGTTGGAGTGCACCTGTGCCATAAATTGTGCACCGGGGTCGCACTTGTGAAATTATTTGAATTAGTAACTAGAACTGACGTGAGCCGTGAGCCTGAGCCGCGCTGCTCGGGAGCGGGGGGGGGGGGGGCGGAATCTATTTCCGCGCTTCCGAGCATTCTCCACTTTTGTTTGTCTTCGAGAGCCCCCTCCTCCTCCCCCTCCCCCGAGAATTGCTGTCGTTTCTGCAACATCCTCGCACCTTCCTGTGGCGAAATAATATTTCTGCGCGAATCGTCTGCGGAGGGTGGGAGGTGGATCCGGGGAGCATCCGTCCGTTTTGCCCTCACGACAGGGAGGTTAATTCATTTTCGATGCATCTCGGAAAACTACCCTTCGCTCGCTCGGGGATGATTGCAGACCTGCGTAACCGTCCGAGAATCTATTACAATGTACATTCCTACTTCCGGAGTTATGGTAACAGATAAGAAAAGTTCCATTTCTTTCTTTCCAAGAAAGGAAGGGATGGAGGGGGGGGGGCAGTGGAGGCAAAAGGGCGGATGTCGTTTCAACTCTTTTTTGTTTGTTTTTTTGTTACATTATATATTGACATGTTAGAATGGGATAGATGAGCAGAGAAGTGCCGATGTACGTGCAGGGTTATTCAAAAGTCAAGCACCACTGGCCATAACTTTAGTTCTAACTAGCAGGAAACCCCCACAATCAGTAATCACAGTGATTAGTGATCAGTTACAAAATTTTGTGTCTGGTTTTTATTTACTTTTTCAAAATTGGCGAGTTGCACTGCTTTGATATAAATGCAGAGATTAGTGGTATTAATAGATTTAATAATCTGAAGAAAAAAAAGAAGAAAATTTATCAATATCGAATACTACCGAGAATTTTCCGTCCGACATCTGCACGAACCATACGTAATCATGTTTCAACAGAAGAAGGCCATAAATTCTCAGGGGGCATGTAACCCGTGCCCGCAATATTAATATGCCGATGAGGGAAGAGCTTAATAATACATGGCCGACAAGGAAAAGGATCGCTCATTCGGGTAAAAAAAATAGACGGAGCGGCGCGCAGCGCGCTCTGTAACGACAAAACGTGGAAGTCCTGGAAACGTAGATTAAAAAACCCTGACATTAGCGTAATTACGGGTTACCAACAGCCGGTGGAAAAGGCTATTGCGTGACCTCAACCCCCTGAAGGGTTTGTTACTTCACGCGTTCAATCGGCGGAGAAAGTGATGGCGGAATGTTAGCCCGCTCGACACTAAATCGCACCAACTTCCAACCGGCAGAACTACACAAGTATCATGGACGACTTCACTGGATAGGAAAGATGGATTTGAATGATCTTTGGTAGTGAAAGGAGACATCGGCCCTTAATCAGCGACGAACAATTGAAAAATTCCCTGATGAAATTCCCTGACACATTTTGGTGAGATTCAGTGTTCGAAACTTACAGGCGCTAACGCGCCAAATGCGCCTAAAAAATCGGCCATGGCGCCTAAAAAATGAAGGCTCTGCGCCAACATGGCCCTTACAAAATTGCCCCCTAAAAATCTGAATTTTCATATTGGGTGATTTTTAAAAATTTTCAGCACCACAAGTGAAAGCTTTCTCTATTCTTCACGATTTCATCATTGGTGCTTTTGTCTTCTCCAAGTTACAGCTACTTACTAGTTCTGTTACGAAAACATCTTGCGTCTAACTTTTCACTACATGCGCGGTGATACATAGGCAAAAAGTCAATTTGGCCCCTAAAAAATCATCAATGGCGCCTAAAAATCGGGCTTGATGCGCCACATGGCTCCTAAAACTCAAAGGTGATTGTCGAACACAGGCGAAATTCCCTGACAGTTAAAGATATAACAGGTGGTTAAGAAGACATAACTAAAAATTGTTTTCAGACAAAATCTGTTGTTCGAAACTTTAAACCCATTCGAGAAAACAAATAAAAGTGATTTAACAAATTATCCCTGACATTTCCGTCATATTCCCTGACATTTCTCGGGTTTCCCTGCCTTTTTAAAGTTCCCTGACATTTCCCGGTATTCCCTGGCCGTGGCAACCCTGATGTACGTAGAGAAATAATTCAAATTCCTTCGATTAAAAGTTCTGCTCCTCCCATTTTCGCTGGCTGACCAGTTAAACCAAGAAGCATTTTAATGAAAGTCGATTCATTGATTCATTGCGATTGCCAACTGTCCTGAGGGGGGTTCCCAACTTGACCGAAAACGCTGCCTGCATATGCATGGCTTTTAATTGACGTATTCATTGACTCGGCTTGAAATTGCATGCGAGAACTGACGTAGGAAATTTATGCATTGACCGCCCCCCCCCCCCAACTGCCAAGCTGAAAAAGAGGTTCCTAAATTTGAACGCTAGTGACGGACAGGGGGCGCCTTTTCGTTGAGCTGACCTTCCATCGTCTCGACATTCTTTCACCGTGCAGAAACTGAGTAGCCACAGTTGCTAATCGTCTAAAATGTCATCTCACCACGGGCGAATATAATTATTTTACTGCATCTAAAACTCGCGGCTTCTCTGTCATAATTGTGGCTTCGCCCATCCAAACGGCTGCAAATTTTCTCGTGCTTATTTCTACTCCTTGAGATTTGCAGCGATGTAAATGCTTACGCGCGGCCGGCCGGGCGTCACACACCGGATCGAGTCAATTAGAGAGGTTGGACATGAAGTTTTTGACTAAAACTGCAAAGGAGGAATATCGATAAGGGCCTCTTCCGGCCCCACCTGGATTTTGCTGAACTAAAAAAAAAAAAATTCAATTTTTTTTTTTTTTTTTTTTTTTTTTTTTTTTAAAACGTACACGGTTCTTAGTTTAAATTCACTGGAAAAAAACACACATTGGATCTAGAGTCCCGACTCTTAAAAACATCCACAAGAAAAAGTACTCTTGATTCAAGCGAAAATTCGGTTGAATCAAGAGTATTTTTTCTTGTCAATGGTTTCAAGAGTCTGGACTCTAGATTCAATGTGGTTTTTTTTCAGTATTAAGTTCTATAAGTGTAAAATTGGGGGGAAAAAAAACCTAGAAATGGGACAAAAATGAACCGTGAGGCCCCTTCAAATTCATCGAAGGCCTTTTTAAAGGCCGGAATTGGAAAGTACAAGATAAAAGAGGTACGCGGGGATCACCTGCTGGAAGCGTGAAAACAGTCGAAAAAGTCTACGAAAATGACTATTTTTCGATGGCAGAATTTTGGGTTTGAGGAGCTCCTGCACTTTTGCACGGGCTCCGTTCGGTGAATGATTTAACATAGAGTCTACCCAGGACTAGTACTTAGAAAATATGAAACATTCACCAAAATCCAGGTGGGGCCGGCAAAGGCCCTTAATGATACTCCTCCTTTTGATGTACGTATAATTACTGGATAAAAAACACATTGGATCTAGACTCTTAAAAACATCGACAAGAAAAAGTACTCTTGATTCAATCAGAATCTAGCTGAAATCCTATTAATTAGCCTTAACAAGCCTCTTAATTTAAGCGGATTTCGTTTTGATTCAAGCAAAAATCTGATTGAATCAAGAGTATTTTTTCTTGTCAATGTTTTCAAGAGTCTGGACTCTAGATCCAATGTGTTTTGTTCCCCCAGTGTGTAAGGGGTGCTTCTAAAAGAAAATTTCCCGAGGAAACTAATGGGACCACTTTTAAAAGATCAAAGTTTGGTATCATTAACGGAGTTATATGCTTTTAAAGTTTCCAAATGTTGTCCGGTCTCTCCTATTGACTCGATCCACTGTGCGGTGTCAGTATAATTAACGATATCCGAGTCAAAATGTGATGCACTTAAAAACAATAAGAGGTCGGACACCGGGCCTTTCATCGTTCTCTAAAGGACGGGATTAAGTGGCCACATTCCGGACTGATTGACATTAGGAGATGGTGACTCACCCTCGAGTGGTTTTGACACTAGAAAATACGAATCAAAACCGACCAAGGATGATGAAATTTCATCACCTCGCGCAGGGGGAAAAATTCCGGGCTTATCAACATTTTACATTCAAGTGCCGCCGGAAAAGTCCCTGATAGACCCGTTCGACTATAAAGAGTCGGGGATCGGTCCACACAGGATCATTCGTCAGTGCCGTTTAGCTAGTCACATTGTGCAGTTTCAGCTCCAGGTGAGACTTGTCAAATATTCTGTTAACTGGGTGAAATCTGAGACCGTGCTGGATTGATAGAATTTTTGCCCCCACCCCCGGTTAATTTGCAGTGGCGTGGCGTGCTTTGCGATATATCGATTGTTATGCCATTTAAACCCATGGAAAAGGAACGATTTACAGGGTGTTCGCAGCGAACACCTTAATAATCGATTCTTTACCAAAGGTTTAAATGGCATAACAATCGATACATCGCCACGCCACTGTTAATTTGGCTTCTATTTCTGTTAATTTATTAACTTGGGAATCTACAGCCATCCATCACTGGAAAAAAAACAAATTGGATCTAGAGTCCAGACTCTTAGAAACATCGACAAGTAAAAATACTCTTGATTCAATCAAATTTTTGCTTAAATCAAGAACCAAGCCTCTTAATTTGAGCGGATTTCCTTTTGATTTAAGCAAAAATCTGATTGAATCAAGAGTATTTTTCTTGTCAATGTTTTCATGAGTCTGGACTCAAGATCCAATGTTATTTTTTTTCCAGTGATGGACGTGAATTTTAGCATAGAGATTATTTTATTGTAGGTAGGCATCAGGGGGATTTAGGCACATCCATGCTCCGGATTTCAAATTTTCAGGGATTAAGGACCAGTAGAATCTGTTTCTGCACACTGAAAAAAAAAGTAGCTTGGATCAAGCACGATAATTCTTGAATTTGCCGCCAAGAATTTTCTTTATCTTGCTTTAAGCTGACTTTTTCTTGATTCAAGAAAAATAATGCTTGGGTTAAGCAAAAAAGAAGCATATATTAACCAGCAAAATTCTTGAGTTAAGAGAAATACTTCTTGGCGGCAAATTTAAGATTCTTTTTTTTCCAGTGCAGATCTCCTCGTCAGTTCCGTGGAATCAAATTTATTTCTTCTTTTCTTTTTAGGCGTTCGGCCGATAGGGAGCTCTTTTTGATTTCAACCTGACTCTAGAATTCTAGTAAACTAGTAGCAATGCGTTTAAACGGCCCAATAGCTCAACAAAAACATGGCGGAGAAGGGCCTGACATGTTTAGAATAGATTAATTTGTGATACCTTTATTTAGGGCTTTTGATGTAAAAGCACGGAGGACGGGTTTTCTAAATTTATTTTTTAATTGGTACAGCAGTTTCCTCAAAATTGATAGTTGAAATTTTGGTGAGCGAGTTCTTTCATCTCAATGGTGCTCATCTTCGGGCAACTTGAAAACGCGCCTGAGCATCTCTCTAAAACGAACGTATTAGAGCTTTTCCGCTTGATTCGGTATTGGGTTATTTAGGAGGAAACGACTTGGTCCAAAGCTAGTACGATGTTCATAATATCACCTAAATACTAACATTTACGGTTGAAGCCTCCACTGAAAGAAGATCACAATATTTTTGTTTATGAGATGCGCTTAGTTCTGAATCAAACTTGTAGTGAAGTTAAAGCCACAAAAAAATTGGACTCAAAAATTTAGCATTGAATCAAAGTAGGCAATTCAAAACCTGTGATTCCTGGGGGAAAATCGTTACTTTCTTTTATTACATCTAAGGCTTTTTGAAGTCGCTCGAATGCAAAATAACAGTGTAGCGAGTTGAATTCCATTTTTTTCGCCTACGGCTCTTGCCTAATAATGTTTAATTTTTTATTACAACGCATCAATAATCACTGTTTGTCAAGCGCGATCTTTAATATAGTGTGACAGAATTTAGTTTTGAGCTTATTTTCGAGTGCAACATGCATATTTGCGTGCTTGCTCCCATCAAAATTTTCGCAGCAGATTTTACTTTTCGTGGTATCATGAATGGAAAGAGGGAGGAGGAGAGATAGTAGCGTAGAAATCGAGTTTGCGGCTGTAGCAAAGTCATCTACGATGACAAGATTCGTCTCTTTAAAATGTCAAAATTTGACAGCAAGAAAGTAGTGGTAAGGGAAAAAGGAAACAGAGAGAATGACCTAAAAGAGAAAACTAGTCTTCTGGGAAAATTATTCTGACCAATATGAAAGAATGTCGATTTATAATAGCTTCTTCCCACTATAACCGTCTTCTTCAGTGGTTAGATTTAATTTTAACAAAATTTTACTCGTTTAATTATTTTTAATATTGTTCTGCAGTGGCGTGGCGTGAATTACGATTTATCGATTGTTATGCCATTCAAACCTATGGAAAAGGATCGATAAACAGGGTGTTCGCAGCGAACACCTTAATAATCGATTCTTTACCATAGGTTTAAATGGCATAACAATCGATGTATCGCAATTCACGCCACGCCACTGATGTTGTGTCATAAATGGACCGCGTTTAACAGAAAGGAACCAAGCCACATCAGCTATTGCCAAATTTAATCGGACAATTTAAGTTTATACATGAAAACGGTTGCGCAGATTTTTGTACAAATTTCGGTGAATTTTCTTCATAACACAAAGCAACTTCCTTACAATTTTCAAAGGAATCCGCACCAAAGTTCTCTCGTAAAAAATAAAATTTCCCAGTTAAATTTGGCAACAGCTGATGTGGCTTGGTTCCTTTCTGTTTAACGCGGTCCAAATAACCGCCATTAGCGAATGCAAACACGAAATAAACGCACATTTTTAATCCAAGAAGAAAGCTCAAAATCTAAGGCTTGAAAAGGCACTCAAAGAACACGCCTTTCTTTTTCCAGTGAAATCTATCATATCAAGATGATGCTAAGCTCAGCAGTTGTATCTGCGGCCTTACTTTTCGCTCTGGGCGCAATCGAGGAGACCTATGGTCTTCACATTCCTAAACTGAACCTGGCCCATATGAACAAACTTCACCAGCCCATATGGAATCACTCACTGCACTACGGCGAGCACAAACCGAACGAATAGTAAGACATTTTTACTCACCGCTATTTTACACTTTAAGCGCAATCTAGCCACGTTTTTCTCAGTATGCTTTCTCAAACAAAAATAATCAAATGTTGTTTTGCAATTTGCAGAGGAAAATTTCATTCGATGTGTGTTTAAGTTATGACAGGAAATTAACTGAAGTCATATGATCCGTGCACAGAATACCGATTAAGATAGAAAAATCAGTTGAGAGGCGGAATGGAAATCGACATGATTAGACCATGAGCTAATTTTTCAGGTGATTTTATAGCGGAAACAAGCAAACTTCCATCACTGAACTTTTGCGAAAATACCGGCATAAGACGGACCCATTGCGCCTTGAGACACATTTGAGAAGTTTACCCTAAAAAAATATCTCTGGTAAAACTTGCGTCAAAGCTGAAAATACCCGAACGAAAATTACCCGTTCGATTCGACGGACCGAATTCAAGTCGCATTCAGATGCTTTCAGGGTTTTCTTCCACAATAGTTGTTATTAAAGCCATATACTTAATAAGTTTCTAAGTGTGATGGACCCGTGTTCAGCCCAAAAGTTGGGGTAAAGTCAGTTATTAGGCCAACTCAGTTCGATAAATCGTTGCTCATTTACTTCCGGTGTTAGACACCTTAGTATTGTGGTTTTCTTTAATAATGCTACGATTGGATGATTAAGTATTAACTGCTGAATGTGTTTCAGTGTGCTTTACAAGACAGTCATAAGCTCGGACGACGGCGACTATAAGGAGTTCCCAGAGGAAGGCAAGACCAACGACAAAACTATCACTGCAATAGAAATCATAGATAAACTGGCCAACGGTAAATCTGGTTTTGTCTACCACTACGATGGTGTCGGCAGTAAGAAGGCCACTTTCGCCTACGTCAACAACAATGACAGCCCCTACAAATTCGTTATTACGGTCTTAGCACAACCAGAAGAATCGGACTGTTAACAAAGCCAAACATTGGGACGACCTGAAGGATGGATTGTGCATCTGCGCAAATCAAAGTTATGACCCGTTTCGCTTTCGTTCTGATCCGTTCGGATCATCATTTTAAGATCGTTTGTAACTTGTAAAAAATATATTATTCTAAAGGCACTTGAGCGTTTTCCAGTTTTTTCTAAGGAGCCGGCGGGGCAAACCAGGGATGCAGAAACTTCCGAGGGTTCCCCCAAAATAAATTTAGGATTTTAAGTTTTCGCAGAATTTTGACCGACACATAAAGTAACGCGGTCGACAGTTGGGTTCCCTCCAAACAGCGCGCTTGAATGTTTTGTTCCCCCAAAAACAGCGCGCTTGAATGTATGTTCCCCCAAAAACAGCGCGCTTGAAAGTTTGTTCCCCCAAAAACAGCGCGCTTGACAGTTAGGTTCCCCCGAAACCCTAGAAAAAAAAAGAAAAAAATCCTCCGAAGGTTCCCCCAATTTTTTCGTCCTCACGTGGGCTCCCCCATTTTTCTCGTCCTCACATGGGTTCCCCCATTTTTCTCGTTCTCACATGGGTTCCCCCATTTTTCTCGTCCTCACATGGGTTCTCGCATTTCACGCGAACGGCCGGTCGCGTGGTTGGGAAGTTTCTGCACCCCTGGGACAAACAACCTAGTGGGAAAGAGCATCCTAATCTTTTCCTTTCCTTGATTGAAAAACTGTAGCGCCCAGGGGAGTAGATTGTTTTCAACCGCGCGGTCGAGATCAAATTGTGGAAAAGCCCTAAAACTGAGGAGGCTAAGCGACCAACCCCCCCCCCCCCTTCGAAGGTTTTCCGATTTTCAGCTCTTGTGAAATAATACGACTTAGACGCACATCAAAAAATAATCCGACGAAACAAATTTTTTTAACAGCGCGTTGTGTTGACCTCTAAGCGAAATTTCAGCGCATTGCAGAAAATTGCGGAGGCCTAGAACAATTTGCTGTCTGGCAGTTTGGCTCTTGAGCTGAGACACCTCCACTGAAAAAAAAAATGCTAAAATACGGTGACAAATCACCAAATTAGTTAAATCAACCCGGTGTTCTTAATCTATTTTGATGAGTTGTCACCTTTTTTCACTATTTCATGTGTTGATTCTAGCAGTTTTTTTTTTCGGTGTCGTCTAACTACGCAAGAAGATCGCCGCACAGTAGAGCGAGTCGTTAGAATAAGCCAAACACAAAATTTTGGACAAAAACTGCTAATCTTGGAGTTTACACTGGAAAAAGAACACATTGGATCTAGAGTCCAGACTCTTGAAAACGTTGACAAGAAAAAATACTCTTGATTCAATCAGATTTTTGCTTAAATCAAAAGGAAATCCGCTCAAATTAAGAGGCTTGGTTCTTGATTTAAGCAAAATCCGATTGAATCAAGAATATTTTTTCTTGTCGATGTTTTTAAGAGTCTGGACTCTAGATCCAATGTGTTTTTTTTCCAGTGTATTTCGTTGAATTTAAAATTTTTTAAAAGGGGTGCGTCTTGAGGGAAATACGATGAAACCAATTGAACCACTCTTAAAACCTCGACGTTTTTTATTGAAGGAGTTGAAAGCCTTTCAAGTATCCACTTTTTGTCCGACTTCTTCCTCTGACTCTTCCTGTTGTGCGGCGTGGGGGGGGGGGGGGGGGGGGGGGTGGTGGTGTCGAAAAACGAAAGGGTTCCCAAAATATGAAGGCGCCGAGACGGTCGGGCGTCCATAGTCCACTCATCGCGACGCGACGGGAGGCATAATTAATTACCAAGTAGTAATAGTAGGAGTTGCAGAGAGGAGGGCCAAGGAAAACGTTCTTGGGCGCTAATCTGACGAGACAACATTAGTCATGAGTCACGCGTCTTCTCGTCTGGACTGAGCAGGTGCTTGGAATTCCAGATTTTTTCGCAGACCCGATCTGGCTACTCGCTGACCGAGAAAGCATGTACCAGACAATTCATCATGGGTGGATTGAGGGAAATACATTAAGAACAGGCTCAAATTGCAAAAAGTTAGAGGCGCTTCATGCACTTAATGTAATTCAGGTCGATTTAATAATCGTCTGTGTGTTGATTTTTCTGAAGAGAAAGGGCAATGAGACCACCTATTCCGCGTAAGCCCTCTCTTCCAAATCCGATGAGACTTTAGATATTTAAAAAAAAAAAAAAAAAAGCTACCTGGCTTAGTAGGCAACAGGTACCTATTAATATGCACTAGACTCAATGGGCAATTCTATTACTTTAATATCGCTTCAGATTTAGTTAGTAAGTGTATTTTTACCAACATTAAGGTCTGAAAGTCAAGTATTTTTTTTTTTAAAACCAATTTCAAGTAGCGTATCGGCTAACCCCATGCTTATTACCCCAGCCTCAAGTGACCATTGCCTGAGACCATCAAACTTAGGTCATTTGGCCAGGAATCAAACCCGGAACCTCTCAGTCATAGGGTCAGTGCTACAACCACTGCACTACAGGAGGCTATGTTTTTGTTGAGGTGTTCAACCTGACGGCGCAGCAATTGTATCCTTATCAAGTCAGGGATAGCTTTATTCTCTTCCATTAATTTTGTTGGAAAAAGCTGAATTTAGAATGCATGAAAAGAAAATGTTCATCAATGAAAATAAAGAACTTGTGTCGTGCTATGTATTAGCGGTCGTTAAGCATTCACTATGTTAATTGCTACCTTAAGGGTTCATTCCGGTCAACTTAACAGTATCGCTGTAAGTCCGATGAAACTATTATTTCTTAAAAAGAGCACTGAAACTTGGACTGTACGTAGGTACCTATTGAAGTTTGGGTGTTGCACAACTGGTCTTCCAGTAAAAAAGGAACTTACAAAATTCCCGACATTTAGGAAAAAACGAAGGGGAAAAAACTACAGCAACAATCGATCAAAACTGGAATAGTAATTTTGAAACTTTGTTTAGAATTTCAGTTTCTGAAAAACTTGGGATAAGTTTCAAATCCCTTGAAGATAGTTCGAAAAGATTATAAGAGACACAAAACTCTGTAAATGCTACTTTCATCACTATCACCTTGATGGTGGCTATGGGTCTCCGCAAACAGAATATAGACGATGAACATTCACTTCTTACTTTTATCTGCCATTCACCCTTAGAGAACAGAAAATGGCATCTATTTTTGTTCTGATTTTCAGTACCGGCTCATAAAAGGAGAAACAGTGCATATTCAGCAATGGATTTTGGAAATTGAATTTTCTTACAATAAAATGTTTCTTAGAATGGCTAGGGAGCTGAAATGGGCAAAAGCAGTGCTCACTTTTAAGGCTTGGATGAGATAAATAAATAGTTTTGTTTCGATTTCAAACAGAAGAAACTGTGGGCATTTGATAAACTATTTGACTTTGTTTCGGACAAACCTCACGCCTTAATTGCTGGGCAAAAGAAAACTCATGACTCTGAAAATTAAATGAGTGATGTTAGGCGTGTGCATTTAGAGAATGAAACTGGTTGAGTCCCAAGTGCTGCTGCCAAACAGCAAGATTCATAAAAGACTCTGATTAGCCAACCCTGACAAGAGATCCAGATTTATTTCTTTTGTTTTCTGTTGAAGTTAGTTTCATTTTATAGCCGCCAGCAGGCTGATTATTGAGAGTTTTAAAGCAGCATAATAGGACATCAAAATGCAATATACTACATAGTTAAGAAAGGAACGTCTTGTCTTGTCGTATCAACATAGATTCAATAATCAGGCCACAGGTTGACAGAGGGCTTGATGCCACCCCAAACATCCCAGGCATTTCAATGATTATTTTAGCGTTGCTAACTCATACTCATGCGTTAGTGATTCAGGTACCTAGTAATTGGAAGTAATGATTGACACGGTATTTTCATGAAACGGGCAAGGAGAGTGCCTGAAGGAGTGGATGAAAAAAGTACCTTCCAGGCAGGACACTAAAGGCAGTCTACTTCAAGTAGTTTGATCAAATGTTGCAATACTTTTCTTTAAAAGTAGAAATTTTGGTTTGTTACAATCAATATTACTGTTCAGAAATCATTGCATAAAATATTTGCATCATCTACATCCACTAATACAACGAACTGATTGGGATTCCATGTTGGCCCAGCTGGTTAGCAAGTTGTTGATTCAGATATAAATTTTAGGCGATGAAAATTATAAATTCCCTTTGAAGCAGTCACACAATATCGCCTAAACTTGAAGGTTCCCCACTCATGATCAGTTCAGCTATACGGTGCAATACTCGGGCACTCATTGACAATGTACCTAGATTCTGTGAGCAGCGCTAAATCTGGATAATTTCTCATTGATCCTAGAAATCAGGCAGATATCATGTTCATATGCTAGGGAAAAAATCCCTGTACATATTGGTCTAGAACGTAACACCTCTACAAGAGGCAGCATCTTACAATTTTCAGGCCACACTTCCGGCAGCAACCAAAGCACATGGAACATGTGGCTACATGACGTAAGTATTTGAAACAACCGAGGACAGAAAAATGTAAGTATGGATGAAAGATTGTTCAGCGAGTAATCATTTGCGGATTTTGAAGAGTTAATTACTACTAATTTGAAATATTGACAACTGAAGATAGTATGAAGGCATGCCTGATGGAGCATTCTAGATTGGGCACTTACTGGACTTCTAATTCAAAAAATTTTAGGGAAAAGAACTAATTGAAACAAATTTCTTACTTCCTACATAGAATAGATTGAATACTCACCCAATAGACGACAAAAAGTAGTCTCTTCAAGATCAGAAAATCCAAAAACTAGACAGGTGGATCTGACAGTGAACTCACGTGAAAGGACGGCGGGAAATGAGGAGCAGGAAAGAAAGGATGTTTACATCGGCAATGGGAGAGTTAGGTTAAGTTATGGACAAAACAACCGTTACGCATTGCGTTCAATTCTAATTGCAGATTACAGACAGGGCAAGGTCAATGACTTGCCTAAGAGAATTGCAGTGAACCGATAGCGTGACCTACTGTGAGATGCATTCCTACCTCACTCGATCGCTGCGCGAGCGATGAATGAAAACGCAGAGAGAGGAGATAACAGAAGGATAAGAGCTGGAACGAGTGGCTGGCTGTGCTGGCAAAATTCTCAGAATCGACGATGATGCGAAACAGCGCTGTGGACGAAAATGAGCAAGATTTACCTGGACTATGGGGTTATTCCTGAGGAGCGATGCGAAACTCACTGACACTCGGCTATAATCACTTAAAAACACTCTGGAACGAAACACAGACACTGCACTCCCGACCGCCATAATGCCATCACCGAGACTGGGCGACTCGTGGGATAGGGCACGGTGCCGTTGCGACCAACTAATGTTTGGTTTCCGAGACGGAGTTCAAACCCGTTTCGCGGCGTCGCGACGCCTTGCGCACTGAGTCTTCACTTCGGAAGAACTGGCCACAGTGATGCAACTCCAACAACAAAAACAAAACTTCAATGCAGTTCCCACGCCACGTTGTCGCTTCGAACAAGCTTTCATTAATTGCATAGCAGTGTTGCCAAGTGTGACTGAGTTGAAAAGGGTAAAAAGCGCGTTTTCAGTATCGAAGTCTGAAGGTCAAGGTAGCGAGTCGGAAGCAAATTTCGGGGGAGGGGGGGGGGGGCGATCTCAGATCAAAAATTTCTCCCAGGTGAAGAGGGATCAATTGTAAAAATTTCCTGGAGATCGCAGAAATTTATCTTTTTGAGGGGTGAAAGGGGGTTGATGACACCCCTAAGGACTTTCACTTGTTGAGACCTTTGAAGGGGGCTAATAGAAGTTGTTGCGCTCCCAACAAGTATTAGTACCTAGAGGCTGACCCTCCTATGACCGATTTGGGTAAAAGTATCGAATAAGTATTTGAAAATTCGTTTTTCTCCTCCATCTGAAAAAAAAAAAAAGTTTCTCTCCTCCACCCCCTCCCGCCAATAAGACAACATAATTATACATACACTTTCTGATTTGTATTTCTGTCATGAACTTTTTCTCAAATTCATCTAGGTATCTGAAACACCAAAAAAGTTCTTGCTCTTTTTTAGAGCACTCAAATATTCTTTCCACTTTTAATTTAAACAGGAAAAAACAGGATTGGATTAACAATTTTTCCACAACGAACCGATGGGACTTTTCCAACCCTTGATTTTGAAAGTGATGAAATATTTTTTATTTTTGTTTTTCTTATCATGTTTAACAAGAATGAAAAAAATAATGGCAAAACAAAATGAAAGTAATAAAAAATGCATCACTAAGAAATCTGTTGCATCATTCGCCAAATCGCCCCTCCCCCAAAAATGTTCCCACTAGGTTCCGTCCTTGTGACCATCATGGGTCCATATGAGATTGTCATATGACAATGCGGGAATACTTGATACCTACTGATAGTGTAATTTTGAAATTTCAGAATGGTAGAAAAGATTGGAATCATTGGACTCATTTTTCAAAAGATAGGTTTTTCAGACCCCATCTCTGAATAAAATCGATTGTCCCTGGCCAATTTAGATAAATTTTGGCAAATTGCTACCTTTGGAGGATTGAGTATCAAAGTTGAAACATTCAAGCACCTGAAACTCAGATACACTGAAGATTTTGCCACTTGGTTTGAACTGAACTATTTTTTTAAAAAAAAATATTCTCTATCAATATAATATGAAAAGTTCTTTGAAACCTTCATTAAAGTTCAGATAAGAGAAAATTTTCCTTAAAAAAAGTAGGTATGAATGGGACCATCAAAATAAACATCTGAAATGTTATTATTTACTCATATACCTTGTAAATAGCTCAAGCTTCATGCTGGAAAAATTTTTCTGACAGGAATTACGGCTTCCGATTGATATCTATTATTGAATTTTGCTCTCTCCAATTTCAGTTAGTTCAGTTTAGTTTGAACATTTCATGCTCTGGCGTATTGGATTAGTGATTCATTGTAAAACCTTATTTGGACTTCCTTTTTATGAAAAAAAATTCTGCCTTTTTAATGTGAAATTATTTTAATTTTTCGACTTTGACCCTGCTTCTCCCTCTGAAAATTTTTTTGGGGACTGTAGTTTGGGAAAATGACAATAATTCAGGCATGCCATTCTATCGGATTCGAACTTCAGTATCGAGCCACACATGAACTTTCTTTAATAAACCCTTTGAAAAATATACATCTAATTAGAGGGATCCTCTGTTCTCATTTCAAAGGCTCAACAGTCTCTAAGTCATGATGCATATCATATCAAGGGATTAACCCACTATTTACTCAACTTATGGACATATCGATGGTGTAAGTCAGCAAGTCACATAACTCAGTTTGCGATGTCGCAATTGTGCCATACTTAATGTTTTAAACGGAAAACTACTCAACGGCAATTCTTTAAAACTGCCGTGATTTTCCTTCTCTGTGCAAAGAAAATTCTGTGGAAACTTCTCGGAATGATGTCAATTTGTTCTCCTTTAAAAAAATAACATAGAGGCGGAAATTTTCAGACACCGCGAAAGAGTTATGTGATTTCCAACTGACACCGTCGATATAGGTAGTTGTCATAGATTTTGCAGAATTTATCAAACTGTACTTTTTCCTGAAGCAAAATATTTTTCCTTGAGAAATCTCAGTAATCTCATGGAAGATTACGGGCGTAAATTAATCCATTTGATGAGAGACAGTTCCATGATTGGAGTAATGTTGCAATGCACTACTATAATCATGGTTGGAAGCATCTTGATCAGAAAGAAATCAGATAGTTTTTATTAGTCAACATTTTATTGAACTGATTCATCAATAAATAAATAAATAAACAAGTAAATTTAAAAAAATTAATTACACAGCAGTTACAATTTTACACGTTAGGCAACATGAAACATCAGTAACAAGTAGGTGAAAGCATTTGTGAAACAGGGAGGGTTACTCCAGAAATTAGAAAAAATGTATTAGCACAGGGTGGGCATTATTAGCACAAAGACACTTGATACAAAATAAAAAAAAATGAAATTATAGAAACAGAAGTGCAAATCTATGCAAAGAATTTAATAATTTATGGCACAATAAATCCATCTTCGATCAGATAATCAGCAACTCCTAAATCATTTATCGAATTAAAGGGGACTTCCAAAATTAAAATGGCACTTTTTAGGGAGCTTTACCACTGTGGGGAAAAAGGATAAATTTTTAACAAATTTCAAGCACTGAAAAACAGACATGAACTTCTCTCTGAGTGGCGTAGTAATTAATAATTGCAGTCTAAGAATTACTTGTTACAAAAGCCTGCAGAAACCAGAATAAATATGGTAACCTATAACAAATGTGAGTGCTAGCATGACAAAATGACTATTTGCTTGTCTTGATTATTTAAAATCACATTGATTCAAAGTGGCGATGGTGCACTTTCCAGACCTGTTTCCTTAAAATACTGATGGTTTTTCTGGAACTTCAACAGTTTTAACAGCACTTCTGTGCCTTCAACTTTAAATTTAAAAAATTTCAGCAGGATTTATTAGTAAATTCTTGAATAAATCACCTTGGAAACTACTATAACACCCCTCAAACGGAAACGTTTCCCAGCACTACGGAATGGACTATCCTCGGATGACTTCTCATGCTGTGTTTCCAAATTACATTGCAAGGATGGTCTATTATCTGATTGGTCAGATGCTTCTTCACACAAGAGTGACTAACAAGTACCCGCACTTGTTCTAGGTTACTCTATCTTAGACAAGTAATCTGAGGATTAATTATGAGAGAGAAGTAAAAGGAATAAGAGGAGAACCTGTATGCTGTATATTTTATATTGTAGTATTTATATATGCTATTTTACATTCGCTGAAGCTTTTTACTTATCGTGTAGAATGCTTTCAATTGTTTCATAGTATTTCTGATAGCTCTGAAAATGGGTGCAGGATGTAAGCCACCTAAAAAGCTTTGGCAAAGGTGAGACAGTCTATGTAAAAATACTACGGTAAAAATGTGTAGCATACAGATTCTCCTCCCATTCATATTATTAACATTATATGTGGTACTCCTTCCACAATGTTTAAGTTAAAAGAGCAAAGAAAAGGTAAATTTCTATGGCAGGATAGTCTTCAATAGACCACTGGCCAAGATGCAAATTTGAGCATGAAGATAAATGTTTTCTCATCAAAATTTTACGTAAAATACGGTTTGAGCGATTACAATTTTTGAAAGGAACTCCTAACTAAGATATTGATGCATACATTAAAACTTTCTGCTCCAGAAAAAACCATAATGTACATAGTTAAATCAGACACAATGAAATTCACATACCTAGACTCTGGTATTTTTTGGGGAGTAGATAATTCTAATTATTCGCAAACAAAGCTAAATAAAGACATTAGAATCTTGGTTAGGAATTAATCCCAGTAATTTTTGTTGCACAAATTGTGTGTTAGGTGACATCTTGAGGAGGGAGCATTTACCAGAATGCTTAGATTTGTACCTAGATAAGAGGTCCGTTTTTCGGCTAGGATCTGAAAAAGATTTGGTTTTTGGATCCAATTTAAAACAAAATGTTAGGCCTTGTACGAGCAACGGTTAATAGAACTTTGCTGGAACAAGTTCACAGAACTTTCAGCTGCGCATCGTTTTTTGCCCTTTTCCTGTGCACAAAAGAAATAAGTTATATCTCAGCTATGGCTCACTATGCCAAGGTTCCAGGAGCTCGGTGCATGTAAACAAAGTCCTAGAAACTTATGGCCTCAGCGGAATTTACAGGAAAATATGAATTAATAAAAAGAAGTCCTCTGGTAGAAATCTACTGGCAAAGGGTGGAGATGTTCAGGTACCAAATTCTAAGCAAAAATTATTTGACCCACAATAGTATCCAGATGAACAGATCTTCAAACTAACATTTTAAATAAGTAGATCTTTAAGTAAGGTGCCAAGTGCTAAAATTAGATATCATTACACAGTAAAGTACAGAAACAAAACAAGTGTGAGCTTAGCAAAGTTAAGGTACTTTTTCCATTCAAGCCATGCTGGAGTGACTTTATTAATTAAAACTTTTGCATAAAAGCTATGAAACAGTTTAAATAAGAAGAAATTTAAAAATGGAAAACAAAACTAGTGTCTATTTCAAGGTAACAAGAAATCAACAATTCTTTTTACAGTGATATGGGAAAAGTAGTGGCATCATTTCAAAGGAGAGAGAGCTGTTTTTTGTCTCCCTGGAGTAAGAAATTACAAAGACAGAAGCAACTTATGGCAATATCTGGCACATTTTGGAGGCTTTTCCTTCATACAATATGAGCGCATACCAATAGCGGACTTCAAGCCCTCTCAAAATTGTAATCTATGATTACACCACTGGGAAAATGGACTGAGCTTCCTAATTTGAAAAATCTACTACACAATTGTTTAACAAATCGAATAGGAATGATATAGCGCAATGAGCACTCTATAAGACTAAACAACACTGAGCCCAGCATCATAAAAAACTATTCTACGTTCTACTAGAAGAGAGGAAACATTGATAAACAGTTAACAAGACATCAAAGAAAAATCTACAAAAATTTGAAGGTCATAGCAACACTTTGTAGTGACGTTGAGCCGAGCTTATTGTAATTTAACTTAGAAAATACAAGAGAATATTCCTCATACTAACTACGCAATAACTCAAACAAAAATATGCTGGAGTGATCAAAACCTTGATTGATGCTGACATGGATTGGAGACTCAAGTTTTTAAACAACATGATAGCAAGCCATTAAGTCAGAATTTCATTCATTGTGAGGGAAGCTTAATTAGGATCTTATATATAAAATCATTAGAGAGCCTGTGGTAAGTTTCCTCTCTTTTTTCTCTTTGTCACAGAGACTGCTGTTTAGAATCAAGAACCAATGATCGACTTATGGAAATGTTTTTCTTCAGAAATAATTGAAAATTGATTAATCAGAAACCAGAGGAAACATATCAGACAGACCTAGGATTGATGTTTAAAACATGGAGAGAAATAAAAAAGACGGAAAAAGGAATATTTCAATGAGTGATTTTTTGATGCATTCATTTTTTATTAATTTATTGTCCGGTGAGAAAATTATGGTTTCTGATTGGTCAAAAAGTGTACCAGGATCTTGACAGGTAAGGAAGCTCTGAAGTCACATGACAATCGAGCAACAGGTTAGGCATGATCCACTTCCTAATCTCTGTAGTAATTCTTCAGTCTCAACATCACTTACAGCAGTGTGATTCACTTATCAACATTAAAGTAAGAAAAAATTAAGTTACAAACTTTGAAAAACTAAGCGCACATTTTTGTGCATTCCAGTCAAAACTGTGAAACGTCCTTACACGATGAAAGGTCTTTGCAATAACTTATAAAACCCTAATTATTAAACTATACATATTTACAAACATGACTTAAAAAAATTTAATTGACTTTATACAACATTGACGATCTTGCCTCTTTTGTGCAGTCTGAATAAATGTATTCTTTCATACAAGAGCCTTTACCACTCATGTGTTAGAATTAGCTTGATAATGAGATTAAAAATTCTTTATTTGTATCTCTAAATAAGTTCTTTCCTGGCTTAATTGTTGTCACAGAAATTTGCTAAGTTCAGAGGTAATTAAAAAGACAATGCAAATACATTTGCACTTTATTGAAATTTCTGCTTATCAATTTTTCATAACGTGATAAAAGCTTCTTTACGGAATAAGTTTTGAGATTCAAACCTGCAGAATGCATTACTCATTATTATCAAAGTGGTATTTTCGATTTGTATAGATAGAGAGCTGATAAAAGTGATACACCAATTTCACCATGCATGAAAATAGTCTCTAAAGTCAAGCTCGTACATTATTTCACAATCAGTCTGATGAGGAAATAATAGTAAAATATGTTTAATGTTATCTGAAACATCATAGACAGTTTTATCTATAAAATTCAAACTATTGTATCCATGGTGAGAAATTCTCTGAGAGTTGTCATTTAACCTTGCTGCTCTTCACCTATTCATTTTGAACAGCATTTGAAGGAGGAGAAAAATTTAAATTTGTTGGAGTGGTAAGGTTTGTAAAAGTATCAATATAATTTGGTTCCTCTTGCATCAGTATAAAAGTTTCTGGGGATTCGACTTCTTTCAGCCTTTTAATCATTCATACAAAAGAATTATACATCAAATTAAAAAGCAGAAAGGCAAAACAAAGTATGTTCGTACACAAATACTTTGGGGTTTTTTTTTGTACACAGAGACAAATTTATGAATGAGTTTTTACAAAGCTCAAACCAAAACAAACAAGAGGGCAAAAGAGAAGATAAGTCACGACAGTTACTCATCGTTATTTACACTATACAAATTAAGTAGGTACATTTAAATGATACAAAATAATATGAAACAATTCAAAAGTATTATAGGTTTCTAATGACTAACACAGAATTTGAAGTAGACATGGTCTTGTTCCTAAAAAGTCTCAGTGGCAAGTAAAAAATGTTTAAAAAAGAGCTGATATGTGTGTGCAACTGTTGCTCATAAAAATAATAATACAAACAAAATGACACTTCAGATTATCTGTAAATTTTAGCTAAATTTTCTGGCGACTGAAATGATTGAAAATGACACTACATAAATAGCAGCTAAAACTTAAGTTTTCAGATGAAAAACTGATATCAAGACCCTTAAATTATATTACTTTTCATTGAAGCATAAATTTTGCTATGGCGATTTTCAGGGGTACTCAATATATTCTAGAACATCACAGCAATCTTGCAAAAAAATCTTTCAACTAATAATGGAGTCTAAAGTCTATACCTAAAGTCAACAAAGTAAGTCTAAAATTTGTTTTAAAGTCAGCTAGCTGCATTCAAATGATAAGAGAACAGCTCCATAGAACAAAAGAAGCAATCCAAAAGTAGATCGGGCATTATAACATTCAAGACTCTTTTCTTCTGGATATCCTTGTTTTTTTAGTCCTCACTTGGGTAATCGAAGGCCCATGGACTGGAGGCTGTGACTTGATGGCAATTATATTTTTTCTGTTTAATTCACAGACAACATTAAAAAATGGTTCCGAAGTTTTCTATGATACTAATTTTCATTTGAAGTTAAAGCTCTTTTTAAAAAATTTTGATGTTACATTATGTTTACCTTTTAGGTCCCATGGAGAAAAAGTACTTGAATGTTAGTGCCGAGTTAATTTTAAAAATAGTCTATAAAATTGCAATTGTTCCAGACTTGACATTTGCAAATATTTCCTAATGGGTTGAATTTTCCTATTTATCTGGTTTTGTCAGGGAAAGGGAGAGACGAGGACAAAAAGAAAATCATTTGTCAAATTTTAAGAATTCAACTTCAAAGGTGAAGATGGTCAAAATTTTCAAAAGGCAGCTACAAAAAAACAATTGCTACATTTACTACAGATGAAAAGAGGAAATGACCTTTAGAAGAAAAAGAAGAAAAAAAAAGCTATGAAAACAGCAAGGAAAATTTTTTGAAATTGTTTTTGTTGCTGTAGAAAAAGGCTACAATGATCCAAATTAAAAGAATGATACGTTGATTTTACTGGATGGAAATGCGAACTTAGAGCTAGTTACAGAAATACGATCGTACAATAAAATAGATAATCAATTCAAATAGAACAATGGAATCTTTTAAAGTATTGTCTTTTAAACTACTTAAGAGAGTGCATCCATTTACCTCTGTTGGATAGACTTATTTCGTAGCTTGTTGCCATGCCGTTTAGGCCACTTTTTAAACCCTAAAAGAGAGAAAAAAAAGAAGGTTTTAAAGATTTAAAATATACATAATTAAATATTCAACCATTTTGCTTGGTAAGAATTCTGCATACTCATTTGCAAAATTAATAGATGTACATTGCAAGTGAGTACACAAAATTTTTATCATTTTACACACTTGACTTGTGACTATCCCACCACAAAGTTTCTAATTTTGCTTGGTTTTGGAATTTCTTTGCTTTTTCATTAATATATGCGCAGTAAAAATATTAATCTAGTTCTACATTTTGCCATCGTTTTGATGTGCAGATATGGCACCCAAAATAGCAGAATTTCATGATGTTGATTGAATTATATTAAATCAGGGAGGCAGAGATGTTTCATCTTCTAAGTTTTAACCAGTTTTTTCAGAAAAGCTTCCAACTTTTTCCGACCCCAAAATTCAAAAATGGATAGAAAAAAGAAGAAAAAATTCATTCCTGGCGACAAGTTTTCAAACTTGACAATTGCAAAATGACTAAAACAAAATAAATGCCTTTTAGAAGTCAAGGTTCGAAGTAATCAAGTGAAGTGTTGAAAGTATCAAAATACTCTTCTTTCTAACAATTTTGCATCTTGTTTCTCACTGCAACTCTTCTGATTTTAACAAAAATATAATGTATTGTATTTTTAAAGCCATTTTAGTTTTTTCTAGCTACCACAACTGTAGCTGTCTGCTAGAAATCATTGGTAACATAATGAATGAAAATTGTCATTTAATGGACGGTTCATGGAAATAGAATAAAACTGCAAGCCTACAGCAGTATAATTCAATTATGATAATAAATACTCACGAAGTGCATGTCAGGAAATCATAGAGTCACTAAGATCATCTTTGAGCCACTGAGGAATCATTCGATATCCCAAGCGCTTGAATAATTTCACAAGAGCTGTATTGTGGCTTTGATAGAAACGCTAGAAAATAGTAAAAAAAAAAAATAAAAGGAAAAACAATTAAAAAATGGAATGAAGTACAAAATTAGTTTCTGGTAGAAACTCATACTATAGACTATAAAAATTAAAATTGCTGTTCTTCCATCCTGCAATACAAGCAGTTTGAAAAACGGCTCATGGCAAAACTAGCCGCCAGATGGGAGTCTGTTTCAAGTAATCTTTTAATCCTTAATCAACGTATAATCATGGCATCCAAAAATGAACAGAGCATAGAATATGGATCCAGGCACATTTCTTTTCAACGTATTTATTCGGCATTAGTTACGAAACATTGAATATTCCGTTCATGAGATAAACATAAGTATTCTTGAATCAAAACACGCACTTGAATGGTTTTGGCAATCTCCTCAATCAAGAATTGACCCCTCCCCATCTTACACTGTTCAAAGTGTCAACAAAGTCCAAAAGCTGAGCCAAAGCACCAAGATTGAAGTTGCCATATTCTCATACTGCGGAGGCTGTTACAGTAACACTTAGTTAGCAATTTAATGCAAAAGGATCATTGTTGGTTCCATGGACGGGAAGTTTGAATTAATGCCTTAAGTATCTTGGTTAATATCTTGGTTACAAGTTACTTCTAGTAATTTTTTATGTACAGATCGTGCACCTAACATCACATAAACCATCTTTCACTTCACTTATGTTATTTGCTGCTTATGTGCACATAGAAGGTATGTTATGAGTTCAGGAAAAGATGCGTTAAAGGAATCAATAGGTCCTGCCGGCAAGTCAACATTTTCAATACCTGACACTCCGTCTGCCGCTAATTATCAGATGAGCAACATTTGACTGTCATTTGGGTTTTTGCCAGTACATTGAGGAGCAAAATAAATAATTTTATATGCTTGAACCTTGGCGATAGAGGTTTTTCTTTGGCAAGATTATTTTAATGTGATGTCAACAAGCTATGGCTATTGTATGAAAACTCAAAATGCTCTGTTTACATACATAATAGACAAAATTTCGAATATCCATTTTGCTTTCCATAACTTTAAATCAAAATTATAAACAGCAGGTAATACCTTTAACAGTTTGTAAGACTTTTCATCCATCGGTTTATATCCCCTTCCTTTGTTGCGTCCCAAACATTTGGTGTTATCATTCTTCAGCACTTGACAGAAAAACCCTTTTCGCGGATCATATCTAAACAGAATTACACATTTTTAAAAAGAATGTTGAAATAAATAAAAAGAGAAAAAACGGTGAGCACAATATGAGAATGTCTGGATGCCATTATCTCAACTTCTTCTATTAAGGAGAAAAGGGTTAGTAAGCACTTTGAATCTTATGCTGTTTTCCTTCTGGCTTTGGACTAAGTACAGAATTGTTAAGATGTTCAAAAGAAACGACTGTTACCCTCCAACTTCCATTCTATTTCAGCTTAGAGTCCCAGTTAATATTATTAATAAATCCATCAAGAAGGAGAGTTTTTTCATGAGATTGTAACCTCTTTTCAGACAAGGGGTTCTGAGACAACTTTAACTTTTTAATGTCAATGCTTTAAATGTATTACATTGTTCAAAATTTTATAAACGAAGGGCATTTTTATGACGGTCAGTAAATTTTAAGCTCACTACTCAGACATGAATGCCGTTCTAAGTTATAGAAATCTCAGTTAAAATGCACCATCACTTTATAATAGCGATGGATACGGAGACCTCTGGTTTTATTGAAAAGTTTCAATTTTATCCATTTGTCAAACCATGTATCACTATATGAGATTTGGACCCATGAAGTCAGGTACTTTTTGGCTCCAAATCAGAGCTTGAATGGTTTTTTATACAAACAGCCTCCATTAACTTCCTTAATTCAAGCAATGAGGCTCTATTTTGTGTCCACTTCATTTTGTTCCAAAACACTGGGCAAAATTTAAAAAAAACAAAAATTTTTGCAAGTACTTCTAATCAAGCGATTAAGTTTAAAAATAATGAACAAAATGTCAACATTTTTGTAGTTTGAAGTACCTTAAATGTTGAGAGTAGTCATAAATAGGTGTGATGTTGAGGAACTTCTGTAGCCCAGTCATAACTCCTATTGGATCCGAGCGGAGTTGATCTCCATCAATGATTTGCAGCTGTTGCATAGGGAAATAAGTGAGCCACCTTTCTAGGTGTTGAGCATATTTGCCTGGGTTCAAGCACCTGAAAATTTTGAAATTGGACGATGATAAATGAGAAGTTCAATGTTCAAATTGATAACATTTTTTCATACTTATAAGGTAATTCTAAATTGTTGTTTTGATGGTCAATAGATAACCTTGCCACCTTAGAAAATTACTTTTTGCCGATTTAAAAATCCACCCTTATAAAAATCAAGCAATATCAACAAGAATCTTCTCTCACCAAAACATCGTTAGTTATAGGATTCATTTTGTTAAATTTTGTAAAAGGTCACTTGGGCCTCAAATTTTTGGATATTTCCAGCATATACTTTCTCCAGGAAAGCACCATTATATTTGAAATGTTTGCAAAGGTCTATTTTTTGGAAAAGGCATCTAGGTGCAGCAGCCAATGCCTCACACTCTATGGGTAAAAAGTAGCAACATAATTAATTTTTTATTACAATATCCCTATTTTGTTTAAAAAACAATTGACTCGTTTATGGAAAGTGCCTTCCTTTCAGAAGGTTCGATCCTACTAACACCGTAATGGTAGCAGACTGTGTAACTTACCTATTTCGGAGATCTCTCAGATTTTTTGGGGCACTGTCATTAGCAGAAATAATGTCATAGAATGAGTAATTCAAGGCAACAGGATCACGATGAACTTTCGTGTGTTGGTACCAGCTATAGGCTCGCTTGGCGGGTGATATCAATATGGTAACCTAATATGGGAAAGAAAGTAATCAAAATATAAGGGTTACAATTAAAATAAATATGTTGACAACTCAAGACTAGTAATGATAAAAAAAAATTGTATAATCCCATCACTTAAAGAAAACAGACCTTAGGTCCCTAAAATAAAACAGAGGAAAGCACCTTCTTCCTCTTTTTTTTTTTTTTTTTTTTTTGGACGGATGAAAAAGCCACCTCCATTCCTCGAAATTTTCTTGGAGTATTTTTTTACCAAGGGAGAGAGTTAATGGAAATTTCAAAGACATACGTTGATTGGTTTTGCATTAAAAAATGCAATATAACTGAGTCTAGAACAGTGCAACAACGGACCATTTGGGTATACGATTTCAAAGTTTGATCATTGAAGTGCTCTTCCGAGCCACCGAGCTATTCATAAAAATATTGAACACTCATCCGGAGGGGGAGAGGGGTTGTCACGGAAAGCATTACGCCATTTTAAAGAATAGGAACTTATGTCAGAAAAGCGTTACATGGGGGGAGGGAGGGTTGAAAAATCTAAAATGTGTCATTATGTATTGTTTTTTAAATGGCCCCTTCTAAATTATCAATCATGTTTTTTAACTTAAAGAAAGAAAATGGGCAACTCACAATGTAAATTTAGGATTAATAATATGAAAACATTCATACCAATTTAGCATGAGGTAAGAGTGCTTGGACTCTTTTAGGAACAAGTTCTCCATCGAAATAAGTTGCTGATTTTTCAAACAGGTACTGCGTTGTAGAATCCTTCAAAAGTGGGAAAAAGTCCATATACCTGCTCAGAGAAATTGTTAATTAGGTTGTTAGGTATGCAAGAATTAGTCATTTTTTTCATTTGAAGACAATTACAATAAATCAAATTAACTTTGTAGCTTTTCTTGTGCTTGTTCAGGGGCTGAACAAACTTTACTTGGGAGGAAGAAATTAATTCAGTATAACCGAAAGACATAGTTTCAGCAACTAACCCATTCTAAAACTATCATTTCTTTGCCTGCCACACTCAGGAAAATGATGTAGTACAGCTTAAGATAGTAGCTTTGGATACTTTTTAGTAGTTGCAGAGTCAGTTGAATGGTGCTGAAGATTGGGATACTGAGCACTGACAATAGACTTTAACGGAAAACAACAAAAATTATCTGTTAAAAGCTCCTACTCTGTTCATTTAGAACTGCAAAAATCAGGAAAAAGCGCATGATCATTCAGAATCACTTAGAAAATACGGTTGGGTGAGGCCATAGGTAGCGATCCGCCAGAGATCCTCTGGCAAATCGCAATTCCTCATTTCCTGCCTCTTACCATCAATCCACAATTTGGCATGGCGTCCTCCAGAACCTTCTTAGACAACTCATCATCCTACATATTTGGCACATGCCCATACCAGGTAAGTTGTTTTCTAAAAATGTCATGCACTATATTGTTTTTGATGCCCATAATTTCACACATCCTTTCATTCCAAAAGAAAAATTCATTACACATCGAAAAAACTTGTGTGCATTAATTCATGATTATTCGTCCCAGGACAGCCCCAGTTGACTCGTCTGTGTACATGAATGGGTTGAAAGAGCTCAGACTTGACATGATCCTAGGATTCTATTGTTCAAATTCATTTCTATTATGTTCTAGGAGATATTAGTGATCAATACATCTTACATTCACCATTTTCCAATTTTTCAGAGATGGAACATTATATTGAGAATTGTTTTAGGAATCAAAGTAACTTGACTACATACCAATCAAGGCCTTTGTAGTAGTTATGGCCATTGAAAAACTGTATTTCTTCAAATGTTTCGATGCTGGGAACATTGGATGATATGTTCGGATGCATGGCAAGAAAAGTGTATAAAGCAGTGGTGCCGGTCTTTTGTGGTCCTATAACTAGGAATCTCGGGAGTTGTTCACACGACTTATTGTGTGACCAAATTTTCATATGCCGCTGGTCTAAACATGGGTTCTGAAAAAACCAAGATAACATATGCATAAATAAAATGAGGTGATTCCAAGATGAAATGCAGGAAGCTAACAAATAATTGCAATCAATGTACAAAGTCGAATTTTACTGTCTTTAATTAGCTTTCCGAGACTTTTTAGGAAAATTATTTTGGGGCTCTGCATATGACATTAACTTATTTAGCAACTTTGGGTAGTGACCGCACCTCACATACTCACTATTGCTTTTACCTGTGCTTAGGTGATAAGCTGCCATTTTTATTTTCAAATTTACTTATTTAACAATACAAATTGATTCCATAGACCAAATAAACAAGATTGGAAATGGCATCACTTTAAATGATGACTAGGGGCTTATGGGGCTGCGAAGCAGCCCCTTATTTTTCCTGTACACTTTTCACTTTAACATGTTTTTTTTTTTTTTTTTTTATTTATTTATTTTCATTTAATTTTCTGTTTTGTCTTTGAATCGGGTCTAATTATTTTTTTGAGAGAATAAATATAACAAATGTTTTCAAAAATTGTAATTTTATTTAGTAAACTTTAAACTAAAATTTTGTTTTAATCTTCATACAAAATTATTTTTTAGGTTTTACATTTGTTTTCAAACTAATTTTAAAGAAGATCTTTTTTTATTTTTTAAATACTTTGCTTTTTTTCGATTAAATTGTTGATTCTTCTTTTGCCATTTCTGTCCTGCTTTTCTTCCTATATTTCCTACAACTTTGCTCTTCTTCTTTCCTCCTTTTGTCTTTTCTTTTTTTGCTTCTTCTTTTTCTTCTTCAGTAGCTGTTCCTTCTGGTTCTTCTTCTTTTTCTGCTCCTGTTTTAACTTCATCTAATTTTTCCGCTTTTTCTTCTTCGTTTTTTCCATGTTCAGTCTGCTTTCTGGTTTCCGTATTTGCTGGTATGTTATCTTTTTCTTGTTTCGTTATCTTACTATTCCACATATAAGTCAGTTGTTTATTACCCATGTATGTTCCTAGCTTTCTGATATGCTTTATGAAATTTGGAGAATATAAAAATAATGATTTCAAATCGGTATTTGTCCGAATACTCGGTAAAGAAATTAAGCCATTTTGGCAGCAGTTATTAAAATGACCATTGGACATTTCACCCTGAAAATGGCGAGCATCACAATGATGACAAATTATATTCATTGAACCGACTGAAAATTTGGTAACAAAATTTTCATCAAAGTTCTGATCATCAATTTTATACTTCCGAAATGAAGAAATGAAACTTTGATTTTCTATACTAATAACAGAGTTAAGTTCTTGCTTCACTAAACGAACATGCAAAGAATTCTGGAAAACGCGACCACGTTTTGGAGGACGACCGCCTCGGTCATTGAAAATTTCACTCATAACAACTGTTAAATTTAAAATTAAAATTAGTAAAAATTATTATTATTTTAACAAAATCATAACTGAAAAGCTCAATTTTTAAATTAAAAAAAATAAATCAGAAGAAAAAGGATGAAATGAAAATGGAAATTAATAATAAACATATTTATACACATTGAAAAGAAACAGCGTGAAAAGTTCTGATCGGAAATTTTTTTTTTTTTTTTTTTTTTTTTTTTTTTTTTTTATTGGTATTTTAACAACAATCTAAAATATATGTATTCAGTTGACTTTGGATAGGGCGCCTCACAATGAGAAAAAAAACTTGGAGGTTATTGACTTAATGAGGAAAAATTGGCAATAGGAAAAAGATGGAACCAATCATGAAAAACCGTAAAAAAAAAAAAAAAAAAAACGCGGGAAAAGAAAAATGTAAGTTGATGGCAGTTGAGTGTTGGAAGTAACCTCACTTAATGATGATTGTTGAATGAAAACAGCTGATAAAAAGACAGCAAACAGTAAAGTAAGATGCGTAGCAACAAAACTTTTCCGGAAAACAAAAAACAAAAAACCCCACTTCCCCTCATCCAATTTATGAGCTTTTAGGGATTTAAAAATCGGGGACGAACCCCAGAAAATAATTTATAGTTTTCCCGAAGCATTGAGAACAACACCTTTCAAATGAACCAACGCCCCTCGCAATTAGTACAGTGGTTGATTCACAATTTCATTCTATTTTTCAAATTAGATATTAAGATAATAGAGTCCCTGTTTTTAACTTTTATTATACTTGGGGAGCATGTTGTTTTGGAACTGTATGCAACTTCACTACCGATGTGAAACAATTTTAAAGTGACATAAGTTGAGCTTGAGTGATATTCTGAGTTATCAAAACTAGTGCAAAGTATGCATTTTTAATATAATACTGGAGCCAAAAAGCCGTACATTCAACTGTGGTGCTTAACAAGAATTTGGTGCTTTTTTGTCAGAAAAAAAATTTCTGATTTTGAGGGAAATTCACACATGTATTCTTAAATAATGCTCTTTACTATTTTTCTTTCCGTGCATACAATTTAATAATGCTCAGTGCTTTGCTTAATTTATGGATGAGCCTAAATAGACAAAAGCCATAACTTTAAACTTGAGAAGGAAATAGGCAAACCAACCCTGGCAATGGCCAATTTTCAGCGTAAGTCAACCATAATTAATCATTTGCTATTGAATTTCTGACACTATTATATGTACATAATTGTACTTACCCCCCAAATAGGATCCTTTTCCTCAGGATACAGCCGAAAATATTTTTCAGCGATTGTTGTAGGAGGAGCAGAGGTGATGTTGAGATTCGTCCAACATCGCAGGAATTTTATCACAGACTCAAAAGTGTACAAACCAAGTTGATCATTCCCATAGTTGGACATATGACTCATAAATACATTGATCTAAAAAGAAAAAGTTAATGCTGCATCAAATTTAAATGTACACACTTGAATGAAATTCATTAATTATATATTTGATAGTACAGATCGAAGATTCTTGTAAAATCTAAAGGAAGGCTAATGAAAGAGCATGATGAAGGCTGTGATAATGTCAGAGCATGGTGTCTAAAATTCTCAATTACGCTCATGCATACATCCCTGATTTTCAGGGTCTCAACTCAACTCCATCCCCTGATAAAAGACTAAAGGGGTTCCAATTTCTCTTAGATTCTCTTGGGTAAACCATGTTTTTCTCCTTAGTTCAAGATAAAAATATTTTTTTATATAACTGCTTACTTTTTGCAATATTCAAATTTTTAATTTTAAAAACATTCCAGATGTTCCGACTATAGACGCTATTAGTGGCGACGTCATCATAGGGATTCTCCATTATATCGAATTGGATCCAAAAAATAACATTGGCATAACCTCTTTCAATGCTACCAATGCGAAAAAATCAATATATATCACTTTTCTGTGAGGTGCCATTAATAGCGTCTACTGTAGTAAGTGGATATTCTTGAATAATAAATTTGTCATACTCAAACCCGTTACACGACTGGTGTTCCAAGGTAGGTATAATAATCAGCTGAGCTATTTTTATTTGCTATTTTCTTCTGATCGTACTCAACAAGTTCTGACCCTAAGCAATGGGGGAAAAGAGTAATTAATTAGTGAAAAAAATGTAAAATTATGCTACTTACAGGATTATAAACAATTGTTTGGAAGAGTTCTCCTCCTTGAATGGATTCATCAAGTTTAGCTCTTCCACCAGGAAAACTTTTAATGAAAATTGTGTGAGTAAAGAGGCCACAAGTTTGCCTTGGAATCACCTGAAAAATGAGGAAATACATGCAAAATAATTAATTTTTGAGCAGATGAGGGTTCAGTAGAGCTCATAGAGTAAGCAACTCCCACATTCCAAAGAATATTCCACGCTTTTAAACGCATTATCCATTCTTTTCTTAGTATCTTGGTATGCCTTCAATAGTATGGTCTCTTTGGTTGCACCTGTTAAAGAGAGGAACAGATTTGTTATTTCAAGTTAAGATGATGGAAACATCCAAAATATCTTGGAGAGACTTCTACAGTTATCAAAAATTCCAAAACTGTCTATTTCTCGAAAGACTCTTGTATTGTAAAATATGCAGCCATGTAAGTTTTTCAGAAACCAATGTTGAAACCTATAATTAGAGGGTGGAATCTTTACTGCCTCATTTTCAAGTTTTCCTTAGAGCTGTCAAAAAAACAGAAAAGAAAAAGAGAATAGAAATATAAAGTGAGAAATTTTCTGCTACCTTCTTTTTCCTTTTGATTTGCATTCTTTAGTTCATTCATACAAAGGCTGTCTCATGAATACCTGTCACTGATACTGAATTTTGAAAACTAGGCTACATATTGAGCTGGCAATGTTTTCATTAGAGTGATGAAGGAAAAAGCAATTGATTGAAATCAGAAGGTTGGCTCAATGAGTGAAGAAGCTTTTGAAACCAAGCATCAATCCCAGTATTTATGGAATACACTAAGTACAATTTCTTTAAATATACAAAAGATCTGACTGATTGCTACAAAGAAGAAAGAACTTTGGCAAACCTACCATGATGTTCCGATGAATGAAACCGCGCCTTAGTCGAGCTGGCCGGAGATGTGGATATTCCTCTGTCGAGGTCACTTTGATATTCCAAATCCGCTTCCATGCAGTGTAGAGAGGCTCATGAACTGGGTAAACACCTGAGTGATGAGGAGCAACTGAGTAGCCAGAATCAACTGGGATATTGTGTGCCTGCGAACGTTAAAAAAAGAGATAGCTTTAATCCAATCAATCGCATATTTAGTTCCTCAACTTCCTAGGAAAATTTTTTCTTGATCCAGTGAATACAAAATTATGCTAAAATTATGACTATCCTTAAAATGGTGCAATGATCTGTTTTTTGAGTAAAATGAAGCAAATTTTAAGGTGAAGATTCCAGAATTTTTTCCCCTTTCCTGAAGTATTTTTCGCTTTATTAAATACGGTTCATCCTAGTCTCCTACTTCGAAAAGTGGTTTCCTGAAAGTCTTCTCTCTGCAGCAAGTTGGGAAACCGTTGAGGATTATTCAAAATTCCAAAAATTTGACCCATACTGCTTGCCTGCAGGACTTTTTAGAGGCTCTAGGGAAGCCATAAGTCTCAAAAAGGGAAGATTTAGATTGAAAGGGGGAAGGGCAAGTATGTATATAGCCCTATTAAAGTGGATTAGATGTGGAGATGTTATTTACTGATGATCCTTACTCTGGCAAAGTTCCGGTTAAGAGTCATTTCAATCTCTAGAAGGGTCTGGTTTTCATACAAATGTGGCTGTTGGTGATTCCACATGTGACTGAACCATGAAAACTTGTGGACGTTCTCCAGAATCATGTCGTCTCCAGCATTTTCCTCTGGCGTTCCATGGTGGAAATATTTCCCAGAAAAGCCTAGATTGAATTTGAATCCTGGTATCATTTTCTGCATCCTTTCTTGAGTTTCCAATATTGCCTGGTTGGAAGAAAACAAAAATTTACAAAAATTCACTAAGAATCCTCTCGGAAAAAGGCATGTTTCTCAACTCTTTTTTCTCATGCAAGAACATACAGCACATAATTTTATTTATCTTGTTCCTCATGCTAAAGCCTTTATGAAAAGTATTTAGAGGGTATGAGAGGTCAATAATATGGTTGTTACAAAAACTACACTTTATTTTGCATAGTAAATCAATCTTGAAAAGGTCAGTCAAAATTGGAAAAAGGAAGTTTTCTGTGGAGCTGGATGGACTAAGGCCAAAGACAACAAATTCTTTGGAAAAATATTAGTCTCGAAAACAACTCAAGTTAATTTCCCTTGAACAATTTGACATTTATTTTTTAGTTCAAATATACACAGTGTCATTCTCAACCTTTATTATTTTACGCCCTTGTTCATTACAAACATTCTCTCTCAGCAAAACCTCTGTGAACCTCTGATAATTTTCTATTTCAGTTGCCCTCTGGATTTCCTCAAATCTGTTCCTCGACTGCCAAACCTCACTGCCTTGGGTAAAACAGTAGTGAGAATATAAAAAATATTAAGCTGATAATATAAATGGATACTTACAACAACATCTTCCCGCCATAACCTTGTGCCGCGTTCCCCGACAAAGATATCATCTATATCTATCAAGATCAACCGATCCAGGCTTAAACTGAGCTGGCCATGACTTAGATAGGACAAACAATCTAGAAAAAGTAACCTGTGCAGCCAAAATTTCAGTCCTGACCCAAAAAATACCCTTTGAATTCCGTCGTAGGTTCCATGATCCTGAAAACCGAAACACAATAAGTATAATATTGGATGGAAGTGCTTTCGGGAGTAATGCTTTCAAAACTCTGAATTACTTACGATAAAACAATACTTGAATAATTATTGGTATATATCTTGGAGTTCTGCTTAAGTTGGTTAATAATGGCATTTTCACAGTTAAATAAGGTAGTGATTTTTTACAATTCTTTTTTTTTCAATAAATCACTGTCCTTAAGTACATCTTTAGTCCGAGACATTTTGGTTAATTTGAAGGCAGAAAATACACTTTCAGAATGTATGCATCTTCATTATTTTAATGATACTTTATATCACTCTCATTCTACGGTCAAAACTAGGTTTACCAGGTTTTCCAATGCACTACAGACGTGTCATAACTCATAACTGAACAAAAATTGAATCCATGGAAAATTGAAAAGAGGAAAAGGAACCAATTCTGATTGAATTCCTACCTGTACAACTGTTGTTAGAGGCAAACCCAGCTTGTCTTCATGGGGATATGTGTTGTTGACTGCCCAGGCTAGAGTTTCATAAGTTGAGTGGTTGGCATGAAAAATTGTCCAATCGTTACCTGGCAAAGGACCCCACGCAGTTTCTCCAGCTCGAGTTAATCGTAGAATTGTAGAGGCAGCGTTTAATCCAGCATCCTGGAAAATTCATGGAATTAGATCAGAGCTTAAAGAAAAAATTAGCCTGCTAATGGGGCAGAATGACAAGGAGACAAGGAGATAAAGATATTAGATATGCTAACTGAGAGATTAAATACGGTCGATCATGTATTAGATGTTACTCCCTCATGACTTTTTAGGGTATTGTATTGAGGAATAAGGAAAATTTCCACCATCCAACCGTAAGAACAGTAAATGCATTTAAAGTAAAAAATAAGGTGAATTCACGGATTCAAATCTTCTTTCATGCAGATTTCAATAATCGAATTTGTGCTTCCTTACAAAGCATTAATACTTTTAAGTTTGATATATACCCAAGTACATCTGAGAAAAACTTAATTGAGCAAGTCTTGATTTGAACTATATGTATGCAGACTTTCAAAGTGTAGAATTGCCCGAATTAAACCTGCATATTATTTCACGTTGTCTAATTTCCTCTATAATTTTATTTTCCTAAAAGAGAGCCTAACAACATAATGCCTGGAATCTTTCTGTACACTTGACCTGGCTCATGAATATTATACTCACTCAATTTCAAGCCAGAATCGTGATAATTTCTTTGTTGAAAGAATAAAACATGATAAGAAATTATGCAAAGTCTGAAGTTATGCTGATTTCAGTTGAGACCATCAGATTCATATTCGGTCAGAATTGAGTACTTGATGGTCCAACATGGTGATTTACCAACTTGCCGCCCATGGGTCGCCTGTATTTTGCCGCCCTCTTCTCATTCATTTTGAAACATCAATAAAAACCATCAAGTGAACGTGCCGGAAGGAGAAGGGTGCATAAGACGCGTTCACTTGTGTTGGACACATTTTTTGCGTAAGCCCTGTCAGCACTACTAGCAAAAGTTCACAGAACTTCGCGCGAAAGTTCAGTTCCGTAAACTATCTCTGTGGGGACAAGGCATTTCATTTGAAAGAAATTAACTAAAAAGTTAAGAAAGAACAAACATAAATGTGGTTTAATCATTTTAACTTCCGCCGCCGTGCCGCGCTGACCACACTGTGTTTGGCGCAATGCGTGAAGTATTCATGTAGTCTTGTAGGCACTGTGCGTTTCACGCCGCGCCGACCGCTGTTGACCGTACTGAGTTTGACGCAATGCGTGAAGTATTCATGCAGTCTCGTAGGCGCTAATATGTGTTACATGCCGACCGCCGCGTCAAGGGCTACTCCTTTTCATCTCAAGTCCTCGTCATCATTTCTCTTTGAGCCGCGCAGGCCAAATTACGTGTTTAGTTTCTCTCTTAACTCAACTAATTAAAGGTGCGCAGTCTTGTATCACCGAAATACGACAAAATTAGAAATTAATGAACTCTCAGGAAATGAGAGATTTTGTCACCTTTTCTTGTTTGTAATTTTTTTCTGAATCCGATTTTTTTGTACCTGCATTTAAAAAAATTGCAAAATTTGCCGCCCCCTAATTTTGCCGCCATGGGCCGCGGCCCGCGGCCCATGTGGCCATCCTCCACCCCCTTAATCCAGCCCTGTGCTCCGATAGAAAAAATGAGCAATTGTTCATACTTGATAGGGGAAAAAAGGAAAGAAACAAAAAAGCCATTCTGACTGCATTTTCATTCCTCTCCAAAGTGGATAGTACATTGGTCAAAAAAAGAAGTTTTCTTATGCTGATGTAAGATACTTAAAGCAAAATCTAGAAAATCTATGAAATTAAGTTCAAAATCATTTCATAAAATTACTCATACCCTGCTAAAAAATTGGACAAATTGGACTTAATTAGTGCAGTGTGCAGGTTTGAGAAAGTAAAGAAATGCTCAGGAAAAGATAACTACAGCAAATGCAGTAGATCTAATAGAAAAGTGAGATTTACGCGCTTGGGGAAAGGAAGGTCCCTCTAAAAAATGATAAAAAAGGAAAAACTAAAATGAAAAAATCATTTTATTCTATACTATAATTGAGAAGTTTTATGGCAAACTTGCACAAATAGATAATTAAATAAATTAATGAGTAGATAACATACCTTTAACTTGAGATTATTGGATATATAAAGAGGAAAGCCGCGGAGTTTTTCATTTTCAACGGTCAGCTCTCTGGATGGGGTGAAAGCAATAATTCCCACACTGTACTCCCGACAATACTTGTAGAGCAGATCTCTATTCCATTTATCCATTTCCAGGTACTTGTTGATGTTCTCGAACACGATGACTCCATAGCGGCCTTTGTCCAGATAAGTCAGAACAGGAAGTGATCTTCCTGCTACTTCTACTTTGTACCTGTGACACGAAACACATCCACAGTAAGACAAGATATCATATATAACTCAATAAATGATAAATTATGAACTTCTGAATGCACTATATTTTTAATTCCACTTAAATATTCTCCCCCTTTTTCTATTTCTCGGATCTTCGCTTCATCCACCTAATTCTAACAGCTTTTGATCCTCAGCCTTTCCTAGGTGTCTGAATCATTTGTTCCAGAGCTTTCCTCAGTTCGATCGATGGATTGACCAAGGACCTCAAAGAAACTTAATCATACTCAAATTTCACTGGAAGCTACTTGAATTTAGTCCTCCGACCTTCACAATCGAGTCTTTCAGACTCGGTCGGCACATAAGGGTTGATTATCCTCTCATTGGTTTTACCTCGTAAATTAGACTAAAGTCACTATATATTTTGATCCTACAAACCCTTCTGACGACTACACTACGTCCTGCTAAGCCAAAGTCTCTTGGTCCTTTAGCTGTTTTTACTAGGTTCATGAAACTTGGGACTCGGGTGGTTATACCTCTAATCACCGATTATCTGAGGCTCGGTCAATGTTTGAAACTTGTTTCGGAATCGGGAAATTTCGAGAAACCCATTTTGACTTTATTAAAACTGGGTCTAGGAAAAATTATACCGCATACAGTGTCATGCGTGCGTATTCAACACAATAAATAGACCTTCGGCCCAGTAAAGTCTGGGAAATCTCAGCTTCGGTCTGAGAGGTTCTATCTTCACTGTGTATTTTGATTGAGGTCTTAACCATTGGCCTCTGTGGTGCCTAGGGGCTGCATACAGAAAAACAGAGGACGGTGTAGTAGGATCCTATTGATTGAAATGGGTGCTTTCTATAGACAAATGGATAAAATGATGGACTAATTGTAGGGTCTCTCATGGGTAGCCGTTAGTTAGTCTATTATCTGCCTTTTTTGTCCATTGCAACCATACGCATCCACCAATAGGATTCCTCCATATCTCTCTTATCTTTTTTGTCTATTGCTTTGTCCATCACTCTCAATGATCAATGACCAATGATCAATTTTGATGATGGCTGGAGCCGTCTCTGGAGGTCCAGGCCGATGAGAGTACTTACTTGATTCGGTTATGGACGAGGAGCTCGGCGATCTCCTTGCCGAGGCGGGAGTAGGTGGTCTCGACGAAGACAAGGACCTTGGGGTCGATGCGGAGGCGGGCGTCGCTGCGGTGGTCGTGGGCGGCGGCCGGGAGGAGGCGGCCGAGCTCGGAGGCGCCGGCGCAGTGAACGGCCGGCTCCAGGTGGGTGTCGGGCCGCGAGAAGGCCGCCCATGGCGATGATAGGTGGCGAGCGCAGTAGAGCATGGAGGCGCAGCACAGGAGCGAGAGCGCCGCCACGCAGCGCTTCACCGAGGGCGGCCGGAACGGCAGCCGCAACTTCCCGTGCATCGGGGCTGGGGCCGGGGCCAGGGCATGCCCGGGGCCGCCCGCCCCCTAGCGCCCCGCCCTCAAGCCCCAAGGCGCCCTAGCCGCCTTCACCTGAAACACACAAAAGCATCCATGTTAGAAACTCGTTGATAGGCCACTATTTAAACATTACTGAGTTGATATTGCAGAACTTCACGAATGAAAGCGTTCTTTCTCAAACATTCCTGAGTTGATATTGCAGAACTTCACGAATGAAGGCGTTCTTTCTCAAACATTCCTGAGTTGATATTGCAGAACTCCACGAATGAAGGCGTTCTCAGTTTCAGAACACTTCACGTTTGGCCACTCAGTAGAACGCTTTTCGTCCATAACACTAGACCTACAAACGAAGTGCTACGATGAGAGTTGCAGATGCGATCAGAAACAAGGTAAAATGTAATCAGTTTTGCTGCTAATGAAGCTGGCGTAATAGTAGATTTGTAACTAGTCAAATACAAAATTAGGAGGAAAAAATTGGTCTAGAACAATTTTTGATGGATCTAGAAATAGAAAATTGATCATTACACCAGAATTCAATCTCCATTCTCCAATGGTGCTTTTTAGCCAAGGGGCATCTTTGCTGTCTCTGGCTGCCTACCACTAGCTATGGCCGCCCTTCTAGTGCTTACTAGCGCTAGTTCAACCCAAATCAATTCTCTCGGTGTTCATCTTAGAGGAAGAAGAAGAAGAGGAAAAGGAAGAAAAGGAAGAAAAAGAAAATCATACCTACTTTATGTTAAAATCGATTGGAGCGGTTACTAGATTAAATTTTACTAAAATTCGAATTCGTCTCTTTTCAAAAGCTACGTTAGATATCAGCTCAAGGCCTAGATATACACGACGATTAATCGCCGCGAGTGAAAGACGAAAGCCTATGGAGAGCCTTGATTTAGATCCATTGACGTCGATAAATCGAAATCAAGGCTCTCCCCTGGCTTTCGTCTTACACTCGCGGCGATTAATCGACGAGTTTATCTATAGGCCTTTAGCTTTGAAACTACTTCAATCGCTATGATTTTAAGGACCTCTAAGATAAATTTGAACTACGTAGAAGGGCCATTTATGAGTTTCGGCATAATAGCTTGACAAGAAGATGAAATTACACTACTCCTTTCAAGTTTCAAAAGACGTAAAAAATTATGAACATCCAGGTCATAAAAAGGAGCAAAGGGAATGGTACCGGTCATACTATTTTAAGGTGAGGCGACAGAGCGGACGACAGGTTGTTATCATATCCCGAGATTAAAAAAGAAGAAGAAGAAAGTTGAAAGTCGCAATATAGCGAAACGACATAAGTTAGTGCAGTGCGGAACGACGGCGCTCAACTCGGCCGCGCGGGAGACAGGTGGTAGAGCGTCGTTCTTGGGCGCCCGCCAACCGAGGCGCGTCCAACAATTTTAATGCTATTTGCTCCAACAACCGGAATGCCACGCCGGCATCTAGCTTGTAGCTTCAGTGGGACAGGGTCGATCGGAACCGAGCTTGGCCTCCTGACAATCACCACAGGGAACTGGAAAAAGACCGCCTGTCTTTCACTCGAGTTTAAAAAAAAAAATAATAATTTAGACCTGTGGGCTGATTATTGTGATTGATAGACGAAGCTACAGACAAAGAAGAATAAAAAAAAATGGAGCGATCCTATTGATGGACACGGGTGGTTGCAATGGGGATGTTGCATGTGTGAGGAATTTGCGATTTGATCGTTGATTCTTATGTAAAAGTTCACGAGAAACACAATGGTGCCACTGCTTTTCTCTGAAATCATCGCCAAAGCTCAAAAAAAGCTCTCAAAGTGAGGCCAAAATGGAGGGGATATCCCGCCCTACCCTGAGAGCCCACCTCTACATCAAAACAACTATCCATGCAAAGATAGGTAGCAAATACATTAGAAGTGATGCCGTGTTTTCAGTGTTGGAGTCCCCAAATAAAGTGGCAGTCCTGTCAATGTATTTGCTCCCTATCTTTGCATGGAGAGTTTGTTTTGATGTAGAGGTGGACTCCCAGGGTAGGGTGGGATATCCCCTCCATTTTTGCCTCAACTTGAGAGCTTTTCTTGAGCTTGGGAGATGATTTCCGAGAAAACCAGTGGTACCATCGTGTTTCTCGCAAACTTTTACATAAGAATCAATGGTCAAATCGCAAAACCCTCACACATGCAACATCTCCATTGAAAAACGAGGTAAGTGATAAACTAACGGCAACTGATAAGAGACCCTACGGTCAGTCCACCGTGTTCCCCCTTGACTAAGAACCCTACGTTGCAATTTTACGAGAGAACTTTCCGCGGATAACCTCTTGAAGTAATGAGAACAATACACCATCCGCAGGATAAATAACAAGCCAATTGGGAAGGGGTCGATTCCCGAGCACTTTGCCGAGTGCTCTTAAAAACGCACGCTTAACAGGGGTTTCGTTCGCGAGCTGCGCTTTGCATTCACGGGGCGGTTAGCGCATCTCGCTTCGGCGCACAGTAGATAGAGTTGATAGGAGATGTCGGACAAAATTCGGAAATTTAAAACGCTTATAACTCCGCTTATTCAGAACTTTGAGGTTCTAAAAGGTGATTTCCACATGAAATTTTCCTCTAGAAGCACCCCTTAAAATTCAAAATGGGACGAATTAGACATCAACGTTTGTAGTTTCACTCAAAAATTTCATGTCCGACCTCTCTAATTGACTCGATCCACCGTGCGACGCGGCGCGGCGGGGGTTCGCGTTCCTTTTGAAAAGGGCCCCCGGGAGCTGGTCACAGGGCACGGGAGGGGCCTGTCTCGAAGAATCACCCACGGTTCAAAATGAAGCTCTCTTGCTCGCACAAAAAACTGCTCGCTAGAGAGGTGGAAAGTTCGCGCTTCAAAGGTTGCCAGACTTTCCTGCCGACAAGAAGAAGGGATAGGTTGGTTAGACAACCAGGACAAGTTCGCGGGATTCGGCAAGAGTTGATATTTTGAAATCCTTGAGGTCTCTACAGAAAAAAAGAAACAGAAAAATCATTCTAGGAGGGCCGCGGATCAAGAAGAAGGGCCTAGGAGACGCACCCTCCCCCCCGGGTCGACCCAAAAAAGGAGGAAGAAGGAAGGGAGAAAAGAAGGAAAGAAGAAGTAACAACTCTTGTATTTGCTAATTATTCATGACAAAATTCATCCAAATTGCATAGTAAATGCTAAAAAATTTCGAAAATTTTCTGGGGGAAGCCTGGACCACCGTTACGCTCCTATTCGATGTGTCTGGATCCATATGAAACAAATATACATTGTAACTGCGCGCGCTTGTCGAGAAAGAACAGATCTGGACCCAAATTTACCACAGTCACAGGGAGAAAAAAACCTCGTGCGTGAGACCCGAAGTTTAGGTCATATGGATCTTTGAAGTTTTCGGATTGAGCATCTAAACACTTTAGGTCTAGCTGCTGAGGTTTGGATCACACATCTGAAACTCCATTTCTTACATCTGAAGTACTTCAGATGTGAGAACCGAAGTTTTTCGGATGTGAGAACCGAAGTTTTTCGGATGTGAAAACCGAAGTACTTCAGATGTAAGAACTGAAGTTTCAGATGTGTGATCCAAACCTCAGCAGCTGGACCTAAGGTGTTCAGATATGCTCATATGCTCAATCCGAAAACTTCAGAGATCCATATGACCTAAACTTCGGGTCCCACGCACGAAGTTTTTTTCTCCGTGCAGAATTTGGGAAAATTTTAATGATATGTTTTTAAAGTTTCAAAAATTTCCATCCGTTGAATTCTGCTTTGTGCCAATGATCTTCGAGGCTGAAAATAATCCACACCGGCAGATAATGGATACCTTTTCAAAAGTAGTTTTTTGTGCATTTTTCCATGTTACAGTTTGAGATAGGGGATTCCACCATTTCGCAGAAAAGCTGCTTGCGTTATTGAATACTCTTCCAGGAAAATATAAAAAAAACCTCATGATTTCTTCTCGAATCGGTAACAGCGGAGCTTTCGATCACAAACACGCTACTCCCGACGAATTAAAGCGTGTTTCGACAGCAATGTCTGCGCTAACGACACACGCGGGGTCGAAGAGCGCGGGCAAAAGAACAAAAAACGAAAAAGCAAACAAAAAACCCGCCCGAGAAAACCCGCCGGGGCTTCCTTTGTTCGAACTGCGCGGGAAACGACCATGGTTGCCCGAGTGCGCGACGAAATACCCAACGCAACATTATCCCGAATGAAAAACGTGGTTTAATCGTGGCACCATCCGGCAACTCTGGGAGGGAACGATTAGCGCCGTGCGCCCTTGTGTGCGTGCGCGCACCGACACACTTGCAAAACGTCTGAAACAAAACAAACGCTGCCGGAAGACAGTGGTAGGTTCGCGAGGGTTCCGGCCGCGGGGGGAGAGGGGGGGCGCTGGAACTTGGGTAGGAAGTTGAGCTTTCGGAGACCCAGACAAAATTACGGAGAATCCTCCCTTGGATTGCTTTGTTACATCAACAGTTGTGCGCGGTAATGGGACTAAGTTTTCACGACAGTTTTCTACTACGGTTTCTCCTCCTGCACATGGATTCCGCATTTTGCGACCTGAAAGATAGGGCTGTTCAGTGTGTTCACACCGCCTAGTCCGTTCAAACTTCTTCGAGTGATGGTTGAGATAGAAAATTGAGTGATGGTGTTTGAGGTAGAGGTCCAGGTGGTTCAAACGAGGTTTAAATTTCACTTTAATGCAGATCCATCTATTATACGTATTTTCTTATTGATGTACGTACAAAGAAGATGTATACGTAAAAATGTTCTTACTTACGTACACACAAAGAAGATGCATGTGTGTTCCTATGAGTTAAACACAGAAATTATTTCAAATTTTACGTTACTGCTAAATATTGTTCAGAGGAAGATTTGACTGATCTGACAAATCGAAGTAATTTGTAGGCAGCTGGAAACGCTTCTCCCTTGATTTTGAGTGCCAACTTGTACCAAACCGACAATTATACAAAAGGAAAATAATTTACAAGAATTTGCAAGTAAAAATCTAAAGGGCTTTAAAACTTGTTAAGGCAATAGTATCGGCAGATTCATTTTCGCTCGTTAAATAAAAAAAAAATATCGTTATATTAAGACCAATGTCCTAAAGAACAAAAAAGAATCGGAGATGAGTGAAAGGTTCCAAATCGCACAAAAGTTTATCAAGTTTATTCTGAGGATATGCAGGCCTCGTGATCTCAGGGGTGGATGCAACAACAACAATAACAATAAAATGCAGCTTCACAACTCAGATGCGATTAGTCATTGAGATGATAAGCTTACTACTCGAAACTCACAATTCTTCGAGTTTTCCAGGAAGTCCTTGACTACCCTAAGAAAACGTACCTTACGATCAATTTTCTCCGTAACGTAGTGCCTCGGGCGTCCAATTTTGAGTACGAAGAGGACTTGGATATTTGATTTTCCCCAACCTTTTCCCCGAAGAAAAATGACCTCCATCACACTTCCAAGAAAAGCTGCTCGAAATTCGCCGGAGCCGCGCGAACTTCGGCTGCAAAGCTGTTGCGAATTGCCGGCAGCAGCTGCGTATTTTAAACGGCGCTCCGGGACCGGTCAGATTTCCCGGGACCCGAGCGTAAATCTCGCCGGGGGAACGTAAAACAGAATTCTCCAGCTGGCAGACATACCGGGAGCGGGAGTGGAGGCGGCCCCGAGTTCATAAAGTGTGGAAGTTGCGCGAAAAGTTTTTCTTTTGTGATCAACAAGATGCATTCTCGAGGATATTAGCGACGAAATATGAGGGAGGGCGAGCGGGAAATTGAAAAGAGATGGAGGAAGAGGGTGGGGACGCCGGAGGCGAGATGATACACAAAAGAAGGAAAGACAGAGGAGTGATTAAATACTCGAGAATCGCGACACCCTCGCTTGCGCGTGTACATATTCGCGACGTCCTCGGTCGCTTAAGTGTCCCTCGCGACGACGTTGCCGCTGTGGTGCAGAGCCGTGCTCAGGAAGAACACCGTATGTGCATTCAGACGTTGTCAACTCTTGCAAAAAATCCGAATTTTCCCGACAAATGAGGTATACTTTCCTTAAATATTTCACACAATTTTTTTTTCCATGATTTAAACTTAGGAATCTAAGACTAACTAACTAATTAACAAGTCGCTCTTATACCGCTTCTGTGTGCTTTGCGACACCCAACCGCCACTGATAGCGATCCTGCCATAAAGTACGTATATTGAGAGAGTATGGCCACTGGGCCCTATGGAGAGGCTGAGAACCCAAAAATGGCGGTGCTTTGTTTTGTTTTTGTCGATGGGAGGGGGGTCATTGCCAACTTTTGACGGTTATCACCAATCGCACTTGCTGCCAACCTTACTACATCCACGATAATTTTTCTCAAAAATTGCACACGATTAGCCTTAAAAATATGTAAAGAAGTCGCAATAGTACATTTGAGTAAATTTCTCGTTACGATAAGCAAAGAAAACTACATTTTGAGTTTTTGCATTACATTAATTTATGGCGTCCGCCATTTTTGGGTCCTAAGGGCTCCATTCAGCCTAAGATGGCTGAGCCAATCGGAGGTGGGAACACCAGTGGCCATATTCTCTCAATATATGTACTCTACTGTGGTGCAGAGCCGTGCTGACGAAGAACACCGTATGTGCATTCAGACGTTGTCAACTCTTTAAAAAATCCGAATTTTCCCGACAAATGAGGTATACTTTCCTTAAATATTTCTCACATTTTTTTTTCATAATTTAAACTTAGGAATCTAAAACTAACTAATTAACTAACTAACAAGTCGCTCTTATACCGCTTCTGTGCGCTTTGCGACACCCAACCGCCACTGAGAGCGATCCTGCCAGAGCTCCTTCCAGCTGTCAGAGCTCCTTGAAGGAATAAGGCAGGAAATGAGGAGATGCGAGGAATCTAAAAACTTCGTAAAAACTTTTCTTGTAAGTAAATATTTATCTGGGGAAAATTTGGCAACATGAGAATGTTAATACGGTGCTCTCCTTAGCAAGGCAGTGCAGTGTTCGGACTCAAGTACATTCGTAAAATATGCAAAACGACATGTGCGTTTTGACAAGGACGTCGCAACGCGACATCATCGGGAGGCTTTTTCAAAGAGCGACATAATGAAAGTTCGCAAAAAAAAACTGTAGGAAGAGGGGGAGGGAAAATATAATGGAAAATGAAAAGCAAAGAATTGTGAAATGAATTCTCAAAAGATGCCGTGGTGCGTTGTTTTTAGCGCGTGAAAGCATAAAAGTATGGTCTGGCGTTAAACAGACTGTAGCAACAATCTTTTCGCAAGTTGTTACCTTCATGCGAAGCAACTGTTCCTCTTCGAAAGCTGTATAAGTTGGATATTTTAAGAAAATAAAAAAAGAAAGAAAAAAACCTGAGCGCGCGCTGATTTTTTTTCTGATCGCGCAGCGTTAAATCCTAGCAGGATCCGCACTCTGATCTGCGATAATCGTGGATACGACTAATCGTGCTCTACGGCTGTCCAAGTTACATATTCATAAATTGAAGGCGCGCTTTTTCGCTGAGTCGCGCTGGGTCAGATCCTAGCGAGATTCGCGTTCTGATCGGCGATAATGGAGATGTTGCATGTGTGAGGAATTTGCGATTTGACTGTTAATTTCTTACGTAAAAGTTCGCGAGAAACACGATGGTGCCACTGGTTTTCTCTGAAATTAACTCCCAAGCTCAAAAGAAGCTCTCAAGTTGAGGCAAAAATGGAGGGGATATCCCACGCTATCCTAGGAGTCCACCTCTGCATCAAGACGAACTCTCCATGCAAAGATAGGGAGAAAATACATTGACAGGGCTGCCACTTTATTTGGGGACTCCAAAACTGAAAACACGGCAACACTGCTATATGTACTTGCTCCCTATCTTTGCATGGAGAGTTTGTTTTGATGTAGAGGTGGACTCTCCGAATAGCGTGGGATATCCCCTCCATTTTGGCCTCAACTTGAGAGCTTTTTTGAGCTTGAGAGTTGATTTCAGAGAAAACCAGGGGCACCATCGTGATTCTCGCGAACTTTTACATAAGAAACAACAGTCAAATCGCAAATTCCTCACACATGCAACGTCTCCATTGTGGATACGACTATTTCTACTCCACGGCTGTCCAAGATGCGTATTCATAAAAACTGAGGGCGCACTAACTTCCACTGAATCGCGTAGAGTCAAGATCTGCGGGTCGATTGTTGAATCGTTATTGAATGCTTCTGATCGATAAATCCCTATCTTAACAATGCTATATATCGATCAAGGTCATTCGATAACGATTCAACAATCGAGGAGCTGGCGAGAGGATTTCAACCTAGCGAGATCCGCGCTCTAGTAAGCAATAATCGTTAATGCCACTATTACAGCTCCTCGATTGTTGAATCGTTATCGAATGACCTTGATCGATATATAGCATTGTTAAGATAGGGATTTATCGATCAGAAGCATTCGATAACGATTCAACAATCGACCCGCTGCTGGTCGACTGTTGGCTGTGTTGCAAGGGCAACAAATAGGCGGCTCACTGGTTTTCTTCTGACGCACGGAGATAAGAGGGCTAAAATAAATCTCACAAATTGAGACATTGTCCTGATGAGCATAGTGCAGAGAGGGGTCGGTTCTTCAGCTCTGACCGCCTGCAACTGCAACTGACATGACACTGGAATTGGAACAACTTGGAGTTTGGACAACTTGGAAACGTAATGAAAACAAAATAAGGGTGAATTTACGCAAATGGTTCCCGAAAAGCATGAGAGATTTCTACAGCTAAAAACAGTGCCGTGCGTTCAAGAGCAATTACGTAAACCACTGGACAGGGTCTGAAACGAAGCTATATTTTAAACGATATCGTCAGACTTTCGCATGGAAAACGAATGACTGAATGAAAATTCATCAAAACCACTAGTACACGATACATTAAAGGTTTTAGTTAGTATGGGCTCTGACTAAATTCGAATTTCTTATAAAAATCAGGGTTGATTTCACCCTCTCCAAGTTGTATGAGACGTTTTAATCAACCGTGAGTATCTTCCCGCAAAACTTACGTACGGAAGAAACTCACGGTTGAGTGCAACTGTAAGACTCCATTTTTTTCAGAATTCAAAACCAACGCAAGTCTTTGTATTCTAAGTTTGCTAATCAGCAATGGCTAAACTAAGGTTATACAAATAGTTAATTGTTCGTCAAACTTCACAATTTTTTCCTACTACTGTGTTGGGGTGTTGTAGCTACAATGAGTGGGCAGAAGTTTGGCTTAGTATAAACTAAATCTATTGTACGACATGTGACAGGATACAAAATAACGAATTTCACATTTTATGACTATGAAGTCCCAAAAAACTGCTTTTTTCCGAAAATTTGCAGCATCTGCTGGAACGAGGTTGTGATAGGGCCACGTAGATGGGAACGTTGCAGTGGCAATTTTTGGCTCAAGTAAAAAACTGGTTTTAGCGATACAGTTGTGCAAATTTAAGGCATTTTTTAAGGCTGAAAAACATGAACTCTGCGGTGCTACATCATAAAAACAAGTTTTGAACGCAAGTTACCAGAACTTCTACCAAAGGTTTATGTAACCATTGGCTGTTAATGGAGTCACATTTCGATGGAATTCCCTGGTTCTCAGAAAAGGGGCAAAAAAGTACTTCTTTGGTAACCTCTATACGTAGACGCGATCTGACTCTGCTCATTACAGTTTTTTTAAGCGCGACATTTAGAAAATTGAAACAGACATGGAAAAAATTGTGTTGTGGCCAGGTTTCGATGAATTCCTGGGTTCCCTGAAAAATGCTAAAAAAATGCCTTTTTGTGAGAGGCTCGCTTACTGTGGGGCGCGATTTGACATTAGTCGAATTAATTTTTTCCAGCGCGACAATTAGATACTCATACTGAGCACTGAGCACTTCAGCACTGATACTCATGAAAGGTCAAAAAAATTTGACTCTAATTGTACATTTTTGAACTTGCTTTCCTCGCAAAATAGTGTGAACCCAGCACTACACTACCTTTACTGCGGTCACGTTTCG